>NC_132786.1:91303750-91617500 GCF_048418805.1 Vulpes vulpes
TTTCTCTTTTTTTAATGTTAGTAACCTTTTACTGCATTCTCACCAACACCAAATAGAACAACAATCAGGATCAATGTCTCTGTCAATCAAGTATGTGGAATAAATTGCTTTCTGAATTTCTTTTTATTCAAATAGAATGAACATACAGTGTCATATTAATTTCAGGTATGTAATATAATTAAACAATTCTATATATTAGCTCACCTACATTTTTTTTCTTTAAGTAAGATAAGATATGAACCTGTAAGTCAGCAAACATTAGACATTTTTTCATTAGCCTTGTCTGTAACACTTTGAGTGAAGAAAATGTTGCATCTTTTCAGTTTTGGCTGAAAGGATTAGAACAGAGAGAACTCGGTAAATGTATCCCACCATGGCATGGTAGTACCTTTCATTTTTCCTTCTAATTTTACTGCTTCTTTTAAAAAAAATATATTTTATTTATTTATTCATGAGAGACACAGAGAGAGCACAGAGAGAGGCAGAGATATAGGCAGAGTCAGAAGCAGGCTCCCTTCAGGGACTCAATCCCAGGACCCTGGGATTATGACCTGAGCCAAAGGCAGATGCTCAACCACTGAGCCACCCAGGAATCCCCTAATTTTACTGCTTCTTAAGAGAACTTCATTGTACCAATTAGATAGACAATTTAGAAATTGATTAAAGAATTTAGAAAGAATTCAAAGTATGCTCTGGAATATTTTATTTTCTTACTAAAAGATTTAGGGAGATTAGATGATAAATTGAGAAGGAGGTGGCATGAAGCGGATAGAATGACAGAATATTAGGAAGTAGCCTCTGTGGAATACTTCCTGTTAATGAGTTGTGCTAGTCCTCTCTAAACAATGCGCTCATTTAATCTCATAAGTACTCTCAAAAGAAATATTACTATTCATAATACAAGGAGGGAAACAAAAACTAACAAATATGAAATAATTTGTCCAACTTACAATGAGTAAGTGACAGTGACAGTAGTTGAATTTCGCTTTTCTGGCTCTAATAATCAGAGGAAAAGAAGAAGAATGGAAGAGATCACAAATTTTGAGCACATTGCTGGATCTAGTAGAACTGATAAATGGTTTCATTAGTCATTCTTGGTGCATTAATTACATAGAAAGTGAGACCCCAACTCATAGAAGGATCCTGCAGAGTAAGGAAATGCAAAATGTTATGATCAATTCCCCGAAAAAGATAAATGAAGTTACTGATTGTGTGTGTGTGTGTTTGAGATTGCAGTATATGCTTAGAAGGACTGTTAAATGGCATGTTTGTTAGACACATGGGTTCTCAACAAATAGGGCTTTGGGGAAATTTAAGTCCTCAGCTTTGGGTTTGAAAGAAATTTACTTGTCATGTATGGTTCAACAAATACACATTTCCTATAGATAAATGAACATTCAAATGTATAGCTTTGTTTTACCATATTGGTGTAAAAGGATGAGAAAATATAGTGAACTTAAGGTATCCTATAAATTTCTATTTATGCAGTATGTTTTGAAAAATATCTGAGAAATTGTACAAAGAAAACCATTTAGGGATCCCTGGGTGGCGCAGCGGTTTGGCGCCTGCCTTTGGCCCAGGGCGCGATCCTGGAGACCCGGGATCGAATCCCACGTCGGGCTCCCGGTGCATGGAGCCTGCTTCTCCCTCTGCCTATGTCTCTGCCTCTCTCTCTCTCTCTCTCTCTCTGTGACTATCATAAATAAAAAAAAAAAAAAAGAAAACCATTTAATTGTTCTAAACCCACTTTTTGGGCAGCCCCAGTAGCCCAGCAGTTTAGGGCTGCCTTTGGCCCAGGGTGTGATCCTGAAGACCCAAGATGGAGTCCCATGTTGGGCTCCCTGCACAAAGCCTGCTTCTCCCTCTGCCTCTCTCTCTCTCTCTCTCTCTCTCTCTCTGTCATAACTAAATAAATAAAATCTTTATAAAAAAAAGCATTTAAATGCACTTTTTTTCCTAGTCTATTTGATCAAAGACCCCATTTAACATGAAGGGTTGATAAGTGTTTTGAGGAAAACCAAGTCAAGGGAGCACAGTGTGAGGAATATTCTCTAAACTAATAGTTTCCCCCCCACCCTGCCAATTCTTTAAGAGCTTCCTATTAGTTATTAAAGCTAAGTTCATGAGGAAATAGGTACTTAATATAATAACCAGAAAAGGAGTCAAGGCATGATCCTTCTCCTGATATGGATAGTTGAGGATATAACAGTCTATCTTAGTCTCTTTTTTCCTCTATCTTTCCCTCCTTCTGCCTATTTTGTTATAATTGGTGATCAATACATCTAAGGAGATGGAAATTTCTAGTGTACCTTTCTACATGAAATGGTGAATTTTGTGAATCTTATGTTTAGTATCAGATTTCAGTGACCTGTTTCCAGTCTCTCAGCCTGGATTCTGGAAGACACTAGAGGGCAGTGGGGGAATTCATGTATAATAAATATAGTAGTAGTCATCTGAGTTTCTTTTTGTGAACTCAGGGAGAACTTTCTCCTTGGGTTTCAGAAAGGTGCACATGGAGGCTATAGGACATGGTACCAAATGACTAAAGAGCATGGAGGAGATAAAAAGCAAGTATAGTTCAGTAGATACCAAAAAGCTATTTTGGGGTCAAAATCTACAGCCAAATTTTCAGTGTATTGGCAAAAATTAACAGTTGATAAAGACTGTGTCTGAGCATTTCAGACCAAGAACCTAAAGATTTTGAAACGTGTATTAAATTTTTAAAAAACTTCTTAATAAAAAGGCTTTCGCGTATAGATGTTATTAATGACAATGATAAATCAGAAACAGTGGAGAACTTGAATTCATTCATTCCCTCCACAAATATTTATTAAGCATTAATTACATTCCTGGCATGGTGCTGGATGTTGGCCTGATCTCTGCCCTCAAGAAACTTAAAAGGTACAATGGGATAGAATGAAATACCCTACATAGGCCAAGGACATTTCCTTAACATATGTTGCTGAAAGAACTGGAAATTAAGATTAGACACTGTAAATTAACTGTAAATTATTGTGTGTATTTATTTCATACTTAAATTAACAGATAAACGAAGTCCTCATGTATGGTGTGGTGGTTTAGAATGGCAGAGATTAAGAGTGTGGATTCTAGGTGGAATGTCCAACTTAAAATCTTAGGTCTACTACTTAATAGATGTGTGGCCTTGAACAAGTTATTTAACTCTTCAGTTATCTCAGTCAAATGGTGTAAGTATTAGTATGTACCTTAAAAGGCCGTTCTGAGGATTAAATGAATAGTACCTATTAAATGTTAAAGTGGTGCCTGGCACATAATAAATGTGCAGTACATTTTACTATCATTGTAGTTTGATCTTACTATATTAGCTATTGGGTGGTCCAGTTGCTTTAAATTAATTCTTTGTTGTCATTTTAAGAACTTTATTTAAAGACCTTTTTAGGGTCTATTATAAGTAAATATCTGGACAGAACAGAAAAAACTAAAACATATTGTAAAACTCTCTTTGAAATAAATAAACCCACAAAACAAACTTCTTTACCAAATGCTGCCTTATCTATAGTTATTCCTATACATTCAGTCAAATTTCCTGCAATAGCATGATTTCTTAAGGATAAAAGTCTTGTAGCAGGATGCAGGTTATTTCTTCGGGCACTACCATTGACGGCTGTGTGAATTTCATCTCTCTAGGACTGCATTCCACATCTGTAAAATGATAGGATTTTGCAAGACAACCTCCAAAGTCTCTTGAGGCTCCAGTATTTTATAAGGTGGTATAATTAGGGCTGTTAATAATGTTCTGGATTTTCTTTTGGACACACTTGAAGTCGGTAACTTCCCTGGCCAATAAAATGTGAGTGGAAGTGATGTGTGTGTTTTCCAGACAGAAGCTTTTATAAACCAATGCACAAATTGCAACAACCTTTCCTCTGTCTTGGAGATGTTTGAAGCAAGTGTCGACATAGTATTAGTTATAGTCAGCTCCAGCTGGTCCCTGCTGGCAGAACAATGTGGGCCAGAAATAAATCTTTGCTGTTTAAAGGCACTGATATTTCAGAGCTATTTGTTTCATAGTATTAACTAACATGTCCTGACTGATACATGTGGTGTAACCCAGTGCAGAGGCAGCATATATAACATGATGGTCACAATATGTAGTGCATAGTAAGTACTTAAAATGACCTTCCTTATGGCTATCATTATGATTTGTTATCTGACCCCCAAAATTGATAATGAATATCAGGTGGCTCAAATTTGCTTGTGTAATGAATTGTTGAGTAACATTTTCAGCCTAATTTTTGGGTGTATCCCTTTCTCTTTGCAAGGTTTGTCAGTCTGTTACTATCAAGCTCTGTGTCTGTAGTGTAAAATGTGTGAGAACATCTTCTCTTTCAGTCTGCTGAAAATTGTTATGATTAGGTCAGTGTGGTTAAAAAGCTATTGAGCCCATTTATTGTGCCAAGTACTATTTTATGTGACTATTAGAATAATCTTCTGGTGTTAAGAAAATAATTCTCAGGAAGCCTGGCATGAGGTACATTTTTTTAGACTCAGAAAAATAATATGTGAAGTACTTCTGTTTACCATGGCCCTTTAGTCATTGAATGTGGCTACACTCTGGAAGCCTGGGGTCTTAGACTAGAGAGAGAATATGGGGTAAGTTGTGGTGGTTTGGCACCTAAAGGGAGCTCAAGGTTGAGAGTCTGACTGAGGTTAGAGATGAAGTGAACAAAGTACACTTTGTTGATGTCTAAGCTTTAGGCCCTGCTGAAGGAGAGAAGAAAAACACCTAGAGAATATATGTTTTGTAAACCTGTTACTTTTATACTTCAGTTATAGACTTTAGGATAAGGAGCTTGAGGATATCAGAGAAACATTATAATGCAATACTTTTTTTTCCTGCAATTTTTCATTGCATTTGGAAGTCATCATTGTCCATTTCTAGAAGCTGATAAGTCCTACAAAAGAAAAAAGTTTAAATTGCGGTTGATTACACGGACCTAGGAATCTTCTAATATCTAATTCTTGCATAAAAATGTAAGTAACCGGATAGCTCCTGCTGGCTTATAATATGCTTATTTTTTTCCAAAAAAGCCCACTTATCAGACACAGAGCCTTGATCTGGGCATTTTAACATTATGAAAATGAATTCATAAGCCAAGTTTGTCTGTCAGATGTTTTAATTTAAATGTTCTGATGGATGATGAGACTCAGCATGAGGGCATCCAAAATTGTCTTATGAAATTAAAACAAGTCAGGGAAAGAGGCTAGAAAAATCTTGACATTTAGTTCATAATCCATGTGCCAATTTGGAATATAAAGTTCCAGGTCAAGAAAGGTTTTGATTTTCCAAATGTAGACTTTATTACTTAAAAATCAAGTTCATTCCATTGGCATTTCTTTCTAATGACAGAGGTTATACATTTTACCATGAATTTCTTATGGAACACTGGAGAGGTCATTTCAGTAATAATATGAATACTTTTACCTTCTATGGTGAACAATACTATAAATTTCTCTTCCTGAATAAACATAGGTAGCTTGAGGCCATGCTAACATCAGGCTATTTAAAAATGTATACCTAATTTTTTTTTTTCAGATGAATGTTGTAGTTTTCATGTAGCTTAAGTCTTTGGTGCAAGACCACCTACTTGACAGCAATGTTCTACTATACAGCTCCTGCACAGGGTCATTACACAGCCTTATTGCTAATACCAGAGTGGCCTATAGTTATTTGGAGATCCACAGCCAGATGATTGTTAACTGTGGCCCACTCTGTTTTAGTTCAGAGCTTAGAGAAGCTTTGTGTTGGTGCCTTCTTAATTCCTGCTGTCCATCTGTATCGCCATCATGGCAGTGGTATCCTTAATACTATCAAAATGATATTTAAGAATGATAAATAATTTGTTGCAGATGGCAAGAATGATGATGTAGGCTCTTTAAAAATTAGGCAATGTCAATATGCAGCACCAATTCAGAAATCAGATTTGGAGATGAGTTCCTATTGATTCCTTCACTTTGTCTGGATCTTTTTCCAACATTCCAAGTTTAGCCTTATTCTTAACTTTAAGCCGATGCCCAATTTCTCAAGAAGACTTTCTTCCTTGTTTATAGTCTTTTCCTAAACATTTCCTATAACCTCTTTCCCCTTTACATTTTTGTTTTTCTTCTCAAAATATTTTTAAGTATTATTATTCAATGAGACTTTTTGGTGTAATTATCACTATATGCAGTGTAGGCATTAAATGAATGGTAATTTATTAATTAAGTATAATCTAGTTGGAGGTATTATATTTCATGTACAAAACATTTAAATAACAAGGGAGTAACAATAACTATGAAGGGTCTGAGGTTTTACTGTACTAAATAGCTTATAAGTTAGCCTGTCGATTAGTTTTGTGTATGCTAGCAGAAGACAAAAGACTCCTAGGTGGGAGAACAAGGCCTTCAATATTACAGAAGAGCACACTCTATGAGCAATGGCATATTTGAGTCAGTTTCCCTTGCTTCTAAGTTTCAAAGAAGTAATACCCATGGGCCTGATGAATACTTGCATACTTACTGGGTTTTGTTACAGAAGAGCAACTCTATGCTTAGGAAATCTGAATGTTTTATAATAGGCAGTAAGCATGCCTTCCCTTTGCTCCAGAGGGAAACACTACTCTGTATTCTGAGGCTGTTTGCTGTATAATAATCCTTGAAAAGATAGTCCAGAACAAAGATCAGTCAGTGTCTCTGCTTATGAGATATGCAGAAATGCAAAAGATTTATGGAGAGTTGACATTGCATAGACCACATATCTTAAGTGAGCCACATAAGCAGTCCTTGATATAGAGAAATTTAAATAAGGGAGGATTCAACTTGACTTTTATACTAAACCACTTTGGATAGTTCAGAAAAGTTTTACAGAAAAAGTTAACATTAAAGAAATCTTTGAAAGATGGGTAGTATTTGGAGGGATAAAGGAAAGGGCAATGGTATTTCTTTTGGGGAATGCAGTACGAGTTGGGAAGTGCACAAAGTTGATATGTTATGGGGAAACATTGATTCAGTCTTATTACTTGTTAACCATCTGTATCTATTCTGATTGGTCAGTGTCCGTGCTATTTTGTTTAGAATGTTTTTTTTTTTTTTTTTAAAGTAGGCTCCACACCTAGCATGGAACCCAATGTGGGGCTTGAACTCATGACCCTAAGATCACGACCTGAGCTGAGATCAAGTTGGATGTTTAACCAACTGAGCCACCCCAGCTCCTCTGACATTTAATTTTTTTAAAGGATTTTATTTACTTATTTATTCATGAAAGACACACGCAGAGAGAGAGAGAGAGAGAGAAAGGCAGAGACACAGGCAGAACGAGAAGCAGGCTCCATGCAGGGAGCCTGATGTGGGACTTGATCCCAGGACTCCAGGACCATGCCCCGGGCCAAAGGCAGGCGCTAAACCACTGAAACACCCAGGGATCCCCTGACATTTAGAATTTTAAATAGTAGCAAGCATAGTATTTGATTTGGGAGTAGTTTGGTCTCACCTCTATAGTTGGCTGTCCTTCAGTAAGGATGGCTAGATAAAGTCCTCTATTTTTATTTGCTAAATATGGCAACTCTATCTTCAGTACAGTAAGGCTAGGTCTCTACAGTGCAGGAGCTTAAATCCAAACTGATATTTACTCTTGTATATAAAGGGGAACCCATTAAAGGTATTTGGGCAAAGGGTTATATATAAAGAGCTATGTTTAAGGAGAACAAGAATGATAGTGGTGTGTTAGGATAGATGATGAATCATATCTTCCTGATTACCTAAGTTCAGGAGATAAGTGACTTAAGTTTGGGTTTTATGAAGACAGAGAGTAGATTCTGTGAGTACAGCATACATATCATGTAGGGGAACTATGTCCCAAAGCATGGTTATTACATGTTTGCACTGTGATTGTTCTAGGAGTGTGGTATGGAATGTGTCAGTAGTGATCCAACTGAGTGGTAGAGAAGGACAGAGGAGGCTGATGCCCTTTTATTCTCTAGTCTGCTCTGAGTGGAAGGAGCCAGAGGCAGAAAAACCTTTAATAGGCTGGTAAGAAATGATGTCAATGCATTACTTAATATCTTTTAGCATATGAGCCATAATGGAGTAAAAAAGTTTTCACACACTAAGATGTAGGTTTGGATAAGCTTTCATTTATGTAAGGGTAGTAAGTTTTGGTGCCAAAGGTATTGATGAAGGGAATTAGGATGAATAAGACAGTGGGTTGAAATGGGTAGGGAATATATTAATAGTGTGTGTGGGGTGGTGGTGGTGGGTAGGCTTGGAAAGGGGAGTGATGAGAAATCAGAATGTCTACCAGAATTAGGTAATTTGCAGAGTAGTAGACCAGAAACACTAAAGAGGGAAGTAGACAGAGGTAGCTCTAATATTCTAAAAAAAATAAAAGAAAAAAAAAAGAGTTGGTGAGGTTTCACTAGAATAAAATTGTCTTCTCTGGGATTCGATGAGGGCCCTGGAGATGAAATTTAGGCCTTTTGTTCTTACTGTTTAGAGAAAGCATATAATTCTTGTGATAAACAGAGGACAAGTAATAAGGCAATTCTGTTTTTGCTTTTGTTTTTTTCTGAAAGGTAACAGAATAAATCCTTTGAATATCAGATTTGGTTTATTTTCATTTGTTATAGAGAGCAGGTGCTCTAATATACTAACAGCTAATATTTGGGGGAACTAGTATAACTTCTAAAAGTTATGAACATAAGGCAAAAGGGACACATAGAAAGATGTCAGAAGTTTTGGTTGAAGCACTGAGAAGATTGATACTGTATTTCAAAGCAAAGTATAAAAACTCATACATGTTTCGAAGGAGGTATTTGTTTTAACTTTAAAGCAGTGTTGAATTTGACCATTATATAGAAATAAATCACATAATTACTGCAACTCTATCATGGAACTTGACCATAGAACTTTTTATTACTTAAGAAGTACCAGAAAACATCAAGGGACTGTCCTTAATTTTCACCTAGGTACCTACCAGGAATGATCTAGTCCATAGAGTGTACTTTAAGAGATGATAAAATACAGAAATAATTTTCCTTTTTTAATATTTTGCAAATCATGATTGTTGAATATAATGATTATACAAAGTTAATACAGCAGTCTGGGGGTGCATGGTTGGCTCAGTTCATAGAGCATGTGACTCTCGATCTTGGGTCATGAGTTCAAATTCAACGTTGGACATAGGGCCTACTTTAAAAAATATATGGCAGTCAGAAGAGTAGAATCTACGAAAGAGAATTGTTAAGTTCCTAGAAATTTGGTGAACAAAACCTATGTGATAGGAGTAACATTTGTATAGTTAAGCCATTCTAAAAAATATGATTTAAATACACAGAAAGGATAGCCGTTTTTCCCAAATACTATAATTTTCTCCAAACTTATCAGTAGGTGAAGCTTAATTTTTATAAAGAAAAATAATAACATTGGTTATCTTATCTTGTATAACATATTAGAATTTAGTCTTTAGAATATGCTGAATTGAATTCAGGAATGTCTTAATAAAGATAAGTATAAAAAATATCATCGGCCAACAATTACCCCAGGCATATAAGTATAAAATTAAGGCAAAAACATCCTTTTCCTCTATGTATGATACATTATAAGGACTTCTGCCAAAAACAAGACATGGAGAACGCTTTAAAATAATTCATCTAATCGACTAGAAAAATGTATTCCAATTTTTTTAGTATATTTTTTTATTGGAGTTCGATTTGCCGACATATAGTATAACACCCAGTTCTCATCCCGTCAAGTGCCCCCCTCAGTGCCCATCACCCCATCACTCCATCCCCCACCCACCTCCCCTTCCACTACCCTTTGTTCATTTCCCAGATTTAGGAATCTCTTCCAAGGAGTTGCTGTAGCCAAGTTCAAAAAGGATGTTGCCTGTGTTCTCCTCTAGGATTTTGATGGATTCTTATCTCACATTTAGATCTTTCATCCATTTTGAGTTTATCTTTGTGTCTGGTGTAAGAGAGTGGTCTAGTTTCATTCTTCTGCACGTAGCTGTCCAATTATCCCAGCACCATTTATTGAAGAAACTGTCTTTTATCCAGTGGATAGTCTTTCCTCCTTTGTCGAATATTAGTTGACCATAGAGTTGAGGACCCATTTCTGGGTTCTCTATTCTGTTCCATTGATCTATGTGTCTGTTTTTGTGCCAGTACCACACTGTCTTGATGATCACAGCTTTGTAGTACAACCTGAAATCTGGCATTGTGATGCCCCCAGCTCGGTTTTCTTTTTCAATATTCCCCTGGCTATTCGGGGTCTTTTCTGATTCTACACAAATCTTAAGATGATTTGTTCCAACTCTCTGAAGAAAGTCCATGGTATTTTGATAGGGATTGCATTAAATGTGTAAATTGCCCTGGGTAACATTGACATTTTCACAATATTAATTCTTCCAATCCATGAGCATGGAATATTTTTCCATCTCTTTGTGTCTTCCTCAATTTCTTTCAGAAGTGTTCTGTAGTTTTTAAGGTATAGCTCTTTTACCTCTTTGGTAAGGTTTATTCCTAGGTATCTTATGCTTTTGGGTGCAATTGTAAATGGGATTGACTCCTTAATTTCTCTCTCTTCAGTCTCATTGTTAGTGTATAGAAATGCCACTGATTTCTGGGCATTGATTTCGTATCCTGCCACGCTACCAAATTGCTGTATGAGTTCTAGCAATCTTGGGGTGGAGGCTTTTGGGTTTTCTATGTAGAGTATCATGTCATCGGCAAAGAGGGAGAGTTTGACTTCTTCTTTGCCAATTTGAATGCCTTTAATGTCTTTTTGTTGTCTGATTGCTGAGGCGAGGACTTCTAGTACTATGTTGAATAGCAGTGGTGAGAGTGGACATCCCTTTTGTGTTCCTGATCTTAGGGGAAAGGCTCCCAGTGTTTCCCCACAGCAACTTCTTTCAAGATACATCTATGAAGGCAAGAGAAACAAAAGCAAAAATGATATTGGGACTTAATCAAGATAAAAAGCTTCTGCACAGGGATCCCTGGGTGGCGCAGCGGTTTGGCGCCTGCCTTTGGCCCGGGGCGCGATCCTGGAGACCCCGGATCGAATCCCACGTCGGGCTCCCGGTGCATGGAGCCTGCTTCTCCCTCTGCCTGTGTCTCTGCCCCCCCCTCTCTCTCTGTGACTATCATAAATAAATAAATAAATAAAATTAAAAAAAAAAAAAAAGGCTTCTGCACAGCAAAAGAAACAGTCAACAAAACTGTAAGACAACCTACAGAATGGGAGAAGATATTTGCAAATGACCTATCAGGTAAAGGGCTAATATCCAAGATCTATAAAGAACTGATTAAACTCAACAGCAAAGAAACAAACAATCCAATCATGAAATGGGCAAAAGACATGAACAGAAATTTCAGAGGAAGACACAGACATGGCCAACACGCACATGAGAAAATGCTCTGCATCACTGGCCATCAGGGAAATACAAATCAAAACCACAATGAGATACCACCTCACACCAGTGAGAATGGGGAAAATTAACAAGGCAGGAAACAACAAATGTTGGAGAGGATGTGGAGAAAGGGGAACCCTCTTGCACTGTTGGTGGAAATGGGAACTGGTGTAGCCACTCTGGAAAACTGTGTGGAGGTTCCTCAAAGAGTTAAAAATAGAACTGCCCTATGACCCAGCAATTGCACTGCTGGGGATTTACCCCAAAGATTCCGGAAATGCCGGAACACCTGCATCCCAAAGTTTTTAGCATCAATGTCCACAATAGCCAAACTGTGGAAGGAGCCTCGGTGTCCATCGAAAGATGAATGGATCAAGATGATGTGGTCTATGTATACAATGGAATATTACTCAGCCATTAGAAACGACAAATACCCACCATTTGCTTCTACATGGATGAAACTGGAGGGTATCATGCTGAGTGAAGTAAGTCAATTGGAGAAGGACAAACATCCTATGGTCTCATTCATTCGGGGAATATAGAAAATAGTGAAAGGGAATAAAGGGGAAAGGAGAGAAAATGAGTGGGAAATATCAGAGAGGGAGACAAAACATGAGAGACTCCTAACTGTAGGAAACGAACAAGGGGTGGTGGAAAGGGAGGTGGGCAGGGGGTTGGGGTGACTGGATGACGGGCACTGAGGGGGGCACTTGGCAGGATGAGCACTGGGTGTTATGCTATATGTTGGCAAATCAAACTCCAATAAAAAAAATAATTTAAAAAAAGAAGTCTCATGTTCTGTCACCCTCTCTGATTTTTCCCACTCATTTTCTCTCCTTTCCCCTTTAGTATTCTGCATTTCTAACTTTTCTAATGTATTACTTTTAAAATAATGGAAACATTCTAGATTTCTTCTCTAGCATTAAGAATCAGATGCTTTATGGGAAAATAGGAATGTCGATTGACACAGTAGCTGTGAATTCGTGAAGCAGTGGCTCATCCCAAAGAGGAAGTGGCTCTTTGCAGGGTCAGTGCTTTCTGTCTGAAATACCTTGTCTGGCTAATAAAGAAAGGAAGCGTAGGTAAATTTATTGGTATGGATCCCTTTTCTCCTGTATATCCTGATGGACTGTGACAAGTAAAACTGTGCTTTAGCCATAGGGAAAGAAGAAAAGGACTAGCAAAGGGACAGCAAGCTGGGGAAATCAGAAAACTAGGCTAAGTCACAGTGGTATGCCCAAACAGGTTGCAAGCAAGCCACCCACCAAGTAGCACTGCACGGCTGTAGCAAAATCTTTAGAGTAAAACACCAGCATTGTGCCCAGAACATAGAGATTTTTCGGTTGGAGTCCAAACGCAGAGCATCTGTCACTAAGTCACTTATAATTAATTCTGCCTTTAAATTAGCAGCTGTCTTAGGACATTTTGCTGGTGGGTGGGTTGCAGATGAAGATACGTTTAGAATGTAATGGATTTGAGCTTGTCAGTTTTAGGGTGTCTATGTTATCCAAGATTGTGCTCTTCTGAGAACTGTTCATGTCTATAACAGTGATAGTGACCAGTTTTTGACATCTTTAATATTTTCTTGGTAAAGACTAGAGAGACAGCTATTTTAGTTCAGGATTTAGACCATCAAATTCTTTGAATTCCTCTTTCATTTTCTCCTACAGTGTGTATTCACTAAATTTGAAGGAGATCTGATTTGGCTTATAAAAATCATTGTCTAGCCATTCTGCCAAATTCCTGAGGTGATAGATAATAATTTTTCTTTGCCCCACATTATCATTTGAAAGATAGCAGGACATTTCTTAATTCAGGTCTCTTCAGTTGTAGAATCTAGTGGTCATGGTGAGAGCAGGCCACTTTTTTCAAATCTTCAGAGTGGATAGATGATACTAATCCTCCTCATAGCCTTTTGCTGCTGTCTCCCTTTTCCCCTGATACAAATGTTTTCTAATATTGTGTGTTCAGGTAAAACTTGCTGGATTAATATTTTGACTTGAGTTTCAGGCTTGGGTATATCCCATTTTATTTGCTTTTTAGGATATTACTTGAAGCTTGAGCACAAGTAGTGCCTCATCTGCTAACAATAAATAGCTGTTTTTATAAATTTTCCAGATGATAATAATCCTAGGAGCATGTATTGAGCTTTCATTATATGCTAATACTTTGCTAAACACAGTTGTGGCAGGCAGTCTCCAAGAAAACCTCCAATGATCCCACCTCCTGGAATTCATGCTTTGTGTAATTCCACCCTCTGAATGAGGAACTGAGTTAAGTGACTATAACATGATCAAATTTCAGTCACTAAGTTTTGAGGTAATTTGCTACACAGTAATCAATAACTAACACAACTTTAGATGTATTATTTCATCTTTTTAACAGTCTAGTAAGGTAAGTATTGTCATTACTGTTATGAAGAAAGACTGAGATGTTAAATATCTTGTCCAAAGTAATACAACCCAGTGAAATTGGGCTTTAAACTCAGATCTGGCTGACTCCAAAGTCACTTCTTAGCACTGTTAAACTATTCTATCTCCGGTGACAGAAATTTTAAACAGTAATGCATAAATAAAATTTGGGTTTTTCTCATTAATCAGAAAGTTAATGCCATCCAAATCCTCTCTGTCTTTCAGAAATTTAGGTGGATATTGTTCTGAACCTCGGTTCTGGTTGTTGCTGTGCATGCATTACAATGTTCAAATGGGGTTCCATGGCATTGCTTCAGTTCCCATGCCCTCTGGTTCCTCTGCCTCTTCCCAAGTTGTACTCCCTATTTCTAACAGCCTGTTAGGAAACTTGGCCATTTTCTCTCCCTAATCCTATGCTGCTATCCTCTTGAGAATCAGCCTCACTTTGCTATTGACCATCTGTAGCTCTTGAGACTTCTGGAGAAAACATTCACTCTCTTGTTGGGTTATAAATATAACCAAACTCATCTTGATGATGATGTTAGATTAAAATGTTCCCTAGGGGTATTGCTATAGTAGTTTTTCTCCTTTTATGTATTTTTAAATTCTCTTTCGTTTTAAAAATACTTTTTTTGCAACCTGGGATGGACTGCGTGATTTCTATGTAAAGATAGGCTCTGAATAGGGCTGAGGGTCATTTCTTGTGCATGTGCTTATGGTCATTTTTTGTTCCAGGGCAGGTTCATAGCTTTATATTTAATGATTACCACCTGCCAAAAGTTCATTTTTATCTAAGTGAGGTATTACTCTATTTTTTCATTTCATTTCATTTCATATTATTTGCAAAAATGGACACATTTTTCTCATTTTATTCCTGAATGACTCCGACAACCTTCTAAGTATTCTTTCTCCCAACATTCTTTTCCTCTCCAGACTAGCCCCTCTGTGACTTCCAGAAGCACATTTCTAAAACCCCACTTACATCATGGGGTAGCCTGATGGTGGCCTCCAATGTATCTTCACAAAATAACCCGAGGTTATCTTTCTGGGGTTAAATATTGATTGTTTAAACAAACTAAAGTGGAGTGTTTAGAATGAGGACTTGGCTAAAGTTAAGCTTAATCTATTAAAAATTACCAAATAGAGTTATGATGACTATACTACTAATCCTGATTTATATTAAATTACATTCAAGTGTGAAAAGGAAAGGAAAAAAAGTATGATTTTTTAAAATTAAAGTTTTATTTATTTATTTATTTATTTATTTATTTATTTATTTATATAAAAAGTGTGTGGGAGAAGGGAAAGGGCGAGAGAAGATCCCAAGCAGACTCCACACCATCCAGTATGGAGCCCAAGATGTGGCTCAATCCCATGACCCTGAGATCACAATCCTGAGATCACTACCTGAGCTGAAATCAAGAGTCAGATGGTTAACTGACTCAGCCACCCAGGTGTCCCCTCAAAAGTGCAATTTCTAATAGATAGTAACTTCTGATATAATGAAAGTCATTTAAATGTGACATAAATATTATATAATTATTATATGATGTTGCTTAAGGTATATTAGTAGTAATAGAAGTAACACTATGGAGCACCTGGCTAACTCAGTCAGTGGGGCATGTGACTCTTGATCTCGGGGTTGTGAGTTCCAGCCTCATGTTGGGTATAGAGATTACTTAAAATCTTAAACAAACAAGCAAAAAGTAACACTGGTGGTGGTGATAGTAGGTATTTGATGGAATACCTACTGATTGTGACAAGGACCTTATGAAGGTAGCTACTAATACCATCCTACAATTTATGTAGTCTTATCCTAATTTCACAAATTAGCTTACTGCTTTTTTTGTTTTGTTTTCAGATCCTAAGTAACTATCAGTCCTGTTTTCGTCAGTCAATAAAAATCTCGTGTTTTTTGCTCTTCTCTTATAGGCATGTGCAATACAGCAGTTTAGGGAAATGAAATATCTTCTATCATGAAATATTACACTTCTCTAAATCAAGATTTATTATAGCTGTTTGAAGCTTCCACCTGAGGGAATTTTCTGTCATACAAGTCAAAGAACTTCTATTTGTTCTGCCTAGTTTAGCTTTTCTCTCGACTTTGCTGAATAAAATAAAAAGATGTGACAAAAGGAGACATTAATATCCACAAATCCATCTCTGCAGAAGTGAAAATCGGTAGCTTTTATGATTCCTTTGGCAAGGGGCTCCTTTTAAAAGGGAGCAGCAATTATAAATAATACTAATAGCTGTGGCTTTAGTAATAGTAGTCCATTTATCTTAGAACTTTTTAAATGTACTTTTATTTTTCCAAGTGAATCAAGATAGAATAAAGTTCATAGTGTCTCTATTATAGTTGTAATGTAGAGGGGGGTTAGGAAGAAAAAAATGTAAGTAGTTTTTTTTGTTACAATGTACCATAAAGTATCATCAAGCATTACTTGTTATAATGCTTTTAAAGTTCTCAGATCTCTATTATTTCCAAACTTGTTTGATTTAGAATAGTGACCTTGATGGTAATGTTAGATAACAAACTGTGGAAAGATAAATAGACCCCAATCTGTTATAAATGATATCTTTTGAGTATGTGATCAAATAAAAGCCAATCCTCCCAAATGCATCCTTCCCAAGACAAGTCCCCATATGCTTCTTATAAAATCATGTAGTTGAAATAATTTAGAGAAAACTCAACAATAATCTTGGTTAAAAATATAAAGTATAGTATATATAAAAATATAAAGTATATATAAATATATTTAAATATAAAAAAAATATATATATATATTTTTTTTTAAAAGATTTTATTTTTATTTATCCATGAGAGAGACAGAGAAAGGCAGAGACATAGGAAGAGGGAGAAGCAGGCTCCCTGCGGGGACCCTGATGTGGGACTTGATCCCAAGATTCTGGGACTATGGCCTGAGCCAAAGGCAGATACTTAACCACTGAGCCACCCAGGTGCTCCAAAAAACTATATTAAAGGAATAAACAAATTCACCACTTAGTGTACTATTCATTCTCTCACTTCCTATATTTGAGTGCCTGGTATAAAAGTCATATGGAATAAGAATGGAGTTTTGGAGAACTGCTGATGACAATTTTAAAAAGACAAGGTTAAGGTGAACTGTATCTGTTATGAGAAATTTTAACATTTCAGATCAAAGGATACATTCCAATGAATGAAAACAAAATAGTGAAACAACTACTAGTTTAGCTGTTTTATATCTTCCAAGGATAAATGCCTTCAATAGTCTCTTTGCTTCTGCATGTGTGTGCTCATTTGCCCAATTACCTATGATTATTCTTTTTTCTTTTTTTAAAGATTTTATTTATTTATTTATTCAGGAGAGACACAGAGAAAGAGAGAGGCAGAGACACAGGCAGAGGGAGAAGCAAGCTCCATGCAGGGAGCCTGATATAGGACTCGATTCTCGGTCTCCAGGATCATGCCCTGGGCTGAAGGCGGCACTAAACCCCTGAGCCACCCAGGCTGTCCACCTATGATTATTCTTGAATAATCGCTTCATGCTATGTTATTTCAACTGGTAGGAATTCCAATAAATAATAAACAATTTCTCAGTGACTTTGTTCATATTGCTCTAGTGCACTCAATGAATTTGGTAAAGTTAGCAAATAAGAAAACTCATACCCCACAAGGCTGTCCACAGTCTTGAGTGGCTTAAATGTCTTGTTAATAGTTTTGTCAGCCCCAGAACAACAGAATTTTGCATCTTACTCTTCCAACTTACTGCCCTCTTGCCATATCTATATTATCTCTATTTTTGTCCATACTTAAGTGCCTCTCCTAAACTTCCAGGCTTGTTACCTTCGTTTCAATTTGTATTAAATTCTTATCCTTATTCTTCATCTAGAGCCACAATTTTGTCAGGGCTCACTTTATCATATGCATCACATCCCCTTTTCTCATTTTGATCTCATTCATTCAAAATCTTATCCAATTGGTATGTTTTCGTCATTTTGCATAAAATTGTTTAATATTACCCAATAACATATAGGATAATATCCAAAATCTTTAACCTGATATTCAAGATTTTCACAGCATAAACTAAAGTGAAGATGTTCTATCTGATTTCCCTTTCATTTCCTTCACATTCTGCTGCAACCAACTTTATCTTTTCTCTGTCTTGGAAAATGCAATTCTCTTTCCTGCCTCTATATTTTTACTTCTGAGGTTCTCTTTGCTTCTATCCTTCAATGACTGCCCCATCTAAGGCCTGATAAACTCCTCAGATCATTTTGGTTTATAGCGATCCGTCTTGCATTTGAAGTCAGAGAGTCTGGTAATCTCAACTTTCACTGTTCTTCTGTGTGTTTGTCTTTACAATAGAACCATACATATATTTTTCTATGTCTCTCCTTTGGAAATATTTTAAGACCTTTAGGTACTATCTAATTTTTTTAAGTGTCCAAATGAAGCTACTTCATTAGGTAAGTTCGGTATGTGAATTCTATTACCAAAAGACATGCTGTGACACTTTTTCTACCTTTCTCAGGTCCCAGTCCCTTACTGATACAGAAGTATATCACTTAGGCTCTGAGATATATGGATTATGGCACTCAGAAGTTGTGAAGATTTTTGTTAATGGAACATTTCGGTAGAGCCTTTGTTTCTATAGGCCCATTACTACTTCTCTGGCCATCACAGAGTGAACAGCAGGTTTAGTTTGTCTTGGATGGATATGTATGTGGGACAGATTAGTGTCCAATTAATAAAAGCTCAGAGGTTAAAAAGAACCAGATTTTGGGTGAAAAAATCTGTCACAAAGTCTAAATTAATGAACTTATTTTGGTATTTATTTTGAACCTATAAATAGTGGTGTCAATTTTTTTCCTGAATCTTTGTGTATAGTTTCAAATGTTCCAGATATTCTGATACCTACTAACAAAAATATAGTCTTTCCAGATGTTCCCATATATTATCAAAATGTCTCAGAAAATTTCAGCTTTCCATAACTTAAAAATACATTTCCTAGACAACCTCTCGCACACAGTAAATTATTTGATCACTTGTACATATGTACACAAAATATAGTCATTGTCCACATAGGCTCAAAGGGTTCTGAATGGACCAGATAGTTGGTCAATTGAAATAGATTGCTAAAAAAAAAAATAGCCATGTTTTAGAGTAGACCTGAATACTTAGACCTAAAAGATAGAAGAAATAGAGAATTGTTTTTGGTTCAGAAATTGTATTGAGTAAGAACGTCTCAGTCCAATAAGTTTAAGTCATGAACGATTATAGAATTCGGCAATATAACTTATGGGATTTACCATAATTTTCTGAAATAGAAATATAGAGGAATACGAGGTATAGACTGAAACAAATGAGTTTCTGTTGATCCATGGGCTGTAGATTTATTTTGGAATCTTTCTTCTGAATGGTTAATGGGGTGAGGATGAGAGGAAGGGAATGTCACCCACACTATAAAGGTCTTGGAAGCCTAACTGATCTGTGTTCCATACCTTGCTCTTCCACATAATAGATATGTATACTTGGGAAAACTACTTAGCTTTTTAGTATATATCCTTATTTATAAGGTGAAGATTCTAATATCTTCTTCATAGCACGATAATGAGATTAAAAGAAATAATGTATGTGAATTACATAACACTGTGCCAGGCACCTGGGCAGTTTTATTACATTGGCTCCTTTACCTTCCCTTGGTAATAAAAATGATCTAGTCATAAAACTGTATTGTGTAAAATAAGGATTTTATTATTTTTAAGTGCTAAGTATTTGGATTATTGTTAATAGAATAATGATATAATATATAAATGTATGACCTTTTGCTTCTCCACGTGCTTGTCCATTAGAAATATAATGTGAGCTACAAATGTAATTTTAAATTTTTTAGTAGCTGTATTTAAAAAATTAAACATAAATGGGGGAAATTAATTTTAGTAATATATTTAACCTATTGTTTCCCAAATATTTTACCACATAATTAACATGAAACATTTTTTAAGGAGATATTCTGCATTTTCTTTTGTACTAAGTCCTTGAAACCCAGTATAGCCACACGTTAGGTGTTCAATAGCCACTTGTGACAAGTTCTGCTCTATTGACCTCTACAGACCTAGGTAGTTGTTGTGGGGAAAAAACGGAAGCGGGTAGAACACTGCAAAACTTAGGACTTAACCCCAAAACCAATTGTTTTAAACTGATAGGAGATGGTTCATACTAACAGAAACTGAGATAGTGTTAACTGGACAGCATTATCCACCAGGATTCTTTTCTTTTCTTTCTTTTTTTTTTCCCCATTTTTTTGTATATATTTTTTATTTTTATTTTAAATCTGATGCTTTATTTTTTTAATTTATTTTTATTTTTATTTTTTATTTATTTATGATAGTCACAGAGAGAGAGAGAGAGGCAGAGACATAGGCAGAGGGAGAAGCAGGCTCCATGCACCGGGAGCCCGACGTGGGATTCGATCCCGGGTCTCCAGGATCGCGCCCTGGGCCAAAGGCAGGCGCCAAACCGCTGCTCCACCCAGGGATCCCTGTATATATTTTTAAATTGGAGTTCGATATGCCAACATATAGCGTAACATCCATTGCTCATCCCGTTAAGTGCCCCCTCAGTGCCTGTCACCCAGTCACCCCATCCCCCCACCCACCTCCCCTTCCACTATCCCTTGTTTGTTTCCCAGAGTTAGGAGTGTCTCATGTTCTGTCTCCCTCACTGATATTTCCCACTCATTTTCCCTTTATTCCCTTTCACTATTTTTTATATTTCTCAAATTAATGAGACCAAATGATGTTTGTCCTTCTCCAATTGACTTACTTCACTCAGCATAATACCCTCCAGTTCCATCCACGTCGAAGCAAAAGTGGGTATTTGTCGTTTCTAATGGCTGAGGAATATTCCGTTGTATACATAAACCACATCATCTTGATCCATTCATCTTTTGACGGACACCGAGGCTCCTTCCACAGTTTGGTTATTGTGGACATTGCTGCTATAAACTTTGGGATGCAGGTGTTCCGGCATTTCACTGCATCTGTATCTTTGGGGTAAATCCCCAGCAGTGCAATTGCTGGGTCGTAGGGCAGTTCTATTTTTAACTCTTTGAGGAACCTCCACACAGTTTTCCAGAGTGGCTACACCAGTTCACATTCCCACCAACAGTGCAAGAGGGTTCCCCTTTCTCCACATCCTCTCCAACATTTGTTGTTTCCTGCCTTGTTAATTTTCTCCATTCTCACTGGTGTGAGGTGGTATCTCATTGTGGTTTTGATTTGTATTTCCCTGATGGCCAGTGATGCCGAGCATTTTCTCATGTGCTTGTTGGCCATGTGTAGGTCTTCCTCTGTGAGATTTCTGTTCATGTCTTTTTCCCATTTCATGATTGGATTGTTTGTTTCTTTGCTGTTGAGTTTAATCAGTTCTTTATAGATCTTGGAAACTAGCCCTTTATCTGATAGGTCATTTGCAAATATCTTCTCCCATTCTGTAGGTTGTCTTACAGTTTTGTTGACTGTTTCTTTTGCTGTGCAGAAGGTTTTTATCTTGATTAAGTCCCAATAATTCATTTTTGCTTTTGTTTCTCTTGCCTTCCTAGATGTATCTTGCAAGAAGTTGCTGTGGCCAAGTTCAAAAAGGGTGCTACCTGTGTTCTCCTCTAGGATTTTGATGGATTCTTTTCTCACATTTAGATCTTTCATCCATTTTGAGTTTATCTTTGTGTATGGTATGAGAGAATGGTCTAGTTTCATTCTTCTGCACGTGGCTGTGCAATTTTCCCAGCACCATTTACTGAAGAGACTGTCCTTTTTCCAGTGGCTTGTCTTTCTGCTTTGTCGAATATTCATTGACCATAGAGTTGAGGGCCCATTTCTGGATTCTCTATTCTCCATCAGGGTCCTTACTTTCAAGTGATAGAACCAGCTCTGGATAATTTAAGTAGAAAATCAGATTTATTAAGGCTATTAGATGGTTAACAATTTCTGTGACTGCTACAAAACTATACTTGGAGGGTACATAGTCAAAGTCTAAATCATTCTGCAGAACTGGTCCATCAAGACAGCACTGCTGAGTATGAGTGTTTGCACTTGAATTGCCTCCTTGATCAATGCTGGACATTAAAGATAATGCTAGAACCACTTTCACTGCTGCTGGCTTTGGGAAACGGATTCAACTACTATGTTTACAGCCAAAATTGGCAGAATGGATTCTGAACACAATCTACTTCTTTGTATCCCAACTTCAAAGCCAATGTCTACTGTGTGTGCGTTTTATTGGCAGAATCTGGGTCATGTGATCAGCTACAAGGAAAGCCAGAAACCAAAGCTTTCCATTTCCAGAGTAGGCAGTAGTCACTGCCTCTCATCAAGATTCAGAGAGTAAGGAACTCCCCCACATATAGAGAGGCGTGGGATGGGGCTGTTATAATCCAAAAGAAAGGAAGTGTCTACCTAATAATCCTGGGTTTTCTGACTCTCCAATAATCTAGGATGAGGACTTCTGAGGATTAAAAAATTTTAGAAAAATTAAGGTAAAAAAAGTTTATATATATGAAATCTTTTCTTCCCAATATGAAAGCAGTATCCATGATTTGTGGCTTCATTTTATGCCAAAAATATCATGAAGGGATTTATAAAATCTATAAAAATAAGTTTATTTGACTTTCGTTTTTTTCCTGGAAAGATAAGTTCTAAGTATTTAGAAACCAAAGGATATTCCCAGAGCAAACATGTAGGAATGAATGTTCCCATTTTGATACTGAAAATAATTTGAATATTTAAGACAATTCGATGTTTAGGAATCTGAGTAGGCTAATAAGCAACACTCTTATTCTCTGCTTGAATGCAGAACTATTGGAGATAGTTACTTATGTCAGCCAATATCATTTCTTTTACCGCTAGTTTGAAGAATGTGGTTTAAATGAGAGGAACAAATGAGGTTGCTAGTGCTTCCTAGATGGAGACCTACCCGATAGCACTGCCATCTACTCACTGGTTTAAATGGCCAGAGAAGAAAAAGAGACTAATCCTCAATGTGTAAGAGACATAATAGGAGGCTTCATTTGATTTGGAAAGCTGATCTACTGACTTCTCACCACTGGATAGTGAGTGAGCGGTGAGAAAGTGATAGTGCAAAGGTGTAGAAGCCTTACTCTACTTGAAATCTCTCCACAGGAAATCCTGATGAGTGATGGACAGATAGTCCCCATAATATTTCCAACTTTTTGCTCTTCTAAACCATTTGGCTTAGCAATTAGCCAATGATAACCCAGGGATGTGACTGTGGACCCCAGAGGAGCCTATTGAGGAGATCACCTCTTTTCCGGACAGTAATCTGACCTTTATAAGCCATTCTCTTAATTCCAAGCCACGTAGCTTCCTGAAACCTTTAGTGAGCAGTGTAGACTTTGGTCCAAAAGGCTCTAAAAATGAATGAGAATGATACATTATTTAAATTAATTCAAGAGCCTTGCTCTACCCATTGCTTAGAAATCACCTTATTCTGTTTCTCCTCCTGCATTATATCTAGACGTTGGTCTACTAGAACTCACTAGATATGTAATGAGATTATACAATGACATAAAGATATTCCAATAACACAATGCCACCAACACAGAGGAACCCTAAATTTGAATACCTGTGCTACACTATTATCAAGTTATATGGGAAAACTAAAGTTCAAAGATTAGAAACACAAGGAAATTAAATTAGAGAATTCTTAAGTTAAATTCTAAAACAAAGTCCCAAAGCAAATTCTTTTGTTCCTGTGAATTATAAATCCAATGAATTAAAGTTCAATATTTTTTTTTCTACCACTTCTTATATAATAGGAATCTTTTAAAACCCCAAGGCCCACTTGGTGGCAATCTCTTTACATCTGTCTTGGGTCCAGAAGCATTGGCCTATACTACAGGCCCTGGCATAAAGTCATGTATCTCTTTTAGGAGAAATGTGCTCAGTGACAGGATAAACATTGAATGGGGTCAGACAATTCCGCGTAACTCCTTATAAATGAATTATATTTTGTAGAGGAGCTGGGAATCTCCTCTTCCTAGTTAGAATGAGAAATCAATCTCTCATTTTAAAAATGGGGATACCACCATTCCAGGGCACTGTCTGTGGCCTTATGCTCTAGAATTTGCCTGGCCTACTCAGGGATGCTTAGGCCATTCACAATACAATTGGCACACCAGACAGCAGTTGACAATCGAAATTCTTGCCTGAGCTTCTTTGGATAATGGTTATGTTACAGGTAATAACACACAAAAAAGGTACAAACCCCACAAAATTTCCCAGACCTCCAGATGTCTGCAGGAAATTTTAGAAGACATTCTCCTAAAATCCTGGGTGTTCTTTTATCCATCCCAGTATCTATCATCAAATTAAAGGTATTATCCAAATCACCTCTTCCTCTAATGCACTGATCTCATCTCTTTCGATCAAAGTCCCACTTGGTATCATTTAAGAGCATCCCATCATATCTCTGTTCAGGTTCATTGCCCCTAACCACCAGCAAACTGTGGAGTGCTATGATGTAGAACACATTCTAGTTCATGTAGGTGGCTCTTATATATTATGTGATTGTACATTCTTGTACCTATATTCCACAATCTGGTAAATTTTTATGGTCACTGTTCACTATATGGTCAAACAAACTAGTTTTTAAAAATACGTTTTATAATATTTATGTTATCTCCCTTTCTTCTTTTTGCAGTGGTAGAAGCCAAACTCTGGAGTATTTCAAACATTATTTTGATGATAACCAAACTAATGATTCTTAAAGGAATCACTCTCTACTGACTTATGATCCTTTCCTTTTGAAGACAAAAAGAATGTCAGCTACAGTTTTTTCTCTTATGTTTGATACAAGAGCAACTGATGAAATCCCACTCACACATACCATCAAAATGTGTTCCTACCTTGAGAGGAGACCAAGTGGAAGGCCCTGAAGACTTGAATCTCTTCTCTGAACAGGTGTCAACCAATCTGGGGCACATTTACAAATTGTATCCTGCTGTCAGTCCATGATGCCTGGTTGTCGTTGTTGTTTTTTTTTTTTTTTAATCTTCATGGGAAAAGGTTCTATCTATTGGGATAATTGTAGCTTTTTAACACATTTCACTATAATTAGTGAATCTGCATGTCAGTGTTTTCTAGCATATTCCCTGATTGAATTGGAGACCGTTTTAGTTCTCCCCATGACCCGTCAAAGATAAAGAATTTGTTTACTGTAAATTGCACACCACTCACTCCTATATGCCATCTGCTACACTTAACTGCACAGTGCTACAATTTTCTAATAATAGCTCTTTGAACTTAAGAAAAATAGTCAGAGGTGTTAATCATGCATTCTAGGGGAATATTTGCTTCTCTCTACCATTCTTTTACTTCTCGATGGGATTTTCATTTTAGTGTATTAAGTTAAGATGACATTATGCTTCTATCAATAATGCACAGCCAGCAAGATTCCCCTAAGTGGCAGTCATTTAACATAATTTTGAGAGGTGCACTTCCAAGAAAGAATGGAAAGTTTCATACTTCAGAAAGGAATTTAGAGCTTTAGCTTGGCTCTTATTGTCAAGATTTAGGTCAAATCTGTGAAGTTTGCCTCTGGAGCTGTTTCACCTCCGTCTTTACTGCTTTCTCCTTTTTTTCTTCCTCTTTTATGGCAACCTGGGTAATGAAGTTTGTATGTCATGCTCTTAACTTATTCGCCACATTTTTCATTATTCTAAATGGCTCTACATTACTGCCATGTGGGGAAGGGAAATAAGCAAATTTACTTTAATGCATTATTAACCAATAGACCTTGAAAGTTAACAAGGCCAAAGAAACGAGTTGCTGAAATTTATCTATCATCGGCAACATTAGATAGATGCGAGAAGGCTTTATTGGGTTAAGAGTACTCAGAGCCTCTTATACTGTAATAGCAGCCTTAAAATAAGGTATTTTTTCCTGTGGAGTTGGAACAATTAAATTTTTTATTTCTAAAAATAAAATAAAACAATGACAATGACAAAACCAGTAATTCACCACCTCTTTACAAAGTACTACAGTCCATTGCTCTTTGAGAGTTTTGATTTTTTTCACTTGGGTAATCTTAGAGGACACTGCATGGTGGAGGAAAGCCAGTTGGCTGAACTTGAAGGGCAGGTTGACTCCCTTTTTCAACATTTAATATTTATGTTCTCAGATATATCCCCAAACATTTGAGGATTTTGATGTTACAACTTTATTTTGTTATCTCTGAGTCATTGCACCACCAGAACCGTCATTTAACTAACTGTGATGAAAGAGCATCACAGATAGTCTGTCCTGCAGAGGACAAGCTGTAAACTTTTCCTTTGAAATTTATCTTTTGTACTTTGATATTTTTGTTACCAAATGTCCCCTGTGCTTCACAAGCTTGAGGATAAAATGAAATTGCATTTGTATTTACGACCAAATTTCAATGGCTTTAAAACTTCACCCAGTTTACTTGCAAGGTTCCCCTTCCCAAATGTTTCTAAGACTCACCAGGGATGCCTACACATGATCTTTTGATTCAGACCTTTTGTCTGGACCCCACTGTGGCTGATACCCAGATAACTTGATCTATCAGGTATGTCAATCAATCAGGTGCCTCCAGTTTCATTGGCACCCACTCTCCCCAAGTCAATGAGAAAAGCCACAAGGACCCAGAAGATCTACAGAGATATGGCTTTGGTAAATTTTCTGTTCCTCCTGGTTCTTATGCCTTACTTGCTGATTCTATTGCTACCACCATTGAACTTTCCACTTCTCTGGATGTCTTGTCGAGCTATGAGGTTTCCTCTTAGGAAGAAGGGGACATTTCTTTCTTTACTATCACGCTCAGAAGAGAGACCCACAACAAAATTGCTTGGGCCCCAATTTTTAGTAGTTATAATGTTTTAACTCTTTGCACACCCATACAGTCATTTTTCTAGACATACCCATAGTACAAGAGTGACTGAATAAGGATGAGTTCCAAAGTTAACCAAACATGGAATCCAAAAGCAACACTCCTATGTGGAACACAAAAACACATCGCTTCTTTCTTATGGTTCATATTTAGTCAGAAGCTCTCATTGTCCTTTATTACAAAAAGACATGATTTTCTATTTTGAAGTTTAATGTTGATGGCAATGTGGGGAGTAGGGAGAAGAAGAATCATGGTCCAAGTTCGTTATCTTCCATGAGATTTGTATTCTTCTGTGTTTATTTGTGGCACTAAGTGTATATGTTAAAGGAAGGATTTTTTTCCCCACTTCCTCTCAATCCACGCCATTAGAAAGAGAGAATGACATCTCATTTCTATCACTGATTACATCTAAGCACAGATTTTTACTTAATCGAAACTCTTTGTAACTTTTTATATATCTGTGGTAAAATATGTTGGATACTTAGAAAGAATGCATTTATTTTGCTGAAGTAGGGCGAAAAACTTACAAAATGAGGATAGAATGACAGTGTGAGAGTTGGTGTTAAGATGGTAATTGTCATGTAAAAAGTATGTATGAACAACAGTCTAGTATTTTTCTAACTTGGAACAATAGCATTAATTTAACTTAATGGAAAGCATGAAATTAAGTAATGAAAAGATTTGTAAATTATGGGACACATTTTCCCTGACCCCTTTTCATCTTCTCAATTAGTCATGTTCTCAGTAGATTTTTATTCAGTTAACATCTCTTTTAATTTTAAGTAGGTAAGGTCTTAGAGATATCAGGATGACTTAGATATAGTTCTTACTCTTAAGGAGTTCATGGTCAGAAGAAAACGAATAGGTCACACACACACTCATTGCACATTATCAGGAACTCAAAGAGGGTCCAAGATTCCACTCTGGTTAAATGCTTAGCAAGTAAGTCTGCCAGAGTTTCATAGATGCTGGTATAAAATGAGATCTCTGGATCAGAAAAAAGGACTTTTATTACTCATGGTACAATGAGCAGCATGAACTTCATGTTCTCATGGATCCTTTCCCCACCCCCCTTTTTTCCTTGGGGTGATGTGAATGGCTCAGGTAGATGTGTACACAGTAGGTTTCTATCACAGTTGAGGACACTTAAGCTTAGGAAGCTCTTCATCTTATAAAGGAGGCTGCTAGCAAACTTGTCTAACCTTTACCTTGGTGGGAGATAGTACCTTATTATCAAGACAGGTTAAGAAAAAATCCCACCTTCTTCCCCCTCAAAGAGAAACACTGTCTTTGTCTTCTAAGGCAGTTTGCCATACACACATCCTTGAAAAGATATTTGGAAACAAAATCAGTCAGTGTCTTTGCTCAAATGAGCAGGAATGCAAGACCCCCAAGGAGAGAATCGCCTCTCAACATTTACATAACAACAATAATAACAACAGTGTGTTGTATTCTGAAAAAAAAAAAAAAAAGCTATGGGTATGCTACAGAGGAGGGCACAACCTAGCTGAGTCTAGGAAGGGAAGATACATTTTAACTTGATAGAAGGGGATAAAAATCCAGACAAAGGAACTTCAGCAGCATAGAAAACACCAACTGCTGCTCCAAGACTGCCCTCTAGTGTATGGAAAATTTCACCTCTGTGATACTTGGCTTTGGTGACAACTTTCTACAGCCATGGGGTGGAGGCATTTGCTTTGAAGGTAAAAGCCAGGTCTTTGGTATACCACCTAGGGATCTATTTCTCTTGGTAATCCTAAGAATTTATACTACTTAAAGTTTCTCTTATTTAAAAATTTCCTTGTTGCCTTTATGTGACGAGTTTAAGGAAATTATTTCTCCAGGAGTTGGAGAATAGAAGAGAAGCCTACTGGTTTTGGTAGTTTACACCTCACTGCTCGTAGATCATATGTGCATAACATGAGGCTATGGCCAAAAAAATGAAATCATGGAGCCAGAATATTAGAGCTATAGGGTTCTAAGAGTTATCTAGTTGATCCCTCCTTTATTTCCTTTCTTATTTTCTTTATTCCTCAAGGACTTTAATTGCTTACTGTGTTTGTGTTCCATGCTGGGGATACAAAAATGAGATACAATGACTTCTTCCCTTAAGTTGCTGACAAAATCTTAGGAATGAAGACACATGGTCAGTCAATTACAACAAACTAAAATTCTAAGACAAAGGGAATAGTAACTACTGTGGTTAGGGAATCTGAGTTAGATAAGGGTTTCACAAATGAATATTCAGAGAAGATAATTCTTGAATTGGATCTGAAAGGACAGCCAGGAATCTGGGGAAAGAATGCATAAGAAGGATATTAATTTCTATCAAGGGCTTTTTATGTCATGCTAAGGAGTCTGGATTTTATCCCAGTTGGTATCAGGAAACTTTTGGAGAATATTTATCAAGGAAGTGATATGATCAGATTTACATTTCAGAATGATCACTTTGGCAGCAACGTGGAGAATAGATTGAAAGAAGAAACACTGGGGACAGGGAAATCAATTAAGGCATTGTTACAGTGACCTCGGCAAGAGACCACTAAGGCTCTGACGTAGGTCATTAACATACAAATTGAAAGGAGTGTCTATATATTAGTAGTGAAACCAATATAATCGGTAAAAATTGGGAAAAATGAAAAAGAGCAAGGATTCAAAGCTGACTGAGGTTTGTTGTACCTGGGTAGATGGGCTGTTTTCAAACGAGATCTTAAGAAAGAAAATTTGGCAGCAGATTTGAGATTGAATTCAGGTTTTGATGTACTGTGACTTAATCATCTCTGGAGTTGGATATATCAGTATGGAAACTCACTTTCATTCCGCCCTTTCATTGCTTGATCAGTATTTATTCTAATTTTTCATTTCCTTCTATAGCCCCTTTTGAAGCCATAATGCTCGAGCAATGGACAGGCCTTTGCAAAGCATTTTGGGTTCTCTACTCCACTGAGCATACTTCTTTCATCTAAATGCTCATACACCTTTAGGAAGTTCTTTCATGTAAATCTTTTCTTCTTATTGAATGTTACTTGAAAATATTGCAAGGGTCACATGTTTATTTGAAGTTATTTAATTCAGTGGTTCTCTGCCATGAAAATGTTTTTCAGTAGATCTACTTTTTCTCCCCCCGCCCCCGCCCCGCCCCACCGGCTCTGTTGGAAGTGTTTTGATTATTCAGCAAATGTGCAAAACATTCCCAGAACTCTATTCAGTTTGTGCAGTGCTTTCTGAATTTGTTATACCTGGAAATTGTAAATTCATATGATGACTGAAAAAGAACCCCTTTCAGTTCTTTGTTACTATTTGCTGTCTGTGGAATTTGATTTCTTCTACATTATATTTATTCAGCATGAATTAAGAATAGGATATATCAATAAAGGTGTTTTGCACACTTAAAAATACAGGACAATTTTGCTTTTAATTTTGTATTCACGCTTTGCTCCATCCTGTACAATTCAACGTCTTAATAATTGTAATCTTAAGGTTATTGGCAATTTAAAAGCTGCTTCTTCCTTTGTATTATGCTATTTAGTGAGTGTACATTTATTATCAAATATATGTCATCTTTATTTCTTTATTTGACAGAGAGAGAGAGAGAGAGAGAGAGAGAGAGAGAAGAAACAGGGGGAGTGGCAGAGGGAGAGGGAGACACAGACTCCCAGCTGAGCAGGGAGCCCGTTGCAGGGCTTGATTCCAGGACCCTGGGATCATGACCTGAGCCAAAGGCAGACGCTTAACTGATTGAGTCACCCAGGTGCCCATCATCTTTTAAAAAAAATTTAAACAGAATGACTCTAAACAGATTTAAAGAAATTGTTTCTATCAGAGAAATGAAACTTAATGTGGAAAGGATAGACTTGAGAGGCATACTTAAAATTTTCTCAGATGTTTTGTGAGTCTGTACCTTTGCCTGGGAATGCATGGTCATTTTCTGATTTTCCCCATATATGCAGTTGCTTTAGAATGACCTAATATTTAATCTCTGGCTCATAAAAAGGAAAAGATAAAAATGAAGCGGGGGCAAGAGGACGAGAGCTAGCCCTTTAAATCCCCTACAAGTCACTTCAGCTCAAGAAGCAGGGGCTTGCAATGACAGCTTGCAACCATACTGGCCCACCCCCTCCCTGAACTTCTGTGGTCAGGAGCAGCATTCAGCAATCGGAGCACAGATCTTTTGCTTACCCTGTTTCCTGCCAGCTGTGGGACAGGTTGCTCTGGAATGTGTGCACAGCTGCCTGCTGGGGAGGTGGGAGATGAGCAGCGCTACTATGCTCAGAGCTGAAATTGATCAAAATTAACTGCAATTAACTCTCCCTTCCTTCCTCCCTCATTTTCATTCTTGCTTTCTGTCTCTCTCCCTTTCCCTCCTTATCCCCTGCTTTCCCCCCCTGGAGAGTCAGTTCACTGGCACACCCCTGGAAAAGCTGCTGGTATGTGTTCCTTGGGATAAGCTGTGGGATCAAGTGGGCCAGCAGCTCTGTTGGCAGTTCAGTACAGTCTGCACAGTGCTGCATGGCTGCTTCAATATATTGACCCTGGGGGTTATTTTAAGTGGAAGTGTTTGCATCCTGTGGTCGCAAGTTATTTTTAATATATGGATGCCATTCTTCCCTTGCACAGGGTGTTCAAATATGTCCCTTTCCTGCCCGAGCATAGAGTTGCTTTCTCCTACCATTGGTGGTCTCTCCAGTGCTGTCATGTATCAGCAACATCTCATTATTAACGGAACCATTTCAAGCATCAATTTCATAAACTTCAAGTAGGCATTTGAGGAGGCGTAAATACTGCAGGCACTTCTTTCTATTAAAAAGCAACGAAAACAAATCTTATCTTGACCTGTGATCCCTGACTGGCAGTTATCCCGTTTCCACTGCTTGCCCCCATTTTCACACCTCCTGCTTGTTCTTAATCCTACTCCACTTCAATGAAACTGTCTTGTCAAGGTCCCCAGTGACCTCTGTGTTCTAAAATTCAGTTAAGTACTAACAGATTGTTTCAGAGCTTGTTCTTGATATATTTCCCTCTACCCGTTTCATTCTCTCCACAATTGAGTTAATCTATCCCTATTTTTAAAAAAGATATTATGTATTTATTTAAGAGAGAGAGAGAGAGCAGGTGCATGAATGGGAGAAGGAGCAGGGTGGGAGGAAGATGGACAAGTAGACTTTGTGCAGTGTACGGGCCCTGATGCAGGGCTGGACCTCACAACCCTGAGACCACCACGGAAGCCCAAACCAAGAGCAAGTCTCTTAATCATCTGAGCCATCCCGGTGCCCCCAATCTAGACCTTTTTTTAACATACAATTTATATGCTGATGATTTTCAAGTTTATTTATCTAACCCTGACCTCTTCTCTGAGAATCTCATATAAACAAATACCCAATTGACACCTTTATTTGGAGATCTAATAAGCTTTTCATAGTCTACACATTCAAATCTGAACCCTTGGTTTCCCTCTCAAACATCTTCTTCTATTAATCTGTCTCAAACCAGTCATCCTCCTAGTGACTCAAAAAATCAGGGGATTATTATTTCCCTTTTTCTTTCATCTCCCATAAGCACACCACGAGGAATTATTCTTGATTTTTCTGTAATACATCTCAAAGCCATCTACTTCTATTTTTCCTCACTGTATTCTGAGCCACGGCTGTCTCTTAATTGGAAGTTTGACTAAAGTATCCTCTTTGGCCTCTCCACAATATCTTCTTTACAAGCCAGACTTTAAGAAATATAATGGAGTGTGCCACTTACATGCTCAGAACCTTCAGTGCCTCTCCAGTGCTCTTAGAATGAAGTGATACCTACCTCCTCCATATGACCTAAAAGTCTATCCCCCTGCTTACTTCTCAAACTATGTTGCATATTGTTTCCTCCTTCTTCTCTGATTGTGTTCTTTGCTGACTAGTTTTCTTTCTGCCTGGAGCTTTTTCCTTCTAGTTTTATTTACATCTGTCTCTTTTGCATCCTTCAGGTTTCAGTTCAAAGTTATCCCTTCAGGGAATTTTCCATTGACCACACTGTCATCCCTTTTTAAATGCTTTGTGGCACTTACTGCTGAGATTATATTGCTTGATTATTTTTTTACTGGTCTTTTAAGAAATACGTGTCCTCAGACTAGAATAAAATTTCCTTGAGGTCAGGGTCTTTGTCTTAGTCACTGATCTATCTCTAGCTCTAGAATGATATATAGTTCTGGTCTTTAAACTGGAGTATAAATATTCCCAGGGGAACATAAAAATTGACAGTTTTAAGAGAAATCCACTTCTATTCCAGCTTCCATATGTATTCTTTTCTAAAATTGATCTTGAGAATCCATCATTCAGATTTTTTTGCCAACTCCCCTTTAACAATAGTCTCTAGACTACTTTTTTTAAAAAGCAATGTCTATTTCCTGCTTATCTTAATATAATGTATTGCTCTAAGATGTAAAAACTTCTGATGCACCAATAAAATGGTGACAGACGTGATCAAATTTAGAAAGTGAAGCATTCAGATATTCAGATAGCAGAGTCTCATGATTCAGGTGTTTTCCAACTGATTGTTTTCAACCAAAGGGAAGATTAATTGCAATTTTAAAAAAAAAGATAGATTCATATATAATTTTTTTTGTTTGACATAGAACTTAGAAACAGTTCAAAGTACTGAGTGGCATTGCTATAGCTCTTCACATTCTCTTCAACTCTTTAGCCTTAGAATGATATATTAGTCTTACACTATTTAATAGAACCAAATAATACTAAAATATCCTTAAACACTGAAAAGAAATAAAAAATTGGTAGACCTAAAAATAGATCATGCTTGTGAGCAGTATATATCTAGCTGTCATTTGCTGAATGTCTGTAGTAGTTTAGACATCTAGACTAGATTTAGTTAGGATGGGTGTGGGACTTAACTTCTGAAGTCTGGAAGTAGCATGTGCCAAAACATAGGCTAAGTAGGAGGAGGAAAGGAAGTTTAGTTAGTCTAGAAAGTAACAGAGAAGAGAAATGATGTCTTCTATTGCAAGAATAATTTCCATAAACTCTGATATGCAGAAATATATCACTTTATTAATTTAAACTATCATTCTCAAGTATACTGAATAAAGTTCAGTAATGTTTATATCATTTTTAGTATTTAGTATTTTCGGTTTCTATCTCCTGTCTCCAGGGATATATTCATACTTTAAAGAGCTTGGATTTCATCATAACATCTTGTGGTTGGACTTTGGAGAGGGGTATTGGAGAGGAGTATCTGGTTTATATTGTCTTCTGTTCTTTCTGATTTCTGTTTGGTTTTTGGAAGTTGGCATCTGTCCCACCACCATCTGCGGCTGATGTCTGCATTCCTAGCATGATTTCTAACTCTTTTTGTCCATACTACCTCTGCTGACAGTGTCCCTTTGTCAAAACCATGAGACCCCTTATATTTTTCTACTTTCTCTGTGTTATTAATGGAGCTAGAGTGTATTATACTAAATGAAATAAGTCAGAGAAAGACAAATACTCTATGATCTCACTCATATATAAAATTTGAAAAACAAAACAGATGAGCAGAAGGGAGGGAAAAAAAGAAAAATCAGAGAGAAACAAACCATAAGAGACTCTTAAAGATAGAGAACAAAATGAGAATTGATGGAGGGTAGTGGGTAGGGGATGAGCTAAAAGGTGATGGGTATTAAGGAAGACACTTGATATGATGAGCACTGAGTGTTGAATGTAAGTGATGAATCATGAATCACTTAATTCTACTACTGAAACCAACATTGTTAACATATGTTAACTAACTGGAATTGAAATAAAAATTATCATGTATTTTTTGTATCCTTTGGGTAAATACCTAATAGTACAATTGCTAGATCATTGAGTTCTATTTTCATATGTGATCACAGAGATCAAATAGTTCTATTTTCAACTTTTCTGAGGAACCTCCATACTATTTTGCAAAGTGGCTACACCAGTTTGCATTTTCACCAAGAGTGCAAGAGAGTTCCCCTTTCTCCTGCTCCTGGCCAACATCTGTTGTTTCCTGTGCTAATTTTAGCCATTCTGACCAGGCTGAGGTGGTATTCAATTTGTATTTCCCTGATGATAAGTGATGTTGAGCATCTTTTCATGTGTCTGTTAGCCACTTGGATGTCTTTGGAAAAGTGTCTATTCATGTCTTCTGCCCATTTCTTAACTGGATAATTTGTTTTTGGGTGTTGAGTTTGATAAGTTCTTTATAGATTTTAGATACTAACTCCTTTATCCGATATGTCACTTGCATTCCACAGGCTGCCTTTTAGTTCAGTTACCAGAAATTTAGACCGGGGGAAAATCTAAGGTGAGAAGAGTGATCTAAGTTTTCAAAAAGGGGCTGACAAGTCTGGCATGCATTTCAAAAGAATGAGGTATAGAATAAAATTTGGTTAGAGCAGAGAGCATTAAAATTACATCATTTGGATGTGTTGACTTCATCATAGGTGCTTATTATCCTCCACCCTGGTTTGAGCCCTGTTCTCCTGAGGGCAGCTGGAAAGGGGCTAGATGAAGTGGGATACTTTTCAGAGCAGGGGTTCTAGGTGATTATGGCTGAGAATTTCAGTTTAGGCCCTGAACTAGGATCTGAAGAAGTTCTTATAGTTATAATAACTAGTATCAAAGAAAATTTGAAATACTTGAGCACACACTTGGTGCAAAATTGGTCTATGGATGACCTCCTATCTACAGTTCATTCTTTGTACCTGAATCACTATCTCCTATATAACTCAGAACTCTGGGATGGGGACACCTGGGTGGCTTAGCGATTAAGCATCTGCCTTCGGCTCAGGGCATGATCCTGGAGTCCTGGGATTGAGTCTCACATCAGGCTCCCTGCATGGAGCCTGCTTCTCCCTCTGCCTATGTCTCTCTCTCTCTCTCTCTCTCTCTCTCTCTCTGTGTCTCTCATAAATAAATAAATAAAATCTTTAAAAAAAAAAAAAGAACTCCTGGATGGTCTCTGAAAATATTAGCACACTAAAGACAACTATTCTCTTTTTAAAAAGATTTTATTTATTTATTTATTCAGGAGACACACACACACACACACAGAGACAGAGACATAGACAGAGGGAGGAGAAGCAGGCTCCACGCAGGAGCCCAATGTGGGACTAGATCTCAGAACTCCGAGATCATGTCCTGAGCTGAAGGCAGACACTCAACTGCTGAGCCGCTCAGGTGTCCCAAGACAACTATCCTAAAGGGTTACATGATGTAACTTGGGGCTGGCAAACAAAATGTTATATATTTTCTTACACCACTACTCAGGTCATAAACTGCTGACCAATATAAATTATTGGGAAAATGAGATTTACTATCTTCTCCTACTTTTGACTCTTCCTTTTATCACCAGGCCCCCCAGATGCCTATAAAGACATCTCTGCTGTGTCCTCCCTGGCTTGCAAGAGATAAAAAAGAATGAAGATGTGGCAGTCATGTTGTAAAAGCTGTACCCAAGCCCCCCTCCCCCACCGTATTGGGTGTGGATATAAGTTTTCATCTGTTGTATCAGTGCTTCTTAAATAGTACTTAGCTTATTTTTTATAACTTAAAGTTAAAGTCCTGTTGTTCACTCTCTTTCTTCTCTAATATTTTCACATGATATGAATTAATGTGTTCTTGGGCAGTCTAGGATTTAAAAAAATGCTGAAGGGTAAAAATCTAGTGTTTATGTCAAATTTTTTTGTAGTAATTGAAAATAAATTTTGGGTAATTTTAGTTAGTGACAATCTAAGTAGGTTTTTATGTGCTCTGAGTGGGACTGTGATTGCTGAATACTTCATAAATATCTTTTCATATGATTCAGCCCTTTGAAGAAAATCATAATCTCTATGCTATAGAGGAGGGGGTTGCAACATAGTACTTTAATTCCATTTTACTATGAATTTATTTCTTCCCTTGCAATCATTGTATTTGTGTAACATGCTATCTCCTGACTACTTTCCCTAATAGCCATAATCCATTTGTGATATTTAATATAATTCAGAATCTTAAACATGAGCTGGTTTTCCTAATTTCCTTCATCTCACCAGGAATTATTTATTGTTCTTATTCCTCTTGTTTAGGTATATGTCCTATATCATCGCAGGGGTAGCTGTCATGTCACATGTGACATGTTGATACTGATAATCTTGGAATTATCTTCCCCTCATACTGGTGGCTAACATAATGATTATTTTGATTTTTTTTCCCTTAAGCCATAACAATGCAATTTATATTCAGTATTCTCATTTTAAAACATCTGGTAATAATTGATAATTTGCTCTTTCTTTTGCACAAAATACTATTAAATAACATTGAGTAATTAGTTATGTACACATGCCAAGAACTTTATGGACTTGTAAAATAGCAGGCCATTTCAAGGATTTCTGTTTTGGTAGAGACATTTATAGGGAAAAGATGGTGACATTCAAAAATAAATTTAGTTCAAGGTCAATGACAGGTAACTCAATTGGATGGGTTATTATTTTCTCGAAAGAGGTTTTAATCTAGTTAACATCCATCAAAACTGGCTTAAATAGTTCATCAGGAGTACAATTTTTTTTGGGGGGGGGTGAAGTTTTTGTATAACATTACAAAAAAGATTCTCAGAGCAGATTTTGGACAGTTTTTAGGTTAAGGTCCTCCTTTTGACTCAGCCCTCAAAGATCTCTCAGTCAAAAAGCAAGTTTTCATTGCATGTTTGTGCTAAGATCATTCAGTGGATTTTTTTGTCCACTTTTATATATTTTTTTATAAATGGAAAAAGTTAGACATGGGCTTAATGTATGCAGTGTATATGGAATCCATGCTTATCCGATCATTCACAATGTTTCATTCTATATTGATATTCCTTTTCCTCTGTAATAGGAATATTTCCAAACAAAATCCTGTGGCAACTAAAAATCAATATTAGTTGTTATACATAACCTGCACACTAAAATTTTTACCTATTTTCTTTTCAACATGGACTACTTTACTTACCTAAGTCCAGTTAAAGGGTGATGAGTAGTGTTCTTGCTGTTTAATTAACAAAACTAGAGCTATTTCATACTAGGGACCGAGAATTAACTTCTGTTCAAAGTTTTTTTTAAGTTTATTATTTTTTACTACTCTCTGTTTTAAAATATTTTTTTATTGGAGTTCAATTTGCAAACATATGGTATAACACTCAGTGCTCATCCTGTCAAGTGCCCCCCTCAGTGCCTGTCACCCAGGCACCTCAACCCCCCGCCCACTTCCCCTTCCACGACCCCCTTGTTCATTTCCCAGAGTTAGGAGTCTCTCATGTTCTGTCACCCTCACTGATATTTCTTACTCATTTTCTCTCCTTTCCCTTTTATTCCCTTTCACTATATTTTATATCCCCCAGATGAATGGGACCACATAATGTTTGTCTTTCTCCGATTGACTTATTTCACTCAGCATAATTCCCTCCAGTTCCATCCACGTTGAAGCAAATGGTGGGTATTTGTCGTTTCTAATGGCTGAGTAATATTCCATTGTATAAATAAACCACATCTTCTTGATCCATTCATCTTTCAGTGGACACCGAGGCTCCTTCCACAGTTTGGCTATTGTGGACGTTGCTGCTATAAACTTTGGGATGCAGGTGTCCCGACATTTCACTGCATTTGTATCTTTGGGGTAAATCCCCACCAGTGTAATTGCTGGGTCATAGGGCAGTTCTATTTTTAACCCTTGAGGACCCTCCACACAGTTTTCCAGAGTGGTTGTGCCAGTTCACATTCCCACCAACAGTGCAAGAGGGTTCCCCTTTCTCCGCATCCTCTCCAACATTTGTTGTTTCCTGTCTTGTTAATTTTCATCATTGAGAATGATGTGTGAGGTGATATCTCATTGTGGTTTTGATTTGTATTTCCCTGATGGCCAGTGATGCGGAGCATTTTCTCATATGCTTGTTGGCCATGTCTAGGTCTTCCTCTGTGAGATTTCTGTTCATGTCTTTTGCCCATTGGATTGTTTGTTTCTTTGCTGTTGAGTTTAATCAGTTCTTTATAGATCTTGGATACTAGCCCTTTACCTGATTGGTCATTTGCAAATATCTTCTCCCATTCTGTAGGTTGTCTTACAGTTTTGTTGACTGTTTCTTTTGCTGTGCAGAAGCTTTTTATCTTGATGAAGTCCCAATAATTCATTTTTGCTTTTGTTTCCCTTGCCTTCCTAGATGTATCTTGCAAGAAGCTGCTGTGGCCAAGTTCAAAAAGGGTGCTACCTGTGTTCTCCTCTAGGATTTTGATGGAATCTCGTCTCACATTTAGATCATTCATCCATTTTGAGTTTATTTTTGTGTATGGTGTAAGAGGATGGTCTAATTTCATTCTTCTACACGTGGCTGTACAATTTTCCTAGCACCATTTGTTGAAGAGACTGTCTTTTTTCCAGTGGCTGTCTTTCCTGCTTTGTCGAATATTAGTTGGCAATAGAGTTGAGGGCCCATTTCTGGGTTCGCTATTCTGTTCCATTGATCTATGTGTCTGTTTTTGTGCCAGTACCACACTGTCTTGATGATCACAGCTTTGTAGTACAACCTGAAATCTGGCATTGTGATGCCCCCAGCTTGGTTTTCTTTTTCAATATTCCCCTGGCTATTCAGGGTCTTTTCTGATTCCACACAAATCTTAAGATTATTTGTTCCAACTCTCTGAAGAAAGTCCATGGTATTTTGATAGGGATTGCATTAAATGTGTAAATTGCCCTGGGTAGCATTGACATTTTCACTATATTAATTCTTCCAATACATAAGTATGGAATATTTTTCCATCTCTTTGTGTCTTCCTCATTTCTTTCAGAAGTGTTCTGTAGTTTTTAGGGTATGGATCCTTTACCTCTTTGGTAAGGTTTATTCCTAGGTATCTTATGCTTTTGGGTGAAATTGTAAATGGGATTGACTCCTTAATTTCTCTTTCTTCAGTCTCATTGTTAGTGTATAGAAATGCCACTGACTTCTGGGCATTGAGTTTGTATCCTGCCACACTGCCGAATTGCCATATGAGTTCTAGCAATCTTGGGGTGGAGGCTTTTGGGTTTTCTGTGTACAGTGTGATGTCATCTGTGAAGAGGGAGAGTTTGACTTCTTCTTTGCCAATTTGAATGCCTTTTATTTCTTTTTGTTGTCTGATTGCTGAGGCTAGGACTTCCAGTACTATGTTGAATAGCAGTAGTGAGAGTGGACATCCCTGTCGTGTTCCTGATCTTAGGTAAAAGGTTCTCTGTGTTTCCCCATTGAGAATGATATTTGCTGTGGGCTTTTCCTAGATGGCTTTTAATATGCTAAGGAATGTTCCCTCTATCCCTACACTCTGAAGAGTTTTGATCAGGAATTGGCGCTGTATTTTGTCAAATGCTTTCTCTGCATCTATTGAGAAGATCATATGGGTCTTGTTTTTTCTCTTATTGATATGATCTATCATGTTGATTGTTTTTTGAGTGTTGAAAAAGCCTTTCATCCCGGGGAAAAATCCCACTTGGTCACAGTGAATAATCTTCTTAATGTACTGTTGGATTCTATTGGCTAGTATCTTGTTGAGAATTTTTGCATCTGTGTCCATCGGGGATATTGGTCTATAACTCTCCTTTTTGGTGGGGTCTTTGCCTGGTTTTGGAATCAAAGTGATGCTGGTCTCATAAAACGAGTTTGGAAGTATTCCATCCATTTCTATCTTTTGGAACAGCTTTAGTAGAATATGTATTGTTTCTTCTTTAGAAGTTTGATAGAATTTCCCCTTGGAAGCCATCTGGCCCTGGACTTTTGTGTCTTGGGATGTTTTTGATGACTGCTTCAATTTCCTCCCTAGTCATTGGCCTGTTCAGGTTTTCTAGTTCTTCCTGTTCCAGTTTTGGTAGTTTGCGGTTTCCCAGAAATGTGTCAATTTCTTCTAGATTGCCTAATTTATTGGCATATAGCTACTCATAATATGTTTTTAAAATCGTTTGTATTTCCTTGGTATTGGTTGTGATCTCTCCTTTTTCATTCATGATTTTAACAATTTGAGTCTTTTCTCTTTTGTTTTTAATAAGGCTGGCAAATGGTTCATCTATCTTATTAATTCTTTCAAGGAGCCAACTCCTGGTTTTGTTGATCTGCTCTATAGTTCTTCTATCTCTATGTCATTGATTTCTGCTCAAATCTTTATTAACTCTCTTCTTCTACTTGGTGTAAGTTTTATTTGCTGTTCTTTCTCCAGTTCCTTTAGGTGTGAGGTTAGCTTGTGTATTTGAGTTTTTTCCAATTTTTTGAGGGATGCTTGTATTGCGATGTATTTCCCTCTCAGGACTGCTTTTGCTGTGTCCCAAAGATTTTGAGCAGTTGTATCTTCATTCTCATTAGTTTCCATGAATCTTTTTAATTCTTCTCTAATTTCCTGGTTGACCCATTCATCTTTAAGGAGGATGCTCTTTAACCTCCACGTGTTTGAGTGTCTTCCAAATTTCTTCTTGTGATTGAGTTCTAGTTTCAAAGCATTATTGTCTGAAAATATTCAGGGGACAATCCCAATCTTTTGGTATCAGTTGAGACCTGATTTGTGACCCAGTATGGGTCTACTGTGGTCCATTCTGGAGAAAGTTCCATGTGCACTTGAGAAGAATGTGTATTCAGTGGCATTCCGATGCAAAGTTCTGTATATATCTGTGAAATCTATCTGGTCCAGTGTATCATTTAAAGCTCTTGTTTCTTTGGAGATGTTGTGCTTAGAATAACTCATTTGCAGAAAGTGCTGTGTTGAAGTCTCCCAGTATTAGTGTATTATTTAAGTATGTCTTTACTTTGGTTATTAATTGATTGAGATACTTGGCAGCTCTCACATTAGGGGCATAAACATTCATGATTATTAGGTCCTCTTATTGGATAGACCCTTTAAGTATGATATAGGTCCCTCTTCATCTTTTACTACATTCTTTGGGATAAAATTTAATTTATCTGATATGAGGATTTCTTTTGAGATCCATCTGAATGGTAAATGGTTCTCCAGCCTTTCATTTTCAGGCTGTAGGTGTCCTTATGTCTAAAATGAGTCTCTTGTAGACAGCAAATAGATGGGTCTTGCTTTTTTATCCAGTCTGAAACCTTGCATCTTTTGATGAGATCATCTAGCCCACTCATGTTCCAAGTTACTATTGAAAGATATGAATTTAGTGCCATTGTAATACCTATTCAGTCCCTGATTTTGTGGATTATTTCTTTGGGCTTCCTCTTTCCTTTACAGGGTCCTCCTTAATATTTTTTGCAGGGCTTGGTTTGGTGGTCACATATTCTTTAGTTTCTGCCTGTCTTGGAAGAGTTTTGATCTGAAGAGTTTTTATCTCTCCTTCTATTCTGAATGAGAGGCTTGCTGGATAAAGTATTCTTGGCTCCAGGTTCTTCTCATTTAGGACCCTGAATATATATCTTGACAGCCCTTTCTGGACTGTGAGGTCTCTGTGGAGAGGTCTGCTGTTAATCTAATATTTCTCCCCATTTATAAGTTAGGGGTCTCTTGTCTCTTGCTGCTTTGTGGATTTTCTCTTTATCTTTGGAATTTGCAAGTTTCACTATTAAATGTCAAGGTTGAATGGTTTTTACTGATTTGGGGGGAAGGATCTATCTATCTCCTGGATCTGAATGCCTGTTTCCCTCCCCAAATTAGGGAATTTCTTAGCTATGATTTGTTCAAATATGCTTTCTGGCCCTCTGTCCCTGTCGGCATTCTCTGGAACCCCAATTACACATAGATTTTTCCTTCTGGGGCTATCATTTATTTCCCTTAACCTTTCCTCATGGTCTTTTAATTGTTTTTCCTCGGTTTCCCTCTTTGCCATCAACTTGCCTTCTATGTCACTCACTCTTTCTTCTATCTCATGAACCCTCATCATTAGGACCTCCAGTTTGGATTGCATCTCATTTAATTGATTTTTAATTTTGGCCTGGTTAGATCTAAATTCTGCAGTTATGAAGTCTCTTGAATCCTTTATGCTTTTTTCCAGAGCCACCAGTAGCTTTATAATTGTGCTTCTGAATTGGCTTTCTGACATCTAATTATAATCCAAATTCTGTAACTCTGTGGCAGAGAGTACGGTTTCTGATTCTTTCTTTTGTGGTGAGTTCTTCTTTCTAGTCATTTTGCTCAGTGCAGAGTGGCTGTATGAGTGGGCTCAGTCAAGAATATCAACCACAACCTACATAAATTTCACCCTAGATGATTCTGCCAAGGTCAGAGACCAGAATATCAGAATGATATAAAACAAAAGGACCACTAAAGTGAAAAACAAATTTTAAAACAAGGTAGTAAAAAATAAAAGGCCAATACTCCCAAAGAAGAAGAGAAAAAAAAAAAAAAAGAGGCAAAGAAGAAAAAAAAAAGCAGGGAGGGACTGGGAGATAGTGGTGGTGAGGAAGTTGTAGTGGAGGGAGAATATAGTCTACCTGAGTGGTTCTAGAGGGTGATCCTCTTGTTTCTGAGTATGTTAAGTTCTGTATTTTATAAGATACTCAGTCCCAAATTTATATAAACCAGAAATACTTATAGAAGGCCCCAACATTGACCACCAAAACAAAAATGAGATAAAAGAAGGGGGAAAAATGGGAATGAAGAATCTCACAGAATGAACCAGCATGGTATACCACTTGGTTCTGGGTGCATACTGGTCATGTTTTAGAAGGTATTAACTTCCACCATTGTAGAACAAAATGAGGCAGAGAAAACAAAACAAAACAAAAAAACACATATCTTGTATATCTCCCTAAATTAAGTTGAGTATGTTGAAGGGAATCTAGAAGTGGAAAATATATCTAGGAGCTGTAATTTTAGAAATATGAAAGTCAAAAAGGAAGAATCTTAAAAATGAAGAGGTGGTAAAATATTATAATTAAGGTGGGAAAAGAGAAAAAAAATGGAAATTTACAGTCATATAAAAACGACTTTTTATACTGGAAAAAGGAAGAAAAAAATAGGAGGGGTACCCTCTGGTTTTATATACTGTAAATCCCTCCACTTCCCCTGGAGCTTTCCAGCGCTGCTCGGTCAGGAACTTGCTCTTCCCTTGTCCTATCAGCTGGTCTTCTGGGGGAGGGGCTGCTGTGCTGATTCTCAGGTGTGTGCACCTGGGGGAGCCCCCCCACCCCACCCCTGCCAGGTGCAGGGCTCAGTGGGAGCTGTTTACCCTGTGAGGCCTCTGTTCCCTGGTGGTCCTGCTCTGTCCCAGGCACAGGGTGACACCAGGAAGGACAACAACAGTGGCAGCGGCCAAGTCCCCAGCCCTGGAGTCAGCTCCCATGGTAACTACTGCAGGCTCCCAGTCCGCACTGGCCTGGATGCTCCGGGGCGGGGCGCTGCTCTGCACTACTCGGGTCCCTGGGCGGCAGGAGCATCCTCGCGCGGTCCTGTGCCCTCCCTGCCTCTGCCTGTTCCCGGGGGAGCGCCGGGTCCTGGGCTGTGTCCCCCCTGCGCCCTGGACTCCGGGGCCCACGCTGCTGGGATCGCCCTCTCGGGGCCGCAGCTCCCGAAGGCAGCAGGCACAGCCCCTCCCCGGAGCCCCCTCCCTGGAGCCCCCTTCCCGGAGCCCCCTCCCGGGAGCCGCCACCTGAGCTGCTCCCGGGCCGCCACTGCTCCAGCCCTTTACCCGCTCGGCCCGCGGGGTGCAGGGCGCTCTCCCCGGGGTGCACCTCCTCTGTTAGTGACCCCGGGAGCCTGGGGCTCCACTGCCCCTCCTGCCATCCTGCCTGGTTTCCCTGTGAGCCCCTTTCCCTCCGGGAAGAATCCGGTGTGGATTGTTAAAGTTCCCGCTTCTCCAGGCTGGGCCTTCCTGTCCTGGAGGCTCCCACCGCCCCCCTTAGCCCGGCTCCTCGCGGGGGCCCCTCTCCTACTGGATTCTTATTTATTTTATTTTTCCTCCTTCCTACCTTGTTTGAAGCGAAAACCCTTCTCTCTGTAGTGTTCCAGCTGTTCTCTCTTTAAATCTCAGGTTGAATTCATAGGTGTTCAGGATGATTTGAAGGTTATCCAGGTAAGTTGGTGGGGACAGGTGACTTGGGGACCCTGCTCCTCTGCCATCTTGCCCCTCCCCTCACTAAATTCTCCTTTTCCTTTCCAGTATAGATTTATTTTTTGTCCTTGCCTTATTGCTCTGACTAAAACCTCTGGTACAATGTTGAATAGAAAGGATGAGAGCAGACATCCCTGTCTTGTTCCTGATACTAAGGGGAAAACATTCACCATTAAGTATAATGTTACCTATAGGTTTTTCACAAATTCCTTCTATCAGGTTGAAAAAGTTTCCTAAGAATAGTCTTAGTTTGTGAAGAAAGTTTTTATCAGGAAGAGATATTAGATTTTGACAAATTCCCTTCTTGTATCCATTGAGATATCATATACTTTTTTTCTAGTTGTTTAATATGGTAAATTACATTGATTAACTTTTAAATAGTAAACCAATCTCACATTCCTGGAATGAACATTACTTATTCATGGTTTATTATTAATTTTATGTATCACTGGATTTAGTTTACTAAAATTCTGTTTTGAATATATCTATGTTCTTGAGACATACTGTTTTGTGGTCTTTTTTCCTGGTCAAATATTATATTTTTATTATTTATTTTTTATTTACATTTTTAAAATTTATTTTTTCTGATTTAAATTTTTTAAATTTAAATTCACTTAATTAACATATAATGTATTATTAGTTTCAGAGGTAAAGGTCAGTTTGTGGTCTTCCTTACATGTAATCTTTACCTAGTTTTAGTATCACAGTAGTGTTCTTTGTTTTAGAAGAAATTGGGAAGTGTTCCTTTTTCAATTTTGTGGAAGAGTTTCGGAAAAAATGACGTTTTCTTCTAGATATTTCGTAGAATTCATCAATGAAGTCACCTGAGCTTGCAGTTTTCTTTGCCAGAAGGTTTTTTAACTAAAATTTAATTTCTTTAATTTGTATAGGAAGGGTCGCTTGGGTGGCTCAATGGTAAAGCGTCTGCCTTCAGCCCAGGGCATGATCCTGGAGTCCTGGAATGGAGTCTCACATCGGGCTCCCTGCATGGAGCCTGCCACTCCCTCTGCCTGTGTTTCTGCCCCTCTCTGTGTCTCTCATTAATAAATAAAATCTTAAAAAAATAATATGTATACGGATATCCAGATTATCTATTTCTTTTTAAGTGAACTTTGGTAGTTTGAGACTTTCAAGATTTTCTGAGTTGTTAAATTTATTCAATTTATTAGTTCTCTGTTGTATGGAAATTCTATCAAAGTAGTTGGTTGGGACAATCGTGGGGTTTACCTCATTTATTTTCCATCTCTCAAGGGTCATCATTAGGCATTTTACTGCCTAATAATCCAATGTCTTAAAAATCCTTCATATGTTTTGTATGCCTTTTGTTTTTCAGGAGGGAGAGAAAATCCAGTCCCTGTTTCTCCATTTTGGCCAGAAGCAGGGGTCTTAATCCAGGTATTTTAAAATTAAAATTTTAAATTAAATATAAAAACTGCTTAGATGTCAATTTGTCAGGAATCACTGTGTCAGCTCATGTTCATGAACTTAAATATATTTCCATTTATTCTCAGGGGTTATATACTTACTAAATTATAGTCATATTATTAATACTTTCACTGAATGAGACTAATTGCATTGATCTTCTCTTTTTCATTTAACTAAGAAAATATGAAGCATATCTATCTTAACATACTATTGCTAGTATTCCTCCTTTCCAAGGCCAATTCTGTTTTAGAAGGAGAGAGGGTCTGTCCCTTCAAGAGAGTACCAGAGATGATTTGAACATAAGAAATGCCTGGTCACTTTTATTATTTTGTATTTTGGGCCTTATCCTGGATCAGCAATTAAATTTTTGTGGATAAAATCACAGTTCCAAAGAACAAGAAATAGCCACAATATTGGTTGTGTTATTAACCAGAATGGCAATACATTATAACTACTAAGGGAATGTTAGCTTTTTAATTTTTAATTTTTTTTATTTTTTAGATTTTATTTATTTATTTGATAGAGAGCAAGCACAAGCAGGAGGAGTGGCAGGCAGAGGGAGAGGGAGAAGCAGGCTCCCTGCCTGATGCAAAGCTCAATCCCAGGACCCTGGGATCATGACCCAAGCCAAAGCTGGATGCCTGACCCACTGAGCCACCCAGGCGCCCAGAATGTTAGCTTTATAGAAGTGAGAAATCCCTTATTTTCCTATTTCTTTGCTTATAGTTATTTACAGTTATAAAATATGCCAAAGCAGGTCAATTTAATAAACCTTTTATACAGTCCACATATGCAGTGGTTAGGCAAAAATCCTGACATCTGGAGAGAATATGAAGAAAACAAAAATATTTTTGGGCAGCCTTCTATTTATGACAGGCTGTATACTGAAAGACCAATTTTCTTTGTGGACCATCAGTGCTCAATTTCTCTGTTATACATAGCTTCTTTTAAAATTTAATCTTACCACCTCCAAATGTTTTTATTTGAATACATATACATGTATTACACAATAATATGATATTACTTAAGCTTCAATCATTAGTTTTGAAATACAGCTATTCTTATAAGTGTATTTTAAGACAGTATTTTCATGCCCCTAATTTTATTCTGTTTTAATTAATTAATCAATTAATTAATTTTTAAGATTTTATTTATTTGAGAGAGAGTGAGAGAGAGAACATGAGCATAGGCAGAGTGAGAGTGAGAGGCAGACTCCCCTACCTATCAGGGAGTCTGATGCTCAGCTTATCCTAGGACTCTGGGATCATGACTGAGCTGAAGGCAGACACTTAACTGAGCCACCCAGGCACCCCTAATTTTATCCTCTTAAAAATATTAAAAATAACAAAGAATACTACATAAGTAAAAATTATTGTATGGTAACTATACTATTGCTAGTGTCCCTACTTGCCAAATACTGCATCCTTTGTTGCAAGAAGTTTCTATTTATTTTAATTACTTAAATATTTTTTTTAATTTTTATTTATTTATGATAGTCACACACAGAGGGAGAGAGAGGCAGAGACACAGGCAGAGGGAGAAGCAGGCTCCATGCACCGGGAGCCCGACGTGGGATTCGATCCCGGGTCTCCAGGATCGCACCCTAGGCCAAAGGCAGGCGCCAAACTGCTGCGCCACCCAGGGATCCCTTAAATATTTTTTTAATTACTTAAATATTTTTAAGCCTTAGGTCTCAAAGTTAATTAAGTCTGAAGTCTTAAAGTTAATTAAGGGTTTTAGAATTACAATTTAAGTTGACATTAAAGAACAGTAAATCTACTTGGTACTAAACACTTATCCCTAAAATTTTACTCAGATAATACAAATAAGGTAATTGTGGAGTTAGGTAATTTTTAAGCATTGCTTGAAGTTTATAACAACAGTGGTTAAGGTGTTCATTATTTTAATTCAACATGGTTTTATGACCATATTTTAATCTTTACAATCTTAAAATCTCAGTATAATTAGTGATTACTTATCTGATCTATATGACAAATGCAACTTGTTACCAATAAATTAGGCTCCTTGTCAGAGAATAAATTAGAGTCATGGATAAACTAACATGTTGTTTGCATTTTATCCTGGACTGTAATAGTATTTCATTTGTACATGTATTACCATAATTAGGAGTATTAATGTAATTGTACATAAAATATTTATTTATTTATTTACTTACTTACTTATTTATTAAGTAGGCGCAACACACACTGTGGAGCCCAATGCCAAACTTGAAGTCAAGACCCTGAGATCAAGACCTGAACAGAGATCGAGAGTCAGATAAGCCACCCAGGCTCACTGACTCAGAGAGAGGCACTCCTATAAAATATTTATTTATAAAATATTTATCAGTAATTAAAACATTTATATACTAGTAATTTAAAATATTTCTTTAGAAAATGATAAAAACTCAATACAAAAACGTTTCTTAAGGATGACCTGATGATTGTTTATCTTTTATTTTTTTTATCTTAGTCACCAAGATCTTAACCATTAAGTGAAATTCACTTATTTCCTTCTCAGAAATTTTTGTCTCTTTCTGTTAGGGGACTCATAATTATTTTTAGAACCAATCATGGAAGCCTTTCCTGCAACACAATTAATGTGTAAGTTATTGTTTCTATTTAGGTATTCATTTTTTCAATGATCTATTTTTTTTTTTACAAATATAGAGGTGAATTAAAAGGACTTGGCCTTTAATGGGGATTTTGAAATGGATTTAGACTAATTTGGGCATCCCCTAATTGCTACATTTCTCAAACTAACACTTTTTGCAGATTTCTTTTTGTCTCCTAGGGTGTTATGTTGGCAAGGTGGTTCTTCTTTTTTAACAATGTTCTGATGTTCTGACGTACCTTGAATCTCATCCAAAATGGCTCTTTAACAATTGAACGTTTTCTTTTCACTAAGCTTTGAGTTTCAGAATTTGGCCGAAAACAGCAGCAGCCAAAATGTTCCTATCTTTATGTTAGGATATGTGATACCAGAATGTTGTAAAAATAACTAACAGAAGCAGACTTAGTAATTTGGTACTGTTTCTCCAGAGTTTTGTATACAATATTATATTTTGGTTTATTAATTGGAGAGTAATTTTAAAATTGATTTTATTTATTTAATCTTTACATTTTAAAATTATTTCAGGAATTTTAAAAATTATTTCAGGAAGAGTTCTAAGGATTCTACAAAAAATTCCATGTGAATTACCCTCATATAGATGGTGCAAATGTTAACATTTTAATCACACTTGCTTTGTTATTTTCTATGTAAATACATACCTAAGTATTATAATTTGTGAAGCACTTGAGAATAAATTGCAGACCTTTAACAGCTTATAGCACCATAAACACTTCAGTGTATATTTCTTATTAAGGGACACATTTTAAAAAATATATTTAAAAAAAAAATAAATAAATAATATATTTTATTTAAATTCAGTTTGCCAACATATAGCGTAACACCCAGTTTACATCCAATCAAATGCCCTCCTTAGTGCCCTTCACCCAGTCATCCCATCCTCCCTCGCGTCCCCTTCTGCAACCATTTGTTTGTTAGATTAGGAGTCTCTCATGGTTTGTCTTCTCTAATTTTTCTCCACTCAGTTCCCTCCTTTCCCTTAAAGAAGGGACCCATTTTTCTTATTATAACCATTGCACGATTATCAAAATCAGGAACTTAACCCCAGTACAATACTATTATCCAATCCAAAGACCTCATTCAAATTTCACTAATTGTCTCACTAATATCCTTTAGAGTGTACTTGAGAGTACTGGATCCAATCCAGGAACACATGTTGCATTTAGTTGCCATGTCTTTTTAGTTTCCTTGAGTTTGTAACAGTTCCTCAATCATTCCTTTTCTTTCATCTCCTTGATATTTTTGAGGAGTATAGTTCATTTATTTTGGTAAAATCATCCTCAGATTAGCATTATCTGATGTTTCATCTTGATTAAATTTAGACTGTACCATTTTAACAAGAATATCACGGAAATGATATCATGTGCTTCTCAGTGCATACTATCAGGGGGCACATGACATTTGTTTTTCCCATTACTACTGAAATTACCATTGATTACTTGGTTAAGGTCATGTTTACCAGGTTTCTCTTTCCTGAAACTAAAATGTCTTCATGGTGATTTACTTTAAGACCTTGTCAATACTCCTCATCAAGCTTACATCCACTAGTTTTAATATCTATTGATGATGTTTCCCTGGAGGAATTATTAATAGGTGTTTGTCAAATAGGGATTTGTTTAATTCCAGTATTCCTTCTTCATTTATTACTTGGCTTACTACTGTAAGGTAGAACCATCTTATTTATTTATTTATTTATTTATTTATTTATTTATATTTTATTATTATTATTATTTTTTATTTGATGGAGAGAGAAAGAGAGAGCGAGCACAGGTGGGAGGAGTGGTAGGCAAAGGGAGAGGGAGAAGCAGGATTCCAAGGAACAGGGGAGCCCGATGCTGGGCTCAATCCCAGGCCCCTGGGATCATGATCTGAGCTGAAGGCAGACATTTAGCTTACTGAGCCACTCAGGCACCCCATCTCTCTATTTATTAATATAAATTAGTGGACTCATGGACTCTTATTTAATAGGACATAATACATTACTCTCACTATTTACTTTAATTGAAATTGTTCCTTATATTGCCAGTTGGAACCCTTGTGCCCTTTGGCATGTCGCTATCCTCCTTTAAGCATGGTCTTATGAAACAATCAGTGTTTAAGAGGACTTCACACTTGAGACTTGTGTTGTCTTTCTGAGAATACATTACCTTCATTTTTTAGGGCAGACACTGACTTCAAGAAATTTTATTGCTATTTGATTCCAAGCTTTTCTAAAGTGGTTTGTTGTAGTCATGTTAAAGAGACCTTCAGTGGTCATTGTAATAGATTAAAAATGGTCATAAAGTCTTTACGGGCCCTTCCATCAAGTTCTGTGACTCACTTTGACTAATAGGATCTGGCAATTTCTACTTTCACTTCCTTGAGTTTTGCCCTGAGGTAACCATGTAAGAAAGGTAGTTTAGCTTATTGAAGATGAAAGGCTACCCAGAGGAAAATCAAAGCTCCCAGTGAGAACCAGGACCAGTTGTCTGACATGTGAGTAAGGTCACCATGGATATTCTAGTACAGGTGATCCTCCAACTGAATTGACTGCACGAAGAGCTCAGGCAAAATCAGCAGAAACATTTGGCCAAACCACAGTATTCTTAGACTAATAAACCTTTAAAAAAATGTTTTAAATATTGGAATTATTTGTTACTTAGCAATAGTTAATGTACCATTGTGAATTCAAATAATCTCTAAAAATTTACATGTTCTTAAGTACCTTAGAGCTTTTCACTTATAATACATAAATAGATAAAAAGTCGTCTTGAGGGCAGCCCTGGTGGCTCAGTGGTTTAGTGCCACCTTCAGCCCGGGGTGTGATCCTGGAGACCCAGGATTGAGTCCCACGTCGGGCTCCCTGCATGGAGCCTGCTTCTCCCTCTGCCTGTGTCTCTGCCTCTCTCTCTCTCTCTGTGTCTCTCATGAATAAATAAATAAAATTTAAAAAAAAGTCCTCTTGAGTCCCCTTGGCTAAAAGGCCTATTTGTTTTGAATTAGATAGCCCCATGATCACACAAATTGAGCCTTGCAACTGGTGGCATTTTTCATGGAATACTATTTTTACTTGAAAGAAAAACTCAGGTTATTCAGACTTTGGTAGTTGGCAGACTCTTTGAAAATGAATGAAGCGAGTGTGTCACTTCAAGAAAAACATCTGAGGGTTGCCTGGCTGCCTCAGTCAGTACAGCATGAGACTCTTGATCTAAGGATTATGAGTTCAAGCCCCATGTTTGGTATAGGGATTACTTAAAAGTAAAATCTTTAAAAAAAAAAAAAAAAGAGAAACATCTGATAGTATTTATTGCCAATAATAAAATTTTGAGTAAAATTTTTGAATTTTGGAAAACTTGTACGTGCCACTAAGAACCTCGTGGCTTAATAATTTCTTTTGACATTGGTGATGATATTGATTAAAATTATATTTTTGTTTTTATTTTTATAATGAAATTTGTTAGTATTTGGAAGGTCTGCATAAGTTGAGAATCCACATTGTCCAAATGACAAATGCATGATATTGCAAAATCATATATATGTCAGAAAGATCCATTTAAGCATAGTAGAAAAATTGATTTTAATGTAGTGATGTATAAGAATTTCATTCATATCATATCAAGTTCCATATAACAACTAACCTTTTAAAAACTACCAATTGTAGAATTTTAGTGTCAAAGAAGAATATTCACAATTATCTAAAAGTTTATTAAAGAATTCTCCCCTTTGCAACTATTTATCTGTGTAAGTCCAGATTTTCTTTATTACTTAAACCAAAACAACGCATTGCAATAGGCTGAACATAGAAGTAGGTGTGAGAATATGGCTTATCGTCCATTAAATTTGACAAGAAAGAGTTTTGCACGAAAGTAAAACAATGCTAGTTTTCTCATAAAATATATTTTTGTTCTGGAAAATTTTAGTTCTTTTTCATAAAATATGCTATTTTTGCTAATATGAAATTGTTTTATTAGTTTATAAAATAAATATTTACAATTTTTCTTAGTTTTTATTTATAGTATACTGAAAATCAATGGATAAAACTCCTATAAAGATGCTGTTTGGAATCCTCAGTTCTTTTTAAGAGTATAAAAGGAATACTAAGACCAAAAGTTTTAGAACTGCTGCTTTCAGCCAATGGGCAGCTGCATATTAAAAGGTTTTCAGAGAATTTCACTGACCATAAACACAAGCGCCTAGAAGCAGCTTCCTAGATACATAGGCAACCATGTAGAGGATCCTAAGTAAAATGTAATATTCTAGTCAAAAGACACAAATGTGTCTAAAAACAAACCGTGCAGGAAAAAGACAATATATGATCACGAATTCCTCACACATCCCTAGAAATCCTCAATGTAGAGCTTTGATCAAAACCATAAGGCACCATATCTATAGTTCTCATCTGGAGGAATCTAATATTCCCCCACATGCCAAATCACATGCTCTCGATTTGGAGGAAGTCACCGATAGGACCAAAGTAACAGACCGACATTACCTTTCCTAAGCTCTTTCCTTGGATGGCAAGAGTCTCAAAAGCAATTATCTTTTGAAATGTCTGAATCATAGACCTCCAAAGAGGCCAATGCTCTAATCCCCATTATCTATGTATATGCTATGTTACGGCAAAAGGGCCTTGCAGGTGTAATTAAGGTTACAGACGTTAAAAGAGACACTATCCTGGATTATCTGGGTGATAGGATCTATGAGCCTGTAAAAGTAGAAACTTCTTCTGGCTGGAAATGGAAGAGATGGGGCTGAAAGGAAAGTCAGAAGGCTTTGAAGTGTGAGAAGGAGGGGATGGATTGTTGCTGGTTTGAAGATGGAGGGGGCACACATGACAAGGGAAGAAGGCAGATTTAAAGAGCCCAGGGAGGCTACTAGACAGCTAGCAAAGAAAAGGTCGTCTCAGTCTTATAACCACACGAACTGAATTTGTTCAACAACCTGAATGAGTTTAGAAGATTCATCCCCAGAGCCTCCAGAATGGAATGCAGCTCAGCTGATATCTTGATTTCAGTCTGTGGGACTCTAAGCGGAGATACCAACTAAGCCATGCAGTACCTGGACTTCTGACTTAAAGAATCATGAGATAATAGATGGGTGTTGTTTTCAGATGCTAATTTGTGGTAGCTTATTATCATAGCAATAGAAAATGAATATAGTAGCCTTGGGACTTTGATGTGTGAACACTCTGAAAATGAGCCCAATTTTTCATGCATCAGCAACAACTTTCAGTAGAAGCTCAGGTACTGGAAGGCTGGGGCAACAGAAAGGATCTCACCAGTGAGCTTGGAGTGTTCCTTAATCCCTTTAACTCTGGTAGGTCCTTTTGAGAAAAGATAATCTTGATGGGTTCTCTGAAACTGTTATACATGCTTTTGATGATAGTTATGCGCTCATTTTATTACAGCTTTACTACAACTGAAAAGATCTCTAGCATCAAATCAGAGGTTTATCCCATAGTGGCATTTATAGAAAAAAAAAAAAGGATGGTTTAATAATCATGGATAGGTTAGACAGAAAGGCAAATGAATATCCAATTAAAGGTCAGCTGACAGTTGGAATGTATATATTCCAGACAGAAACTAGGAGTTATATTACATTGAAGGTTCTGCCCACGCCAAGGGTGAGACTGTTTTTTCTTTTGCAAAGCTCTTTCTTTTCTTCTTCACTGAATTAACTTCTACTCACATTTCATATCTTGTATCATGTATTACTTCCTCACAGAGGCCTACCGTGACCCTTCTAATTTTTAGCTCCCTATTATACACTCATAACGTACTTCATGCCTCCAAAACTCTTCTTACACAGGCAAGTTTACATTTGTTTTGTTGATTAAGCAATGCCTCTTTCACTTACTAGACTTTAAACTTTTGATAGGCAGGGGCTATGACTATTCCTGTTCATTAGTAGGTCCTCAGTGCTTAGTAGTGCTGGCCACATGAAAAGGGCTCAATACATATTTTTAAATGAATAAATGAATACTGTACCATTTAAATGTGGTAAAATATATGAATATCCTTAATAGGAGTACTGAGCTGCTTTTTTATTTCACAGTGGTTTACCATTCCTTGTGAAGACCAGTGAGATATACAGTATGAATGTTTGAGGGCAATTGCTCTAGTTCATTGTGTTAAAAAGAAATTTGGATCTGATTTAGATAAACTTTGTTCTGATGAGAAACTGGCCCATTTTATAGTTAGAGAAAATTTGGCCTTTAGCAAGTCTACTAAAATCAGATAGAAAATCAGAAGTGAGATTATATTCTTAGGTTTATCACCTATTACTTTAAGAAACAAAAAAGCACCCTTAGGAAAAGAAAATAACTTTTTACATTGCCAAGCAGCAACTGCAGGAAGCTAATAGGAATGGGAGTATATCTATAAACAGAAAATTTAGTTTTTTTTTATTATAAATAGAATAATACACCTGGTGTTCTACAAAGCTCATATATGGAGGGAAGATTATGTCAGGTTTTTGTTTTAGTGGCTTTCTATTCAGGATATGAAATATTGAACCCACCATGCCTTCTTCCTTTCTTCTCCACACTCCATTCTGCTGGTCACCTACTTATTCTTTTAGTGAATAGCTGTAAAATATCATGGTGCTTAGAAAAATCTCTTTGTAAATGTTTTCCCTGGTTTCTTTAGCCAGGAGCCAAAAATATCATATGTTTCTGTTTTGGGAGTGTAACAAAAAGAGCTTCTGAAAAATACGGATGGTGTAGCTGAGATAGGATGGCAGTATTTTTTAGAAACACTTTTTTATAGAACCAGATGGTCTAGTATATTCTCAAACAAATATGTCACCTATAATTTGATGAATACCTTCCAAAGGAAAGTAATTTTTTCAGTAGATAACAGATGGTATCAGTCAAAAGCATATCGAGACACTTTAAGAAAAACTTGATGGCTCAAGTGATTTAACCAACAGGATTTTCTTCAGTGTACCACGCATGTTTTAGGGTCTAAAATTTGTCATCTGCAAATAATTCAGCCTCATTTTCAAACTTTACTCCATGGAGAATTGAATGCAACCTGTTTTATATACTAGCTATAAAAATGATGAAAATTCTAAAGTTGTTTTCTGGCTCTGTTTTTGAAGTATCTATTATATTATGCTAAACAGAAAAAAAGTATGTATCTAAATGTCTTAAAACTATAAACAATTTATACTCATATATAAACATATTTTAATAGAATTGAACTACATTTTACCTATTGGGATGTAAGGTGTTGTTAATAGTGAACTTTTGGTAGTGGTTTTCTTAAAACTATAGACATATGAGCATAACAGAAAAAAGTTCTGAAGCTACAAGTATAAAGTATCAAGAAATACCTAGAATACAAGTCATTTATTTTTGCCCTGATTTTGGCAAATGATACTGTAATAGGGCCATGGTTCAGAAATTATCAACATCCTAGTATGTTGACAGTAAGATCTAATGATATATATGAACATGGGAGGTGGGAGGTACAGTGAAAATTAGAATCTTGTCTTTCTTTATGCCTCATATCCATATATGAATTAAGGTGGAACCATGTAATTTATCATTTTACACAGGTAAAATTTTACCCACATCTTTGTGGGTAAAAAGGACACTGCTTGGTTACTAAGTGATTATAAATATAAACTGGGACTGTCCAGGGAAAATTAGGATATATATTCATCCCAGATGTATACAACTGGTTCTATGATAAATGAGTCTATTGCTTTCTAACTGGTATGTTTTGGAAAGTGGCCACATCTTTGCCACTTTAGACATGGTTATGTGGGTAATGACAATGGTTGTATATTATCTAGAGTATCATTACTATTTCCAGACCTTTTTCAACATTATAAGCAAAAGACATGTTTTTGAGATCATTTGCAATTCTGTTTCTTAACATAGATCTCAAATAATTAAATGTATGTTTGTTTGCTTAAGTGTAATAAGATTGACAGTATGCTTGCAAGTGTGATGTAATAGATCATGGGAAGGCAACAATTTCACTGTAACAAATTTTAAAAAAGAAGATAAATTACAGAATTATGTTTTAAAAAATATTAGCTTGTTATATCAGTAAGGACAATAGATGAACTGAAATTCCAGAGGGGAAAGAGCCATTTTTTAGATGGGTTCACAATTACCAAATCATTTTCTTCTATGGGAGCATTTTGCTTATTTGGTACAGGAAGATGGGCCTTAGTCTAAACAGAGGGTAATCTTGCTGAGGGAAGAACTGGAACTTCTTTTAAAATTGAGATATAATTGACATACACTTAGTTTAAAGTGTACAACATATTGTTTGATACATTTATATTGCAGTAAGATTACCATTGTAGTATTAGCTAAACATCTCTGTTGTGCCACTTAATTATGATTTCTTCTAGTGGTAGGAACATTTAAGACCTAGTCGCTTAGTTTAATGTTTATACTATAGTTTTGTTGTCTATAATCACTGTACTGTGTATTAGATAGTAGTATATACCCTTAAATAATATCTCTCCTATTTTACCATCTCCAGCCCCCGGTAATTACCATTCCACTGTTTTTTGAGTTTGGTGGTGATGGTGGTGGTGGTGGTAGTGTTGGTTGTTGTGTTGTTCTTTTTTTTTTAAGATTTATTTATTCCAGAGAGAGAGAGAGAGAGAGAGAGAGAGAGAACAAATGGAAGTGGCAGAGGGAAAGGGAAAGAGAATTCCAAGCAGACTTCGAGCTAAGCATGGACCCCCGCAAGGGGCTCAATCTCACTACCTTGAGATCACGGTCTGAGCTAAAATCAAGAGTTGGATGCTAAATTGAATGCACCACACAGGCGCCCCAGAGTTTGGTTCTTCTGATTTTTTTTTTTCAAATTTGGCTCTTTTGGCAATTGTAAAAGATAATATGATTGGTTGAATTCAGATCAGACTCAAAAGTATAGTTCCTTTTTTTCCATGTAACATAGTTTAGTGACTGGGTCAAGACTTCTAAAACAGATGAAATTTATTGCAGTTTCCTCGTGTGTACACCACAGTCTAGCTAGAGCAAGGAAGCTAGACATGGCTAGTCTCCACATCAAAATATTTAACATACCACTATATTTAATATATATTTGCAATAGTGTGGAGGAGGAAACTATCGAGCTAAGCTTAAAATCTGTAAAGGACAGAACAGAATCTCCCATAGTTTTTCAGGGCTAAATAGGCAAAGACCTGCCAGAGTCTACAGGAGAAGTCCAGAACATCCACGCCCAAGAAACATTTTTGAACTAACGGGGGACTGCATTTTACTAAAACCGAAACCCAGACGTAACTCAGTGAAATCTCTGACTGAATGTAGGTAGCTAACTTTTTAACTTATCCGCCAAAGAGAGGAAAAGAATAGCCTTCCTTTTGGGAAAATAAACATCATCAATAAGTGCTACAAGTATTTTTTTGCATGATCTAAAGCATACAATAAAAATTATGATAATATGACAAGATAGGATAGTATGACCAGTAAGCAAGAGCAAAAATAGGCAATAAACGCAGACTCCCCTAGCTAAACCAAGAATTGGATATAGCTAACAAAGACTTTAAAAGAATTATTTTGGGATGTCTAGGTGGCTCAATGGTTGAGCCTCTGCCTTTGGCTTGGGGCATGATTCTGGGGTCTTGGGTTCGAGTCCCACATCAAGCTCCCTTTAGGGAGCCTGCCTCTCCCTCTGCCTGTGTCTCTGCCTCTCTTTCCGTGTCTCTCATGAATAAATAAATTAAATCTTTAAAAAAAATAATTATTTTTTAAAAAAATATTTTATTTGAGAGAGAGACTGAGAGAGAGAGAGAGAGAGCATGAACACGGGGAGAGGCAGAGGGAGAAGCAGACTCCACTGAGCAGGGAGCACAGTGTGGGGGCTCAATCCCAGGACCCTAAGATCATGACCTGAGCCAGAGTCAGGGACTTAAACAACTGAGCCCCTAAAAGAATTATTTTAAATATGTTAAGAAATAGAAGACAAGATGAGGAAAAATGAATAAAAAGATGGAGTTTTTCACTTTTTACATCTTTATTGATATGTAATTGTAAATGTACAATTAAATGATTTTTTTTTAGTGATTTTATAGTTATACAACTATCACTACAATTTAGTTTTAAAACATTTTCATCACCTTTCCACATCCCCTCAAGGTCATTGCAGTCCCCCTGTCTCCTCCCCTATTCTGCCCCACTATGCTTTCCTCAAGAATGAGAATTTTAACTTAGTACTAGAAGTTATAAAAGAGAATAAGATAAACATTTAGTAGTAAAAATACAATATCTGAAAATAAGAATAGTTTGGTGGCCTAACACCAAACTGGATGTAGTGGAAGGCAGTGTTCATGGACTTGAAGACACACCAATAGAAGCTCAACCAAAGAGCAAAAATAATGAAAAGAATAAATCAAAGTATAGGGGACACAAGATGCAAGGAAAGTTTGAATACATACATATGGTTGGAGTTCCAGAAGGAGATTTGAGAGAAAATTGGACAGAATCAATATTTGTAGAGATAATATCTGTGAACTTTCCAAAACTGAAAGAAGATATCAATACAGATTCAAGAGGGGAACCTGGGGGGCACAGTAAGTTGAATATCAAACTCTTGGTTTTGGCTCAGGTCATGATTTCATGGATGGTGAGATTAGCTTGCATTGGGCTCTGCACTCAGTGGGGAGTCTGCCTGAGGATTCCCTTGGCCCCTTCTCTCACTTGTGCAAGTGCACATGATTTCTTGCGCACTCACTCTCTGATAAGTAAGTCTTTAAAAATAAAAAACAAAAACACACAGGTTGAAGAGATTCAGTGAACTCTGAACTAATCAAGATAAGTACAAAGAAATCTGTATCTAGGCACATGATATTAAACAGCTGAAAGCCAATGTATAATAAAAAGCTTAAAATCAGTCAGAGGCAAAATAAACACACATTATCTGTAAACTAGCAGCAATAAAGATAATCACTAACTTTTTGGTAGAAACTGGAATCTAGAAAATAGTAGAATGACATCTTTTTTTAGTATATGTGCTACCGACGTGAGCACTAGAATGACATCTTTAAAGAGCTGAAAGGAAAATAATGGCCAATACAGAATTTTATGTGCAATAAAAATATTCTTGAAATATAAGATGCTAAATGCTATACATTAGCTCAGATTGTATCATAGGATGGAAAAAGAACATTAGTGGAAAATATGGTGAAATATGAATAAAATCTGTAGTTTAAGCAGTGAATGTTCTATTTATTTGTTTGTTTAGTAGTATTAGTGTTTTAGTTTTGTAGTGTGCCATGGTTATGTCTCATGGTAACATTAGGAGGCATCTGGGTGAAGGCTGTAAGGAAGCAGTTCTACCCTTACAACTTTTATATAAATCTAAAATCATTCAAAAACATTTTTTTAAGTTATTAAAAAATAAAGTTCTCAGACAAAATCTGAGAGTTATCTGTCACCAGTAGAAGCAGATTATACAATATGTTAAAGGAAATTCTTCACACTAAAGGAAAGTGATTCCAGATGGATACATAAAATTGCAGGAGGAAATAAAGAGCAATGGAAAGTGTAAATACAGGAGTAAATATGAAAGGATATTGGTATTTAAAACAACAATAATCATAGCTATGTGGCTTATAATGTATGGAAATGTAAAACATATGACTATAATGGCATAAATGTCAAGAAGCATGTAAATGGAGTTAAATTGTTGTCAGATTATTGCATTGTTTGGAAGTGATAAAAGTACTAACGTTAGGATGATTGTACAGAGGCAAAGATGAATATTGTAATCTCTGGGGAAACTTCTAAAAAGTAATAAAAATGTAGACAAACAATCTAAAAGAAGAAATAAAAGGAAGTAAAACAATTTGATTAATTCTAAAAGAGACAGGGAAAGATGAAAAAGTGAACAAAGACCAGATGGAGCAAAGAGAAACAATTATTGAGATGCTGTTAAATGCAACTACTTTACTTATTCAATATACATGGATTAAGCACTAGAAAGACAAATGGATTAAAAACAGAATCCAAGTATATGCTCCATAAAGAGATCCATTGTAAATATAGATATTGATTGAAAATAAAAGGATATGGGTTAAAAAAAAAAGGATAAGAGAAATGGCCTGCATCCTCCAGGGCCCCCACAGCTGCCACCTTGGCCCCACAGCACCCCACATGCCAGACGGCAGGGTAGGAGCCCAGTGGTAAAGTTGACACTAGGAGCCCGGGAGGCAGCCCTAGGTAGAGGTAGCCAGAGCTGGCATTGATCATGGTGCTACCCCTTCCAAGTCACAACTGCAGCCAACCCCAGCAACCTCAAGAGCCTCCATGGCCATACTGGACCTGGGCGACCAGTAGGAGCACTGGCAGGTGTTCCAGATGTAGCAAAGAGCCATCCTCCAGGACATGACAAAGCTGCTGCTGGACACCTTCCAATACCGGAGCCTGGTAAAAAACCCAGGAGGCTGCTGCTGTGGAGCTTTGAAGTTTGGGCCTCAGTGGACTTGCATATCTTTGACTGCACCTGCAGCATTTGTAAGAAGTGGAATAGACACTTCATTATTCTGGTTTCTCACTTCAAGCTTCTGTGGGGGTCCTAACCACATACACATTCAGCAGGCCCACAACACAACGCCTCTTTGAAAGATGTAATGTTCAGAGCTTTTACATTCACTTGCTCAAACCCTAGAGGCTCCAGAATTGCTCCCACACTGCCTGGATGAGAGTGCTGCCAGGAATGTGGTCAGTGAGAAATTCAGTGACATCTATTGGGAGAAAGCCATGAAGAAGCACAAGATCATCAAGAATAGGTCTAAAGAGTGAGCTCCACCTTCTCCCTTCCTGAAAAGGAGGAATGATTGGGATCAATGGCTTTGCTGTCCCTCCTGTCCGTTGGTGGTGCTCATGAATGCGGCTGCTGGTTCTGTTGGCCTGTGACCATCTTGAGCTCTGCAGACTGTTAAAACTACCAGTTTCTCTAGGTAGCACTTTGTCCTTCTTCAGCCCAGTTTTGATGCAAGCTAGTTGACATCCTCATTTCTCTTCCCTACTTTTATATGATCTTTTAGAGAAATATTTTTGTCATTGAAACAAAAGAAAGGGATGTATGAAGACATATCAAATAAACAATAACACAAAGAAATTCAATGTGGTTATGATAATATCAGGCAAAGAAGACTTCACTGCAAGAAATATTGAAAGATATAAAAAGGTATTTCATAATGAAAAAGGGTCAATTAAACACAAAGCCTGGGGCAGCCCAGGTGGCTCAGCGGTTTAGCACCGCCTTCAGCCCAGGGCCTGATCCTGGGGACCCGGGATCGAGTCCCACGTTGGGCTCCCTGCATGGGGCCTGCTTCTCCCTCTACCTCTGTCTCTGCCTCTCTCTTTCTCTCTCTCTCTCTGTGTCTCTCATGAATAAATAAATAAAATCTTAAAAAATAAAAAAATAAAAAATAAACACAAAGCCCAAATAATCCTAAACCTGCATGCATTTAATAAAATAGCTTCAAAACATATATAAAAATTGACAGAATTAACTGTGACTGTGTATTTGTCTATCATTTTAATCTTGCCACTTATATTCTAGATTTTGCTCTTGGTAGTGATTGCATTTAACATTTGTGTAGTGTATATGTTATACCTCAATAAAAACATTTATTAAAAAAGTTTATAAAAATGTTATGCACCAATTATCCAGCTAAAAATTTAATATAGTATATTTCTTTTCTATTTTACCAAATCTTCAAGACCGAATAATGAATAATCCTATATTAGAGGTTGCTAGCATGTTTAAGTGATATTTAATAGAAAAGGTCACAAACTCATCATAGTAATAAACATATTGTGACACCCAATATATATAAAGATCCCATTATCCTAAAAACATAATGAGAAATATGGATTCAACTGTGTTTTAAGATATCCCTTCAATATAAAAATTATGGAAATAGCATATTACCATAAATGTCACTAGACCTAGAAAAATCAGTAAATAGTGACTAAACTGAGGAATTTTTAGATAACCAAGTTCTGAAATTAGTATTTATTTATTTTCTGGCATCGTGTTAGACAATGCTATTAAGATAGCATATTATAGTGTACATTATGTTCTTTTTTTTCATTATGTTCTTTAAGATACTTCAATTTCCTTCAATTCTCTTAACAACTTGCTAAGATATTAATGACCAGTATTTTCCATATGAAACACTTGCATTTTCTGGTGCTTAATGGCTACCATATGCTCGTTCATGGTTTTTTTGCTGATGAAAATAGCCATTATTTAGACAAGAATTTGGAGAAGTGCTATGAGAAATCTCTATAGTGTGTGTTTCATTATAAGAGCTCTATAAAGTGACTGTGAGTCTTAGAATCTTTAAAGTATTTGTATACTTTTTGTCAGTGTGTTTTGTAACAATTATTATACACTTAGGAAGCAACTGAAATATATGTTAGTGCTCTATTTAGTGAGGCATTTGTAGGATTGGTGCTGGACTTTGAGGATAGGTTGGAAAGAGAATGATAGTTTTCTAATATCAGAAGAAGCTTACACTGAGAAAGAAAAAAATATATATATATGATGAAATTCCCTGTCTAAAGCTTAGATGTTCATAGAGAAGTTGTGGTTTGCTACCTAGATTCCTCTTCAAGCATAAAGAAGTTATTCCTCTAACTATATGATGCTGACAGACAACTCTCAGTGCTTAGCTCTTTTGGGGATTCTATCAGTTGAAAAAATGCACGTAGCCAAGGGTCATGCCCTCTTTCAGGGAAACCTGTATTCAATGACTGGTTGATGAGTTTAAATAAAGACTTGGTTCCCTTGACCTAACTCTGGACAATTCTGTGAGATCATCCCAGCTTCAGAACACCCTGTAGGGTTGACCGAGTTCTTCACAGAGATGACATTTATCAATACTTCTCTTTTTGTCCAAGCCTTTTACCCTTTCCTTTCTCCCAAGTAATAATTATATTATTAATAAGATAATATCAATAATGAAATTAATACTATATTAATAATATAATATTTCAAATATATTTCACAAGTTTTTAAGTAAGATCTCAATTCTCTCCTTTAAATAGTTTATTTGCAGGGGGCTGGAAAGGGCGATTTGAGTTACCATTATCAGATAGCACCATACACCAATGTTGCAAAGGAGGCAAGAATGATGGGAAAGAGTAGTGGAGCTCTAAATAAAGTCTCGTCTTTAAGAGTGAGTGTGGGGAGAAGGCAGAGGCCTGGAATATTGAAGGGGGTTTGACGAGTACATTTCTTTTTTTTTTCCCTAGAAAATAGAGGACATAAACCACTGTAGATAAATAGAGTTATTATAAAAAGGAATTACAGTAATTAGTGGTAGGAAATGCCTTGCCAACTTAAAAGGAGAGGGCTGGGATTCCATAATAAGAATGACCCATGTCATTTTATTCTCAAATTAATTGTGCGTTTTTTAACAAGGAAGTTCTGCTATTCAAACATGATAAGGAGCATCTTGGAAATGACCACAAAAATTATTTAGTAAGAGTCCAGTAGGTTCCTAACACTGTATTTGGCATACAGAGGAAGTAAAGCCACAGTCTCTGCCCCTGAGAGGAAAACCAATTTTTTAAAAAATTTTTTATAGAAAGGGCTACAGAAGAACATGGTTCAAAGTAATGCACTTGATTGAAAGATGAACAGTATGGTGATATGCCACTGTAATCTCTCAAGTTCATAGATGCTTAAATTGGGAATTAAATGCTGATATTTTGTTGCCCATAAATTTTTGCGCTTACTTCTTTCTCAGGATCAGAGGACTTTAAGCTTGGCACTAGAAGTTTGAACCCTGGCTCAAAGTATCATATCTATGATATTAGATGATCTGATACGTTATTATCTTAACCTCCACCAAATATGTCTTGGAAAATTACTCTTTCTTAAGAGAAATGCAGACATTAAGAGTTGTTATCTTTCTTTCTCATTTGAAGAGACAGATATTGAGGTTTTGTTATTCCTGAAAGCCATGGATTTGAAAGGATTGCTTAGTTTTTTGCCTAACACCTTCTCTAGTGATTCTTCATGCTTCTCATGATTTGTGTATCAGTGCCTTTGGTCTGGCATCCTAAAGAGCTTGGTGTTGCAGGTCTGTCCTCTTCTCTGAGATGTTGATACATACTCTTGCTATCTACTTACTTTTTATTCTTTTGTCTCTAGAAGACTATTACTATAGTCACAGTAGAATTAATCACTGTCCGTAGACCTAGTTTTGTAAGGATTAAATGAGCTCTCTTGAATTCTCTAGAGAAATGAGAGAAATATGTATGTTCCACTAGGTTCTGTACATTTTTCTTTTTTGTCAAAAGTCTGGACCACAAACTTTCCATAGTCTTTCTAAGGTTTACAGGGGATAACCTAATATTGTCTTGCAGAGGTCTTTTAGGTTTGGTTTTTAATTGGCTTGGTGTCCACCACAGGATAGTTTTCATTCACTAGAGGAGTACATGTGTATTGAGAGACAGGAATAAGTTTAACCATCCTATTTCTCTCCAGGACAAACATACAAATCTGGATTACAGGATCAGAAGAAGACTTAGCTTACTGACATAATAAGAAGAATAACTTGGACATTTAAAAGGGCTCAGAATAAGTTCATAAGCCTGTTTCCTCTTTTGATATTACTTAATATAATATCTTAAATTTGTATTTTCCTGTCCACAATTCTCAGTGTATGATCATTCCTTCAGTAGCCAGAGATTTCCATTGTTGCCTTGAAGAGAGTTAAGAGTTACAATTGGAAAGCAAAGAGAAAGAATCATTGGCTGTTCAGTTTTTGACTTCCAAAATAGACTCTTAAAATCCACATCAAAATCAATATTTTCAAAAGCCAAAGATCTTGTTTTACAAAACTTGAATTTAATTGAAAGGAATACAGTCTCTTGAGAATCAAAAGGGAAGACTCTGAAAGAGGTATGCATAGACATTAAGGCTATAAGAAATAGGAAAGAGAACAGAGACAGGTTCAATTACCTCACCATCTAGGACATACCTGAGCAACAACTATCAGTTAGGAATTGTGTTTGGTTACATGTAACAGAAACCAGCCAAAGGTGCCTTAACCAAATGTGTGTTCATTTAAAAAGAAGTCCAGAAAAAGCTGTCAAGGCAGTTCCATGATATCAATATCCCGGACTCTGTCTTTTACTTTGTTATTCAGTTGTCTCTGGTTTTCATAACATGGTGATTTCATGGTCACAAGGCATGGCTCCAGCCCCACATCTGTATTATAGGCCAAAGTTGGCTCCACTATAATTAGTTGCACAGGAGCCTGGAAAAATATACTTTAAAAAAAATAAAAATTTCCCAGGGAAAAAATTACAGTGGATTGGGGGTAGAGAAATGATGAGTTGGATGGTTAATACATTAGGGATGTTGGTGAGGCCTGAGACAAAAGCCTTCCCTGAGGGTACCATATGGAGACAAGTTGAGTGAATATCATTGTGCCAATGCCGTGAGCTTCGTGTAGTCTGTGCAAAGAACCCTCATTAATTTGGGGGGCAGGCACAGAGACGATTTTCCATTGACACTTGCCCAAAGCCTTTATAAGATGTATTTGAATTCCCTCCTTTGGAACTTACTTTTTCAATGGCTTAAAGATGCCTCGAGGATAAAAAGCAAAACTGATAGCTCTTACTCTTGAGCAGGACTATGTAGGAAAAAATTTCCTCCCATTTACTCCTCTGCTAATAATTTATGCACAGATGTCAGAATATATCTTCTGTGATTTAATGTGTTTTCCTAAACTCCTTTTAGCTTCAATTTCATTTTTAAGAAAATTTCAGTGATGAAAAAATTTGGAAAAGGAATGGTAAAAAAAACAAAAACAAAAACCCAAGAGGAAATTTCAAATAAAGCTGTATCTGAGCTTAATACTCCAATAAATTCAAGAAAACTTCACCAACTATTCTCACTTGGAAATATTCTTGTCAGCTTTGGGGAATGACCTTCATCATTGTTTTTAACCTTTGTGTCTGTTTGTGCACTCCCCATTACCTTTGTTTGATTTATATTGTTATCAAAGTTGTTCTACTTCTACTATGGGGACTTTTGGTAATGGATGTTCACGTGCTTATAATTTTTTAAAAGTATGTTGGGCAAACATGATGTTCCTTTCACAGACTATCCTAGGGAGAACACGACATAAATAAGTAATGTCCCCTAAAAGAAGAAGGGAAAAAAGCAGGTATAGATTTGGGTAAATATAAACCTTTTAAAATTTTTACTTCTATCATTTCAGAAATGAGATATTTTTTGTCCCCCTAAAATGCATTAGGTGGATACTTCCAGAGGTGTACGCTTTTATTTTGCTATTCATTTGATCCATGATTCATAAAGCACCTTTGTATGAAACCTGGTTCGTGTCTAAGCCAACACACTGACTTTAAAGATATGTTTTGGCCATATTTTTCTGTGCTCTGACTAGAGCAATCCAGAATGCCAACAGAATTTAAACTCAAAGTTTTTTCCAACTAAAATTTGATAAAGAGAAGCTTATTTAAAATATTGTTAGTAAAAGTAAAAGAGTGACAGTGACTAGGAAACAATAAAGAAACAGAATTGTTCCCCTTTGGAGCTAGAGTTGGAGGGAAGATGGGTAATATTTAAATTTTGGTATTAAAGTGTTTTCCCAAGCTTTCAGAAAAAAAAATAGCATTATCATTGCAGAAAAGGGTAGTTAGATGTTTTATTTTTAACTGGGATCAGAATATTGTGGTTCTGATTAGTTACTGCAAGTTTAAAAATCTCAGAACCTCATTTGAGCCAGGAGCACATATGGGCTTTTAGTGGAAGGGAGTCTGCCTGTTTATATTCTTCTTGACACAATTCCAAGAGTGCCGGATTCCAACAATCACAGACAACTCTGCTCTCCATTTGTTTTGATGAGCAGAGCATTTCACACAATACCAATAAATTCTTTAAATGGTTTTTCTTGTATAATGGGCTTTTACTCTCTTCAGCAACAAAAATCAGAGAGGTAAATAATAGCAGTTAGAGCACAATGATAGAATGTACCAAGAGGGGAACCCACTATTACTCTTAGCATTTTATCCCCCTAGAGCTAAAAGCTTTAAGATAATTTTTTTTGGTTTTCTTTTATTTCATTTTTAGAAATCATTAAAAATTTTTCTACTAACAAAAAAGGGCATCATTTGGGGGATAAGTTTCATGGTAAGCATATATTTAAAAGCTTTAAACATATACTAAGCTGTGTATAAGGGAAGAAACATTTTATGTTCTGCACAAGCAGAATTCTTTGCATTCTATATTTAAAGTCTAGGTCAGTAGTTGACATTATTGGTAAAGGATGAGAAAGTAGAATCTCAAATTCTACTCTACTTTGAAGAGACTGTTAGGAAATGTTGCCTCAGCCTGTTGTTTTTTCTCTCTGTGACTCAGGCACCAGGTATATGGAAATGATACAGTCTAGGGCCTTCCCGATTAGCATAAGAGTTGCTCTTCATTTTTTTTTCAAAAATAATAACCCGTATGTATGTATGTATGTATGTATGTATTTTTGAGACAGGACATGGGCGTGGTGGCATCAGGAGAGGGAGAGAGAATCTTAAGCAGGCCTCATGCCCAGCGTGGAGTTTGATGCAGAGCCCAACATGGAGTCCTAGGTGGGGTTGGATTTCGTGACTCTCAGATCATGACCTGACCCAAAATCAAAGTCATTCATTTAACCTCTGAGTCACCCAGATTCCCCCAAAACTGCTTTAAATAATATACACATATATCTGGCATTTTTATCTTATTTTTTAAACAATACTTTATGATAATCAGAGTATGTGATATTCCTTTTTGCAGATGTGTATGAGATCTTAAGATTTGAAAATGTTAGGTAACTTACCTACAAGCCTAGAGTAGCTAAGACTAGGGTGTCTTGGAGTCTATAGTCTCTTCTTCCTATTAATATTCTGTGGTTTTCCATACCAGCAAGATTGGGTGACCTTCAGAAATTCACCTGGGCCAATGCGCAACATGTCAGGCCAATTGGCTTGATTTCTAGCATTGGTGGAGCCCAGCTGCTCCCTCACCAACCTGAGAGTGGGGTAGATCAACTGAAAGATAAATATCTGATTCTGCCTGGAGCGCCAGCACCCCTTTCTACTATATCATTGGCTATTTAAAAGTAGGGATTCTGTTTTCTGTGGTAGTTTTATGTCTGGCATAGAGTTCTGGGAAGTATTCTAATGAAATACTTGTAGAAAAAGAGAAAGCTATTTGCTGCCGTTCAGATCATTCAGCTATGAGTAAGCAATGCCTAATTGCATGGAGATTACTGTGAAGAATAACTAAATCAATTCACACATGATGTCAAAGAGCAAAGATAATAGCAACTATATAAAATTCAGTTAAATGCACCATTCAATTGCTTTACTTCCCTGACCTGAAGCTGATATGTTGATAAAAATGACTTTCTGTTATTAGGTGCTCATTTCAGAAAGAAATGCTCTATACTGGAGGATATTTTCCATTTGATTAATGAGGTGCTAATATATAAAAAATTAAGAAAACCTCATTAAAGAATACAAAAGATATTTTACAAATGGTAATCCCATCACATAGCATCATCTCAGAGTTCGAAGGGTCCTAGGATGAATTGAATGTTTTACTGTATGCATAAATTTCCTCTACAGCATCCTGAATGCACTATCTCCAGCCTTTACCTAGCTCCTAACATGGACAAAATTATTTTCTTACAACACTCCATTTGAATGTTGGATTGCTGTAATTGTTACAGCTCTTTCTAATACTGAACTGAAATCAACTTTCTCTGATTTCCACCCTGCTAGTCTTTTTTATTCTTTCCTTTCTTTCCTTTCCATCCCTTTTTCTCTTTCTGTCTCTTTCTTCATTTCTTTCTTTTGAGTAAAATTGCTCTAAACTTCCTGGTCTGGCATTTAAAGTTTAATTGAAAAATCACTGGGCAGCCTGGGTGGCTCAGTGGTTTAGGGCTGCTTTCAGCCCAAGGTGTGATCCTGGAGACCCGCGATAGAGTCCCTTGTCAGGTTCCCTGCATGGGGCCTGCTTCTCCCTCTGCCTGTATCTTTGCCTCTCTCTCTCTCTCTCTCTCTCTCTCTCTCTCTCTCTGTGTCTCTCATGTGTGTCTCTGTGTGTGTGTGTGTGTGTCTCTCTCTCTGTGTGTGTCTCTCTGTGTGTCTCTCTCTCTCTGTGTCTCTCAAATAAATGAAATCTTAAAAAAAATCAGTGTGTGGTATAAGGTGTATGAATGTTTAAATATATTTTGTGAATGATCATTTGAACTATATCTTTCAAACTGTGCAAAGGGGTAAAGAAAAAAATTAGAATACTTCATTTTTTTCCCTCCTCATTTGTTTTTTTTTTTTTTTTTTAATTTATGATAGAGAGAGAGAGAGGCAGAGACACAGGTGGAGGGAGAAGCAGGCTCCATGCACCGGGAGCCCGATGTGGGACTCGATCCCGGGTCTCCAGGATCGCGCCCTGGGCCAAAGGCAGGCGCCAAACCGCTGCGCCACCCAGGGATCCCCATTTGTTGTATTTTTAAGCACTTCCCCCAAGACACTGTTTTACTCATCTGAGTGAAATTGGGATCTATCTCAGTTTTGGACTGAACTGGAATTCAAGCATGCATGGGCATGATTGCAATCTGGTGGATGAGTCTATGAGAAGCTTATATGTATTTTAAAAAAATGGAGTGGCTCCTTAGGAAGAAAGTGGGTTGGTTTGTTTGGGCTGCTGATTTAGGAATTGAGACATAGAGAGTAGCATGGTGTTTGACTGTCAGACTGTCCCTACATGAATCTATAGAACTGCAGCCAGAAGGTAGAAGAACTCTTTGCCTAAAGGACTCCATGAAATATGGGAAAAGTGATAGTGCTTTGGCTTCACCAGTTTACAAAGTGTGAATTAGGGAGAGAGATATTATCTCTGCATCTCTTTGAGTCCCTGGGGGTTTACTGGTCTGAGAATTTTTGGTGGTAGCACTCTTGTTCTGGAAAAATTGCACTGCTGGAGTTATACAGGAAAAGTAAGTGATTCAGTAATAGGGGAGAAAGATTGAAACTCAACTGCACTGAGAAAAAAGGTGGGAGAGTATTTAAGGTGGGGTGAATTAGTGGAACGTAACCAGCAGATGGTAGTGAGGTTGGTCTATATAGTGTGAGTCCACCTGTGTTTACTAATTGGCACTTATCAAAGGCAGGCTCCTGCTCTCCCACAGAGACAGACCTGTGCTCTATCTTTCTCAATGATTATATTTCAAAGGGATGGCTCCCAGGTCCTTGAGGAAGACATTCGTGGGTTGTAAGACTCACAAGACCTTGGAAGAAGATTTACATCTCAAAGGGGCAGAAAAGACTTTATAATTGCAAGTTTCCTGAAGTAAATGCTCGAAGAGAAGAGAGATGTGGAGCAGAGGGAGACTAGACTCAGGAAGAAGCCTGTCCAATGTGTAGTCAAGCTGAGGAAACAGTAAGGCCATTTTAGTTAGACTTCAACCTTCTCATGGAATATGGCTGTTAGAAGTTGCCTTGAGAGGCACTGTGCTCAGGTAGTTTCAAGGTAGTGGGCATCCCGAGAAGATAGGGCTTGGAGACTGTGAAAAGACAGCTTGTGATAGTTCATGAGACACTCTTGAAACTCTTGGAAGCACATGGAAGGAGTTCGAAAGGGCTGAGAGTATGTATACTATAGGGAGAGGCAAGATGGGTGAAATTTGGATTATTGCCATGAATAAGATCCTGCAGGTAATCAGCAAAAGGCCTGGGGAAATACTGATTACTGAAGTAAAATATTCCAGACTGACTTTAAAATTATTACACCCTTCAGTCCAAGAGTACATATATCATGATATCTTCTCTGTCCTTCATAAATAGTAGGGTTACTGCGGTAGAATGGAAATAATGCCTCTACATAACTAAAAAAAGATCTGAGTTTCTGTGTGTGTGGTTTTTTTCTAACTCTATCACTTATTAGCTAAATGAGCTTATATGAATCACTCATATTTCTTCTACTTCCTTATCAGGAAATCGGTTATAATATATCTACTTTATAGGGTTGTTATCAAGGTGAAATCAGTGTCTGTGAATGACAAATATGATGCTTTTCTTTTGATCTCTAATGTCTCACACATTACCTAAACACAGCCTTAATGTGACTCCAGTCAAGTCTCTTTAGGACCATTCTGATTTTTCATAATCAGATTACTTCTCTTATTCTCTGCTTATGCAAATTTATTCCAGTTCCCCTTAATTTCAGCAGCACATACATGTTTTAAATAGTTGTTTGTTTGTTTATCCTATTTTGTCTGCCATGTTTTATCTGTCTCCCAGCTCAGCCAGTCTTGGACGTGGACTTGGACTTCCTTCTTATCCCCAGACTCTGTCTCTCAGAAGGGCTTTGTGAAAAAATGGAAGTCACCAACGATCTTGCCCCGTACACCCACACCTAAAAATACACGTGGTGCCATTTGCTCACCAATGTTTCAGTGTTTGGTTAGTGGTTTTTGTGTTCCTTATGCATCTGTTGGAATATATCTAAATTATACAATGTAGCCATAAGCTGCTGGACATCATTATCTACACATGATAAATGATCTAGTTTAGAGAATATCTAAAGAAGATGCCAGAGAAAAATCTGTAATCCTTGATAGAAAATGTGTGTTGATAAAGAAAATCATTATTTGATGGGAAAGTTAAACATTTGCTTACCAGAAAAAATACATTCCTAACTTCAAAGGAATTGCTTATTTTTTCATTAAGTCCTCAGGATTAAAAAATAACTATTTTGAGAGGCCTGTGTAAAGATGCAGTCACAGTTCCTTTGGTATTTGGCCCTTGTCCTGTAGTAATTTAGTCTGAACAAGACCCGAGTGTGTGCTATTCTTTGGCTTTATAGTCCTCTAACCATAGGCACTGATGGCATTCATGATTATGGATTAAATAGGGCCAACTCTTGTCAGTAATTTGTCAGAAAAGTCCCACAGAGATACCCATGGTGCTGCTGAACAATGATGTTGGTAGTGTGTTATTTTGCTTTAGGAAAAGCTACAGCATTCCAACACGGGGTTCAATGCCTGGTACTGGAAGCCTTCTCTCTATTTGATGTAAATTAAACCGTGAGTGCACTCTGCCTGGTATTGCAATTAGCATCTGTGGTCTGACCAAATTCTAATGTGTACGATTGCAGATTACTTACCACTGGATAAGAAATATACTCTGTCATAGCCTTGCTCTGTTATATAATTTTGCCTGGGGTTGTTAAATCACTGTTGCATTTTGCCACTGTTTGCAGCCAGTAAGCTTTTAGAAATTTCAGCATGAAAGGCTCTCAAGAAAACATGAAAATCTTTTAACATAAGGTTATCTCCAGGAGCCTACTTTTTGGTTTAGTTATGTGATTGTATTTGAACAAATGTATTTTTCTTTAATTCTGCTCAGTGTTTTTTAAATTGATGGACTTTCACGATAGGTTTTCAAATCTTGTGCTTTCAATTCCTTTTTAGGAAAGGAATTGTGAGATGAATAAGTTAAAATATCAATTAGTATTTTGCTGATCTGTTTTTTTTTTCATGGAAATACAAACAATAAAAAGCTGGTATTCTTAGGAGGAAATAAAATTTTTGGAAGGCAGCTGCCAGATAATCTAATATTTTATTTACTGATGCAATCTTTCACATTTTGAAGAAAGTATTAATTGAGGCACACTTGGGTTCTTTGTGCGATGGCAACAAAGGACTGCTTAGTTAATGCCAGGGTCAGCAAACTATAGCCCACAGGCAAAATCAGGCCCACCACCTCTTTTTGTAAACTAAGTTTCGTTGAAGCATGACCATGCCCATTTGTTTATGTATTTCCTATGTCTGCCTTTGTAGGCACTGTATGGCCTAAAATATTTACTATCTGGTTGTTTCTAGAAAAAGAAACTCCTGGCCAACTTGTCATTACACTATTAACTTTATCTTGTAGAATCAGAGCTGAGTCATATCCTCTAAACTATGGGAGAATCAAACCACATATTTGACAAACAATTTAACCTAAGACTTTCCCCTCCCTTGAACACTAGCTAGACATTGTGACAACTTCAAGCTTCCTTTTGTCTTTCGTCTTTTTTTTTTTTTTAAGATTTTATATGTTGAAAGAGAGAAAGAGATAGGGAGAGAGAGCACAAGAGGGAGGGGAAAGGGAGAAGCAGCCTCCCCACTGAACATGGAGCTCGATGTGGGGTTCAATTCCAAACCCCTGGGATCATGACCAGAGCCAAAGGCAGACATTTAACTGACTGAGCCACCCAGGCATCTCTTTCTTCTTTCTCAAGTTACTGGGCCCTACCTTTTGTGACTGTGGCACCAGTAATTTGGAATTGATAAAGTATCGTTGGACTGATAGTGTGTGTTTTTACCTAAACCTTTGGAGTTATGTTTTGAACCCAACAGGAACATTACGTGTTTTACAACAGCTTCACAATTTAGGCTGCCTGTTTAGAACTGCCCTTGTGCTATAGTTTATTACACTATAAGGTAGAAAAATATACTTCTCTTTTATCATTGGCCTAAACTGGTCACACACCCTTTTCTAAAATATTACCATAGACTAATAGGAATCTATACCTGTATTTTTGAATAGGATTACTTACTCCTGCATCCCTTGGGAGAAGGATGGACACTGAGAATGCTTATTCTCCTTTATCCCATCCAGAACTACCCATTCTCCATCTGTTTTGAGTTCCTCCAAAAGCAGCACTTGAAAAAAAGAATACACGAAGGATACTATTTTGGGAAATGATGTTACGGAACATGAGCCAGGAGACTGGGTGCAGTAACATGGAGAAGGAGGTAAAGTTAAACCAAGAGTGGGGTTATTAAAGTTTAGTGTTAGTTACTGTTGTGGGCAACTGGAGCTCAATCTAGCTAAAAACTCTCTACAGAACTGTGTAGTTCCATTCTCCAATGGTTTGCTCAAGACATGGAAGAAGATATATTTATTTATCCTGCATTCCAAACCTGATTGGCCAAGGGTTGCCCCGGCAGCCACTAACTTCTTTGCATGTACAGTTTGAGCATGCTGCAGCATGGATACACAGGCTAGCCTCATGTAGGTGTCTCACTCAATGAAGGCAAAAGATTCCTGAGGAACAAGAAACAGCTGAGTTCAGGAGCTTTTGCTGTAGCCAGTTGATATAGGAATGGCCAGAACAAAATGGTGGGCCAAGGGGATGTGAAACAGGACTTAAAAGATATATGTCCCACTGCCCTTCTTAACCTACTCCACACTTCAGGGGTCTGATCTGGCCTAGATCACCCGAGCTCCCTTGCCAATTTGGCTTCTCATTGAGTCTTCATACCAGGAGACGTAACAGGAAATCTGAAGGCAGGAGAATAGAATTGTATTTATTTCCCCATGCTTTCTCCCTCCCTGCACTGTCACTAGATGCAACTCCTATTGGATAGTGCTGCTTCTGTGGTTCCAGCTGTCTTTGGGTTTTGGTATCACCATTCTCTTTATACCAAAAGCCATAAATACCTCCAAGGCACCTTCTCCTACAGCTGTTGCACTTTATTGAATTTAATAACTCCTTTTTCCTCTTTTCTTCAGGCCTAGAGTAGGTTTTAGCTTTCTGCTGCTGCTGATCCTTGGAGCCTGCCCAAACCACTCTAAACAGTCCTTTCATTAAACTTTCATCTGATTAATCCTTTATGCTTTGTTTTCCACCTACATAAAACTGAGGTTTTGTTAGCAGTAAAGAAGGGGAAACATTGTTTGGGTTGGCATTTAAGAGCATCCATTATTCTTGTTATAAAGGCCAAGATCAACAGAAAGCTTGCCACCAGTGTAATGGCTTCCACACATTTTGAAAAATGATGTAGAGATAAAATTCCTATTCAGGGACAATTTTCACCTTTGGTGGCCTCTGCTTCCAAATTTTGAGTTGTTGAACTTGGGAGAATGCGTATTTTACATTTTCATTGCATTATTTTTTCTTTTTATAACACTAATGTCTTTTCAATGTAAAGGATTAAAATAATACAAAAAGGCATAAAGATAAAAGAAAATCTCCCTTAATTCAACCTCCCACAGATAAATATTAACATTTTGGTATATTTTCCTTTAAACATTCTTTTTTTCTCCCCTTAACAACAGAAATTTATTTCTCACAGTTCAAGAGATTAGAAGTCCAAGATCAAGGTGTCCCCAGAGTTGATTTCTTCTGGGGCCTCTTTCCTTGGCTTGTAGATGGAGCCCTCTCCCTATGTCCTCACATGATCCAACCTCTGTATGTTTCTGTCTAAATTTCATCTCCTTTTCTTATAAAGACACCAGTCAGATTGGATTAGGGCCACCCTCTGTATGTCTCTGTCCAAATCTTATCTCCTTTTCTTAGAAGACACCAGTAAGATTGGATTAGGGCCCATCCATTTGACCTCATTGTACCTTAAACATTCTTGAATGGGGCTATAAAAAAAAAATCAGCACCTCAATTTTATGTTTGGAAGTAGGATATGGTAAAAAAAAAAAAAGTAAGTGGGGTAACAGGAAAGGAGAATTAAGTCACCTTGTTGCTGAGTAAGCACTAAGTTTAAATATCTCTTATTATTCAAGGATATGCAAACAAGAAAAAAGGGAATAGGAGGAAAAACAACAGTAAATACTTATAATTCCCCTCAAAACATAATTCAAGAGTCAAAGGAAGACTATGCTTTTTAAGAATATTTATTATGATTGAATACTTATGACAACTTAAATGTCTATGGTGGGGTAGTGGATAAAAAGCATTAGGGTGGATTCATTCAGTGATACTTGTTCACTACTTTGAGAACAGTGTTATTTATTTATTTATTTTGAGAACAGTGTTACTTCAATGAATAGATGTGATAGCCAATTTATGATTCATATGGAGTGTTTGTGAACTTGTTAAAAAGATGTTTGTACAAATGCTATTCATGTATCACTTTGAGAACAGTATTATTTGTTCTATGTTAGTGGAATGAGGTAGAATGTTGTATGCTAAGATGAAGTGATCTTCAAGATATATTAATTGTAAAAAGCAAAGCTTTCATAAAATGATCCCATTTGTATTAACACCAGAAAACATAAATATTCATTTACATGCTTGTGTATATACATAAAACATTTCTGGAGGAAATGAGGAATTATTGACAATTTTCTATTTTAGGAAAAAAGGTGAATATCTGGGATGAGATGTTTGCTTTTATTTATTTATTTTTAAAGATTTTATATTTATTCATGAGAGACACAGAGAGAGAGAGAGAGAGAGAGGCAGAGGGAGATGCAGGCCCCCTGTGGGGAGCCTGATGCGGGACTCAATCCCAGGACCCCAGGATCATGACTTGAGCCAAAAGCTGATGCTCAAACACTGAGCCACCCAGGTGTCCCTGAGAGATTTGCTTTTAATTAGATATATATTTGTCATGTTTGATTGTTTTCTCTTCACATATTATTTATTCAACTGGAGGAGGGAACAAAATCACATCCTACTTGTGCACTCAATTAACTTTCCAGAAGACACAAAATTTCTGAAATGAGAGAAGAAAGAGGACATAAAAAAAGCAGAGAAGGGGTTTCTACAAAGTTGTTAAGTATAAAGGGAACTGTCAAGAAATTTTAAATTGGAAGGAAATTTAAAATATAATGAGGAAATTAAAGTATATGTTAGAATACAGATAAGTAAGACAGATAAGAATCATTTCTTAAGAGAAGTAACAGCAACTTGAAAGACTTCTTTCAACAATTTCCCAGAATTCAGAAGATAAGGAAAAAAGAGAAAAAATTAAAAGAAAGATGAGGACTGGTGCAAAAGGCAAAGAACAGAAGTTCATTCTACAGAAAATTGGTCTTCCAAAGAGAAGAGAAAAAAAATGACAGAGCAAGCATCAGGAAATAATGGTGTAAAACCTTTTTGAGATGAAGAATATCCTGTGGCAGCACATAAAAATTGAGCAAAAGAAAAACAACACCTAAACATACTCTGGTGAAATTTTTTAATTTTAATAGTAAATAAAGAATTTTCTGTACAGAAAGAAAAAGTAGTGAGAACTGGCTGATCTTAACCCAGCATAATAATGAACATTAGATGTCAGTGGAGCAGTGTCTAAGACTTTTGAAGTAAGTAAAAATAATCCGAGATCTAACTAGGAATTTCCTATTTAGTCATGATATCAACCATGTATAAAGAAGTACTTTTAAAAAAAAGTACTTTTTATTTAGTATATATTGATGTACTTATTATAAGCTTTAGAGAATATGCTCCACATATTACTCCTGATGAAAAAAGGATAACTCAGAGATACACTTAAACTAGCCAAAGTTAAAAAAAAATTTTTTTTAAGATTTTATTTATTTATTTATTTATTTATTTATTTATTTATTTATTCATGAGAGACACAGAAAAAGAGAGAGAGAGAGAGGCAAAGACACAGGCAGAGGGAGAAGCAGGCTCCATGCTGGGAGCCAGACTCGGGACTCGATCCAGGGACTCCAGGATTGAGCCCTGGGCCAAAGGCAGGCGCCAAACTGCTGAGCCACCCAGGGATCCCCTTATAATTTATTTTTAACAAACTCAGGACTTCTGCTCCTGAGAGGATGAAGTAGAGATATTCTTTATTCTTGCCTCTAAATACAACAAAATTGCTGCTCATTACATATAAAACAAACATAAGTAGACTTTGAAAGATGGAGAGGAGTTAGGCTAACTGGGGTTCTTGGGACCCAAGGACTGACACAGTACTAAGTTCTCTGGATTTTCTCTTTGCCTCATACATCCCAGATTTAGAACTAAAAAAGGCAGCAACCCAGAAAAAATAATGAGTACAGATTTAAAAATCACACCAAAAGCCTCCTCCTTCTAGCCAAAAGACTGGGAAAGAGGCAGCCTAGAAAGACAGAAAAGTTTTAGACAATAACCACTATACTATAGTCAAACACCTCAGAAATTTTGTGGCCTCACCCTCACCCATGCCAACAAGGTTGAGTAGGGAACCTAGACTTCTACCCTTGTCAGAATGTGGCAAGGTGTCTTATTTGGTTAGGGTGATGTCAGAGAAGGCTGCATAAGGAGCCAAAACTTCCATACCTGTTGGGCAGTAAGGAGGCTTCATGTGCTCTGCTGTGTCAGTGGATACCATATAGAAATCTTGGACTTCCAACCTCACCCAGCAGTAATGAAGTGCTTCTATCCCTCTTCCTGGATTGGTGTCAGAGGATGTCCAGAAGGGAGTCAAGGCTTTTGCCACCACCCAGTGGTAAGAAGGCCACTCACATTTCCCATGATGGTAGCTAAGACCACAATGAGCAACTTTATGCACATAACTTAGATGAACCAATTTCTCAAAAAAACAAATTACCACAATTCACCCAATATAAAATAGATAATTTGAATAGCTTTGTAAGTATTAAAGAAATTGAATTCATTACTTTAAAATTCACTAAACAGAAGTCTCCAGGATTAGATGGTTTTCCTGGAGAATTCTACCAAACATTTAAGGAAGAATTCATATCAGTTGTATACAATCTCTTCCAGAAATGAGACTAAGAGAAGGTATATCCAAATCATTTTATGACACTAGTCTCACTCTGATACAGAAAAAAATTAGTCAAAGACTAATAAAAAATAACTACAGACTGATATCCTTCATGAATTTAGATGCAAAATCCTTAACAAAATATTAGCAAATAGAATTCAGCCACATATAAAAAGAATTATGCATCATGAATAAGAGGGATTTATTCCAACAATGCAAGACTGTTTGAAAACCAACCAATACAATCCACCATATTAACAGGGTAGAGAAAAATATTACATGATTATAGCAAGCAATGCTGAAAAAGCATTTGTTATAATTCAGTATCTATTATGTCAAAAAGAATTTCACATAATTGAATACATATTTACCATAAAGGCTTTTAGAATAAGTAGGAATAGAATGCAACTTCCTAAATCTGATAAAGATCATGTACAAAACCTGATAAAGATCATGTACAAAAATCCTACAGCTAGTATTTTACTTAATTGTGAAAGACTGAATACATTCTCCTAAGATTGGGAAGAAAGTAGAGCAGTATCTACTCTCACCAATTTTATTAAACATAGTCCTAGAAATTCTAGCTAAAGCAATAAGAAAGAAAAGGAACTAAAAAGCATATGAATTAGAATGTAAGAAAGAAAACCTCTTTTTGTTTTCAGATAACATAACTATCTACAAAGAAATCCCAAGGAATCTACATAAAAACTAGAACTAATAAGTGAGTTCAGTAGAATCATAAGATGCATGATAGGCCTAGAAAAACAATTATATTTCTATATACTAGCAATGGTTGTATGGAAATTAAACCTAAAAATAAAATACCATTTGTGGGGTGCCTGGGTAGTGCGGTTGGTTAAGCATCTGACTCTTGGTTTTGGCTCAGGTCGTGATCTCAGGGTCATGAGATGGAGCAATGAGTCAGGCTCTGTGCTCAGTGTGGAGTCTGCTTGAGACTCTCTTTCCCACCCCCTCTTCCGCTCCCCACTTCTCTAAAATAAATAAATCTTTAAAAAAATACCATTTAAATTTTCTCAAAAAACCCACAGAGAAATAATTAAGTATAAAACTATCAAAATGTGAACAAAACCTGAATACTGAAAACTACAGAATTCTGATGAAAAAAAAATCAAAAAGATTATCTAAATAACTGAAGAGACATACTATGTTCATGGATTGAAAGAATCAATATAGTAAAAATATCAATACTCCACAGATTGATATAGAAGTTTAAATAATTCCCTTCATAACTCATACATAATATTTTGTACATATGCACATAGTTATTCTACTATTCTATTCATTTTTAAATGGAACTAGAATAGGTAGAACAACTTGAAAAACAAATTAGGAGGAATCAGTCTACCCAATTTCTACAGCATCAGAACTATATGTTATTGGCCAAAGTATAGATATGTGGATCAATGAACAGAATAGATAATTGAGAAATAGACCCACACAAATATACCTATATGATTTTTCACAAAGGTACAAAACCCAATGGAGGGAAACTAGCTTTTTAACAAATGGTGCTGGAGCAAAGTGGATATCAGTAGAAAGCCAGAGATATATACCTTTGGAAAAATATAAGTAACCTACTAATTGAAAATAGAAGTAAAACAAAAAGTATGATCAATATAGCAAAAAATGGGGGCAAAATAAGTAGGCCTAAAAGAATAAGTCTTGCAAGTAGAAGGCATAAGACGTATTGTGTTAAAAAAGGAATAGAGTAAGATCAAATATACAAATTATGATAATATACTTAAGTGGATTAACCTTTCTAATAAGAAAATGAGATGTTTAGGTATGGTTAACAAACATATATCAAATAAAAGTACAAGAGTTCTAAAAATGAAGATAAGTGCTATATGAGATATGAAGAAGGAACATTTCAAAGTAAAAACTAGGAACAAGATACATAAGGCAAATAAAAACAGATATAAAGCACAGACAGCAATATTAACATCAAAGAAAATAGAATTCATGGCAAAAACAATTAAAGGGGATCAAGAAGATCTCTTGGAATAGATGTAATAGTTATTAATTTTAACGTTCTGAATAAAATAACATCAAAATATATAAGCAAACATTAAAAATATGAGATTTTGAACACACTTTTCAGTTTTTAACAAATCAAACATAAAGAAAATAACATGTAAAAAATCATTTAATAATAGCTTTTAATAGTATGATTTATAACATTTATATTTATAATGTACATAATAAATATACTATGTAATATTATGGTATTATAACATGGCATATAAAATAATAATAATACCATCTGAATAAAATCATTTCTATTTCATTGGCATATTTCAACTTCATTGCTAACAGAATATACATTTTTGTCAACCCCCAATAAAACATTTACAAGAAATTAAAAACCCATTAGTCCACAAAAAAACCCAGAAAACTTCTAGAAAGCAGAATATAATAGGTACATTTTTGGCTCTAATGCAGAATAAACCAGAAATTAATAATAAGAAAGCAAAATATATCCAACTTTTTGTAGAAATTAGACAAATATTAATACAAACTAGCCTTTTGCAAACTTTTTTTTTTTTTTTTTTTTTTTTTTTTTTTGCAAACTGTTAAGAGAGGTTCAAATCAGTTGTTTGGAAAAACAATGACAAAGAAGATGCTAAGTAAAAACTTTAATGGCATATTATCAAAGCTGTTATCAGAAGCAAATTCATAGTTTCAAACTTTTCCATTATTAAACAAGAAAAAAATTAAGCAACTCAGTAATTTATTACAGGCAAAACCAAATAACATGAAGTTAAGCAGGACCCGTGTGTTTTGTTCAGAGCTGGGGGGGCCTAGGCCTGTGTCCTGAAGTTAGGAAAGCAATCAGTAAATGTTTATTAAATTGATATGTGAATGAGTGACTAAATAAGTGACTGAATAAAAATAGAACTTGTGACATAAAAAGAATATTAATAGAATTGCAAATCTATGACTTCCTAAGGAGGCTCCGGCTATACATTCTCGAAGACTCTACCTTTTGCCTTGTGAAAGGAACAGTGCAAAAGCCTGTTCATAGGCAAACAGGGAAGCTGAGCCATGTGTGGTCTCAGATGTACAGGTGGGGCATGTTGGAGGCCTAATGGTTCATTTCTGGAATGTTTGGCACCTTCCAGGGGGGAATCTGTCACTGAGGAGGTCTGCCTCAGAGAAGGCCTGCCTTGTGGCAATTTAGTGGCATTGCAAAAGAATTATTTACCTTCAAAATCCTTTGAACAGGTACTGAAGACTTCCATTTCAACCCCAACATAAAACCTTGCAGTAACAAAGTGATCTAGGTTTACTTTTGAGGTTACTGGTAGCAAAAACCTTTCCTGAACACACAATTTTAAATAGGAAAAGTCCATAGGAAAAGTCCAAGAAACTGAAGGAGAGGGAGGGTTTTTATTGCTACAGGAAAGACTGTAGGATCATTAAAGATTCGTTTTGATTACACATTTTTTTCCAGAAAAGAAAGAGCAGCAAAAAGTATTCCAAGCTAATGACACATTCTGGGGTATACTATATTGACTGTAGAGAAAGTCGCTTCTCGTGGTTCCCTGTTTCAAGTCGAGTGACTTGAACTCTTACTGGTTGCCTTCACTTATATGTGCAACAATCCCAAGTCTTCTGAGGTTGAGATGAAATTATATTTTTATCCACTATCCATCCTTAGTCCTCAAAAAAATTCCCATTATTTTTATCTGTGAAAAAAATCAGCCAAACTGAAATGAAAGTATTCACATTCAAAATATTGAGTAATGTAGATAATTAAAATATTCTATGATGGCCAAGGCTAACATCCCACTCACCTGGCCTCTCACTTAAAAGAGCCCAACACACTCCTTTCGAATTAGATAGTCTTTTTCAAGATACTATTTGGATTTCTAGTTAAACCTCCTGACTTCTCAGGCACCTCACACAAAAGACTGGTTTGCCTCTTTGCTTTTGTTTGGAAGGTCACCTTTGTCAGGGCTGTAATTAATTCTTGCCAGGCTAATAATGTTTCCTGTGACTCACACAGGTCTTGAGGGGAGAAAATTGATAATCTAATAACTGTAGCAAAGTGAGACATCTTCACCTTCCAGACCAGGTATCTGGCTTTCTCTGTTCTTGGCTTACAACGTGGTCTGTGGTTATGATTGCTGCTGGCTGTAGGAGAAATTAAAAAAAAAAAAAGTTTCTTGGCTTTCTGTAGGTTAGCAGCATGTCCTGGTTTTCAAGTACAAAGTCAGATTCTGAGTCAGCCCATCCCCTTACCTGGAATCAGAGGTTTTTCATGCAATAAGATACAACAGCTTAGCTTGCATGAGGTTTTTGGGAAAAAGCCAAATATTCAAAAAACCATCTGCTTGCACTGCTCATAAATCACAGAAATGATTGCCCTTGATCTGCAGCCATTCCCCATTATAGAGGATATTGGTTTCCAAAAGATGTCACAGCATATTGAAATGAGACGGTCTCTTCCAAGCAGAAAATTCCTCTTCACCATTACATTATATAGTGGAGTAGAATTATGTCATGTTAGCCCTCAAAGGCAGATAGGATCTCAGAGAAGATGCAGGTGGAGGGGTGGTTGTAAATTTTGCAACTAGCAGAAAGGACAAGGCACTAAAATTTTTTATGCTTTGCTCCAGTCAAATGCTGTAAGAGTTTGAAATGATTGGGAGCAATGAGTTCTATTTCTGAAGATGTCTTTGAACCAGGTGTCCATCTTGTCACTCGTAATACTGTTTCGCACCAAGAGTGAAGACAACAGCAGTTAATAGAATGAGTATAAAGAATGACTGTACTGCAAATAGCCCTTGAAAGCTAGACACTGTTATTATTTAGCACTTGGGGAACCATCTGCAGAATACTTGGCATTGTGCAAAGCATAAAGCATAAGGGATGACCGGACATCTGGCCAATGGCTTTGATGATCTAAGTGAGACACAACCTTCTGAGAAGCTGGCATGGCACATGCATGCTCCACTCATTTTCCCTCTGTTGTCACAGCTAGTGAAGCCTGGGTCCAAAACCCACAAAGCATTGGGGAATTCCTAATACATTCTTTAACACCCAGGGTTCATTCCAGCTGGGCTGATCTGACAGCATGTTTCTGGGTGATCTATAGGGAGCTAGTTGCAGTAACAGGCTCATATGTAGTATCTTTGTTGAGAAAACAGTTGCAATGAGGGCTCTCATTCTAAGTTTACTTTACCATCTGGTCTGAAATCACTCATGTGGTGTGTACCTATCGCGATTGCCATGAAAATTCTATTGTGATTAAGTGGTGATACGTATCTCAGGTAAGTATTCAGATGTCTTTAATAAACATCAGGTACTATAAGTGTAACCAACCTTGATTGTCATTTTATGGTTTAATTTATTTTCATGACAGCCCTGTGAGATTTTATTAACCTATTTTAGCTACTGAGGATGTTGAGATATATTATGTCTCATGCTTAGGATTGGGAAGTAGAGAAAAGGCCAAAGTGGGGGAGAAAAGGAAAAGATACCATGGCTAAGTGAAAGATTTTGGTGTTTTACAGACCTGGGTTTGTATTCCAGTTCTAGCGCTTAAGGAAATACATGATGTTGGACAAGTTCTCTAACCTCTCTAAGGCTGATTGTTTTCATTGATAATAGTAATGCTACCCCATAAGAATGTTATGAGGAGGGATCCCTGGGTGGCTCAGCGGTTTGGCACCTGCCTTTGGCCCAGGGCACGATCCTGGAGTCCCGGGATCGAGTCCCACATCAGGCTCTCGGCATGGAGCCTGCTTCTCCCTCCTCCTGTGTCTCTGCCTCTCTCTCGCTCTCTATCATAAATAAATAAATAAATCTTTAAAAAAAAAGAATGCTATGAGGATTAAAAACACATAAATGTGTTCATGTGTTATATATGCAGGTATGTGTATGTAGAGCCTAAATGAGTTCTTAATAGTGGGTAGCTATTATTACTCCCATTCAAGAAAGTAATAATTCCAGGACAAACTCTGCTAGCACAAAGAAGTCAGTGTTTGAGACAGAACTGATCAACCAAAGTGAAAATAAAGACTAGGGCAGGATCATTTCCGTTATCCGCCCAACTGGTTATGCGTTTCACCAGTTCTTAGGAATAGATTGAAAGTTCAGATTTTATTTTTTTAAATCTTTTTTAAAATTTTTATTTATTTATGATAGTCACACACACACACACACAGAGAGAGAGAGAGAGAGAGAGAGAGAGAGAGAGAGAGGCAGAGACACAGGCAGAGGGAGAAGCAGGCTCCATGCACCGGGAGCCCTACGTGGGATTCGATCCCGGGTCTCCAGGATCGCGCCCTGGGCCAAAGGCAGGCGCCAAACTGCTGCGCCACCCAGGGATCCCTGAAAGTTCAGATTTTAACAGTGAACACTGTGTGTATATGTGTGTGTGTACATGCGCACCTCACATGCATGTGCCTGTCTGTGTACATGCTTCAATTTGTAAGGAAAAGAAATAGGTTCTGTTACCTGAGGGATGGAGACTTATTTCAAGGACACATGGAAAGTAAAGAAATACAGGGCGTTCTTTGCAGCTGTCTCAGGCTTCAAGATCCTGCAATGAGGTTCACAGCTGTTTAGGCTACAGCAGCAGTTCCAGTGACTGCTGTGTGTATGAACACCCAATCATTCATCATTCCTGCGATTCCTGCCTATTACCATCGGCCATCATTCCTGCCTATTACCCACGGCCACCCTGCTCTAGTGAGCATGATTGTCTTGGCTAAAGTTATACCTTTCCCTCCTTCTCTTGACTTTCAGAATGGCACATTGTCTGCCTTCTATTGCTTTTTTTCTGAGGACCAAGTCTCCAGTTGTCTTGTATGTACTACAGGGTCTTGTCTCCCTGGCATAGTTGATTGATCCAAGGGTCTACCTAAGCTGGGGCAATATAATTCTTTCTCACAGGAATTACAAAATCAGGATGGATACCTAGAGAGGGGCAGCTGAGTTTTGATAACAGCCACCCTCTAGAGCAGGGTTTCTCAACTCTGGTACTTTTACATTTTAGGCTGGGCAGTTTGTTGTGGGGGCTATCCTATCTGCATTGTAGGATGTTTAGCTGCTTCCCTGGCTTCTATCCATTAGATATCAGTTTCGCTCTCTTGTACTTCTCTCTTGCAATCTGCCATGGTTGTGACAATCAAAAATGTATCCATATCTTGCTAAATGTCCCTCTGGAGTGGAAAGCACCTCTGGCTCAGACTCACCACTCTAGAGCTAGAAGAAGTATGGTCTAAGGACTGGCAGCATGAGCATCACCTGGGAGCTACTTAACTATAGAAAATGTTGGCTTTCACCTCAGAACCAATGAATTAAAATCTGGTGGTTTCACAAGGTTTGCAGTGACTTTTATGCTTGCTAAATTTTGAGAACCACTGCTCTAGAACTTTGCTATTTAAAGTGTGAGCTAAATATCCACAGCCTCAGATCATATGACAGCATGTTAAGAATGCAGAATCTTAGGCCTACCCCAGACTCAGGTTAAGCATTACCTGGGAACTTGTTATAAATGCAAATCATTTCTAACTGATTTTTATGTATTTCAGAAACTCTGGGATTGGAGCCTAACAATCTATTTTAATAAGCGTCCTGGGTGATTTTGATACAGCTAGTTTCAACAATGGCTACCGATTAGAATCACCTGTGGGATGTTAAAGGCTGTTGATCCTTGGGCCCCATTCCAAAAGATTTTGATTTTAATTCATTTAGGGCATGGACTGAGTATCAGCACCAGGATTTTTAAATTCTCATGTGATTATAATGTACAGGCAAACTTGAGAACAGAGGGTCTTCAATCTCTACTGCAAATGTCCCTGGAGCTTCTGTGGTTTCTTCACATCTCACATCTTCATTGCTCAACTCCTATTTTATTTTGGGGGCCACTCCTCTACTCTTCCAGTAATGTTTTCAATTTAGCTAGTCATAACTCATTTCTGTTGCTATAGCCCTAATAGCCTCAACCCAAATTGCCATCATACAGGAGAGTTTGTGGTAGACTCTCAGGAAGAGTAAGGCCAGGTATTTGTCATTGGTCACTGGATTGTGTGTGTATGGCATGGCACCCCAGCATGTTCTGGAACAGAAACCTAGCAGCCTGTGGTCCATCGGGGACACTGCTCAAGAAGTCTCTTCCTGCTTGTTGTCTAATGGCAAAAGGTTGCAGCTCGAAGTCATTAGCTTGTAATACTCAAAGCCGCTGGGGGGTTGGTGCACTGTTCTGGACAAGGAGGTCTGGGTAAGCCATCAAGAGTAGCTTCTATATAGGTTCATTACATTGATGCTGTTAAAATGTTGGGCCTGGGAGGACAGGAAATGGGAGATACCCCAGATGGTTTGATTCAAGGCGTAGAAGATAATGCTTACAAAAATTCTGGGGTTTGATACTTTGATATTTCTATGACATTAATGGTTTAGAGTATTTGGGATATTGTTTCTAAAATGAAAGACAACTGTATATACCTGGTGTCTTCCACCTTGGAGAAGGAGGCACAACACATGGTTTAGTGATCGTCTTCATATTCTGAAGACAGTTTGTATAATCTTTGAAAGAAGCATGTTGTGCATTGTCTCTGATTTGGCATCTTAGTAGGCTTAAATATATTTTACTCTATAACAAAAGTCTTCAGAAACTGAGTGACTTACAAAATAAGCATTTGCTTTTCCTTTACTTGAATTGCACATTGCCACAGCAGCTCTACTATATAAGCAGCAAGGAGGCTTCAGGTCTGCTCTATGTGTCTTTTCATTCTAGGGCCAAAGTTGAAGGAATGCCACCTACTTGGGATGTTCTCTTGGTACGGAGAAAGGATGAGAGAACAATTAATACACATCACATTTTAAAGTCTCTTTTAGGAACTGGGATACTGTCATATCCACTCCGTATTCCATTGATCAAAGCAAGTCATATGGTGGCAAAAACCAGAGTCTGTTAAGACAAGAAAATATATCCAGAGTAAACTATTGCAAGAAAAGCAAGAGAAAGAATTGGGGATTTATCACCTCTGGGTATCTGAAAATCTCCCACAGCAAGAGAAGCATCTCTGGCTCTTTCATAGCAAGGTTCATGTTGTTCTTTACTCAGCTCTAATGACCCAGTAGTTCTAAAGGTGCTGTTTGGAGACCAGGATGCACAATGGAGTCTCTGATAAGCCCTAATGGGACAATCCAGTCATGATCTCCAGAGTTTGAGAGCAGAGCCATGCTCTTCTGTCAAGTAACTCCTTTTCAGAATGAGCTTCCAGGTTTTGAATGGACTCTGGTGAAGACAGAATCTCTGGTCTTGGACAGCTACAGGTTTTGAGGTATTTATAAGCAACTAATGCTATTGGATATACTTAGCTTTAAAGCTGGGAATAGCTAGTAATATTCCATCATCAAATCAGATACTGAAGGCACAAACTGCACAGTCAGGTCGCACACACTCCCATTGTTCATGCCTCAGTCTATACCTATGGATAGCTTCATGGGTAGCTTCCCATAACCACATGGCTAAAGATAAAACACTTGTACTTGGTTCTCTGTAAAATACTGATACAGATTGGAAGTAGTCCATAGTATTACAGGTCCAGATAGGAGTGGCTTGAAAGACAGTGGAGAAAATCAAACCTCTTTCTGGTCAGAAAACCAAGCATAACAATTTGCTATTTACTTTGCCTAAAAGGAAATATGGCTTAAAATCATGATCTATATTGATTTTTAGGCAATTGTTTTTGTCTGGCCCTTGTTGGGGAAGAGCAAGATTAGGATACTATTGATAAGATAGTTAAGGAATGGTCTGGTTTGGACGGCTCTCTCAAAATAAGATTGTAGTATGAAAACAATTGTATCTTATGTATACCTTTCAGAAGACTTTCACTGTAGAAGAGACTCTTAGTAATCGGGTAGACAGGACGGCCCATAGATGCCAGTAATTTTCCTTTATTAGCCAGTATGCTTTTTTAATCAGTGGGCTTCTGAGTAAGGCAGGCATGGTGGTAGAGACATATGCTATTCTTGCGATAGGTTCAACTTTATGAATTTCCTCTCACTAGATCTGACCTGCCTAGCTAGGAAGATTGGTGAGCGACCAATTTTTCCAGCAATAACATCCAATCCTGAACCACAATCTGGCACCAAACCTCAAGGATGCTTTCGGGATACCTGGTAATTAGATCAACTAAATCGAGCCCCTATCATCAGTGAATAAATCAGAGATTTTTTTTTTTTCTATCAGAATAGATACTCATGCTCTGGACCTATATTTATTTTTCTTCCCTTTATACCTACAGTCGTCTTCTTTGAGTTTATTGAAGGTCATATACTTTGTCAGAGTAAACATATTACCTCTAAATTCACTTCACAGCAAAACTGGTAAGCAATGGGATGATACCCAAGAGATTACTGGACACTGTCGTATGTTCTATCATTCAGAAAATACTGGCCTTATTGGATGATTCAATGACCTAATAAAAACCCAGCTATGTGACATGAGCTGGCAGTTATCCCCTTGCAATTTTTGGGTGCTATTTTGTGAGATGCACTATGTGGTCTGTATCTGTTATTGACAGATTGTAGAGAAATAGTCCAAAACTTCTTGGAGCATCCTTATTTTTTTCTTTCTTTCTGAGAGTAGGTTATTCAAACTTTTTCTTCACTTTTATGAAACAACCTAGTACATGAACAAAAAATCACCCTCTCCCTTTTTGGCCCAGTTTGTCAATTGGTTTCAGTTGCTTACAACCAAGGATTGTTAATGAATGCACCCTACTAGTAAAGTGTGTTTCTTCTTCTTCTTTTAAATAGCTGTAAGAGGATCCCCAGTGATCATTTTCATTGAGGCGAATAGAATAGTTGGCAGTTTTTCAAGAGTATGGTGGAAATCTTAGTTGTACACTCAGTATCTATTCTCATTTACTTTATCCCTAAAAGAAATTCTGATGTTCTTTAAGAAAGCAAAGTTCTCAGTTTTAAGAAATGACGTTGTTCAACCTCTTCTGCAGCTGGCTATGGCTTAAGAGAGATACAGCTCTGGTAATGGGATGGAAGGAGATACTTCTTTCAAGGCAAATCTTCATATTTTTTGTTTTGTTTTGTTTTAATTTACATTCAGTTTGCCAATTTAAGTATAACATCCTGTGCTCATCACATCACATGCCCCCTTAAATGCCCATCATCCAGTTACCCCATCCCCCCACCCACCTAGCTTTCTGCAGCCCTCCCTTTGTTTGTTTCCCAGAGTGAGGAGTTTCTCATGGTTTGTCTTTAATTCTTTCCCACTCAGTGATCCTCCCCCCCTTCCCTTATGGTCCCTTTCAAGCCTTTGAAAGGGAACAATAAACCTTTTACCTTTTGTCCTTTGCACTCCCTTCTTGCCTAGAATGTAGAGCAAGTTGAAGTTGGAGCAGCTGTCTTATATCCATGGATTAACAATGTAAAGCAAAGCCATCTGCTGAGGATGACAGAGCAGAAGGTAGAAGTTGTTGAGACACTGATGTCATTGTGAAGTCCTTGGACTAACCATGGATTGTCAACCTCTGAACTTACTCTAATGAGAGAAGAGTTGAACCCTTTTTGATTAAACCACTGTGTTTTGGGTCCTGTTACATTTAAATGAAGGCAACATTGAACTGGCTCATGCAGCTTCCCTTCTTTTTATTATAGTTTCAGGACAGAACAAAAACTTTCCTATTTCCATATAGATGACAGAGCTATGCAGATGATTTGATGCTATTGAAAGTATAATTTATGGCCATATTTTTTTTAGAGATTGAAATAACTAATAACTTTTGTTAAGATTGCTATGATTTTAGCTGACAAAAGAAACACAGATGAGGAATTTAGGACGAAGTAACTTTTGATGTACCAATTTCAGGCACATTTGTTTATCTTCAATTTATTTTTCAACTGCAGAAATTACCTTATATATTTTTTAAAGTGACATTTTTTTTCCCCTGTTACCATTAAATTCTACCATCACCAGGGGATGTGTTTTTCTCTCTAGTGGTGCTGATGGGTTTCTTAACCTTCAACTCTGCAGAACTCTCTCCAGATTTCCTTGAAGAATATTCACATTTGCCCCTATAAGCAGCCATTCATTGTGAATATTTTTTCCAGGCTGACCATCTGTGGGTTTTCCACTTTAGTTATGCAGGATTTTATGTCAATGTATCAACCATGTCAAAGCACAGGAAGCTAAACTTCAAGGGCCCCAGGATTGAACACTGAAATATCTAGGCCAAAATCTAGACAGAAATGTGAAGATTGTTGTATCCTAGAGCTGGAAGAGGTCTTTAGAATCATATCACTGAAACCTTGATGTTAAAGATGCATAGAGAAAGGCTAAAACAGTGAGAGGAACTCCCCTACTCTAATTAGTAGAATCAGGGAGAAGAGAACCCTAATTTCTGATTTAGAGTTCTTTCAAGGGCCTAATACTTCTCTTTCCTTCTCTGTTCAGGTCTTCGCCCTCTTACTTGGTTTCTCTTTCAACTTTCTCCCACATGACCATTACCGATCCTCCTTCTTTTGAACCTTTGCCCCTTAAAGCAGAAAGGATTTGCATCTGGTTGTTCATTCGTGAGGTACTTTCTTTGTGTTGTATATGAAGTTGCTAACCAACCAGAAGTCAGAAACTGGCTAATGCTGTGATGCGCCCTCTCCTGGGCAGTATTATGGAGGTTCCTTTTGTATTGACCACTCAGAGCTTTCCCAAGAATTCCTTCCTAGGCATTGTCGTACCTTCTTGTATTTTAAGAACTTCCCTATGGCTGCTGTAATAAAATGCCACAAACTTGTTGGCTTAAAACAACAAAAACTTACAGTTCTGGATGTCAGAAATCTGAAATGGTTTTCCTGGGGCCAAAATCAAGGTGCAAGCAGGGTTATGTTACCCTTCTGAGGCTCCAAGAGAGAATTCAGTTCCTTCCCTTTTCTGATCTCCAGTGCTTGCTTGTCTTCCTTGGTTTGGGCCCCTTCATTCATTTTCAGAGCAGGTCACTCCAATCTCAGCTCCCATCCCCTCTAAATGGAATCCCCTTCTGCCTGTCTTTTTATTTTTATTTATTTATTTTATTTTTTTAAAAGATTTTATTTATTTATTCATGAGACACACAGGGAGAGGAGAGGTAGAGACATAGGCAGAGGGAGAAGCGGACTCCATGCAGGGAGCCTGATGTGGGCCTCGATCCTGGGACTCCAGGATCACACCTTGAGCTGAAGTCAGAAGCTCAACCACTGAGCCACTCAGAAGTCCCCTCTGACTGTCTTTTTAAAAGACACTTTTAATTCCATTATGGTTCACTTGATAATCTTGGATAACCTTTCCATCTCAAGATCCTTAGCTTAATCACATTTGTAAAGTCACTTTGACTACATAGGTGACATGCAGAGGTTCCAGATATCTTTGGGAGCCTGGATATCTTTTGGGGTGATTATTCAGCTTACCACAACCATCGTTTCCCTTTTTGACCTTTATCTGGCTATCTGGTTGTAATGAGCACTGACATCTGCATACATCCAAACACAGTTTATAGTCCAAGATTAAGGTGCCTACATCGGCCAAAGTATTAGCTTGCATTTTAAAATTTGTACTAGGAAAGATAATTCTGTTATGTTTTTCGACTATAGGAACAGAGAAAATGATACCAGTTGAAGTAGAGTGAGAGCAAGAGAGAGCAAGAGAGCGAGGAAGAGAGAGAGAAACAGCTGAAATGGGGTGAAGAGCTTCATGGTCCTGCTTCCATTTATGAACCCCGTGCCCTTAGTGTGTCCTGCTGTTTCTGTGAGATAAATTCATCTCTGAACAACAGATCTCTTTTCTTTCCCATAAGTTTGCTTGTGTCACTCTCAACCTAGCATCTTTTTTTTTAAGATTTTATTTATTTATTCATGAGACACACACACACACACAGAGAGAGAGAGAGTGAGAGAGACAGAGAGAGACAGGCAGAGGGAGAAACAGGCTCCCTACAGGGAGCCAGATGTGGGACTCGATTCCTGGACCCAGGATCACACCCTAAGACAAAGGCAGACACTCAACTGCTGAGCCACCCAGGTGTCCCTCAGCCAAGAGTCTTATTTGACAAATGCAAGAATAGGGGGATCCCTGGGTGGCTCAGCAGTTTAGCACCTGCCTTCAGCCCAGGGCGTGATCCTGGAGTCCCAGGATCGAGTCCCAGAATCGAGTCCCACATCTAGTCCCACATCAAGTCCCACATCGGGTTCCCTGCATGGAGCCTGCTTTTCCCTCTGCCTGTGTCTCTGCCTCTCTCTCTCTATCTTTCATGAATACATAAATAAAATCTTTAAAAGAAACAAAAAACAAATGCAAGATTATAAAGACAGAATATGGCTGTTCATGGGGTAGAGAACATAAGACCTATAGATAAGAATCTGACTTTGATTCCCTTGATACGGGGCAGCAGAAGGGTAATGACTGGGACCGGAAACAGAGCTACTAGGTTGGTCTGTTAGTGTCATACTGTGGTTTTGGTAACTGGATTTTAAATGTCTAGGCATTGTGTAGTGAAAGCAGGTAATATGTGCAACCAAAAAGTAGGGAGGCAGACATTTCGTGGCCTTAAAAAAATAGTTCTTTTGATTCCCTGAAGCACTATTACTTAATCTCTTGAAGATTCTATAGCTCCAGATGCTCAAGTAAAAGGACAGGCATTTTATTAAGGAAAGGCTATGAAGATGAAGGAAGAGGAGGACATGGTGAAGTGAAGGTCTTTCCTCTTGAGAGTCCCTAATCCTGGATAACATCCTCAGAGTTGCTTCAAAAGTTTTATTTAGAACACAGAAAAGCATCCTTCCGAGGTCATATAGCAGGCCTTCCTTGCATCTCACTTTTCAATTGCAAACCTCCCTGGCAATGGCCCCAAATTAAGGGGTATTAATGGTTTGTTAGCTGGCAGCAAAAAAGCCAGCCAGAAGGAAAAATGGGGAAGAGATGCCTGGAAAACGTGGGCTGATTTTGCCTGGGGCCAGCTTTACTGCTCACAATCATCTGGCGGAAACCCATATTATTTTTCAACTTGAGGAATAGAAATCAAGTTTTCTTTATAACACACAGACTTGCAATTTAGTGGGACTTGAGAGACTTCCAATTGAAGAGAAAAACTTAGGTGGGACATGCAACGTTAAAGAGAGATGGCCTACCATGTAGTGATGCTGTGACATCCTCGTAAACAGCAAAAAACCCTGAATTATCAATCCTTCTAATTCGCCAGGTTTCTCAGGAGGAAACCAACAATTCCCATTTAATGCAGAATGAATGAATTATGGCATCTAGGACACTGAAAAGTAAGAGGGATTCTCTCTCCTATGAAACAAAAAGGTTGGAGATTACTGAGGCCCTTTCAGCAATAAAGGCAGGTATGGGGAGAGAGTCAGGGAGGATGGGGTACTCATGTGGCAGTGGAGATGTGGATGCTGCTGGGGCTGAGGCGAGGGAGGCCACTATCATAGAGGTCAGAAAGAAGTGAAGAGCCTCTGAAGGAAATAGAATGACAGCACAATATACTCTCTCCTGGAGGAGATAATATCCCTTGAAGCAGTATGTCCACATGTTTCCTGTGAGGGATGGGGACTGCTCATTGCTAGGCTTGTATTATAAATGTTAGCTCAGCTGACATGACATCTCTTAATAAGGGGCGAGTCCTTCATGTATTTTTGATGGTGCACCAGTGACAAAATCCCTCTCAGTTTAGCAGAGAAATACTGCAGGAGTAAATTGTCAATGACAAAATCAGTGTCCTCGCTTGGCCTCAGGGATTAACTGAACAACAGTCCGGCCAGGACTTGACATGGCTTTAGGCACCTTAAAAAAAAAAGAAAAGAAAAAAAAAAAGCAACCAAATTAAAGCCACATGTATGAGGGAGGGAAGCCTCTTACCCCAGCAGGGAGATACCTTTGATTAAAGCTCAGTCTGACCTTCCTGCTTCATCTCCACGGAAATTGAGACACATTTCCTAAATGGCAGGACTTTGCAGAATCATAATGAGCAAGGACCAGGATGCTTTGCGTAACATTTCCATCTTCATTCCTGGAGTAGGGTCTCTGTTATTTGTTATCAAAAGAACAATGCAGTCCTCTTTCCCCTGTTTCTTTTGTGCAAAGACAGGATTATCTGTGAAACAGGTAATTCATTCCTGGACACTTCAGATTGCTTTTCTGCACGGCTGAATTCTTAGGTTATTAGTGCTTAGTGGATGCCAATAGTTTGATGGAAATCTTCTATTTTGAGGGTGATATGTATTAGTAAAGAATTTACTCTGGGAAAGCAACCCAAGCATCAGAGAATTTAAAACAAAAACAAAACCCAATAAAACAAATCTGTTTCATAGTTAATGAGGAGATAATAGACCAGAGTTTTATTTTAAATTCTTTGATGTTTCATTGAATTACAATTACTTAACTTGCAAAATGCCCAAGTATTCTATGGGGTTAATATGGCTTTCCTGTTTTTATCACATTAATTGTATGGGATTAAAAGAATTTCTACCAACTTGGAAAATATATCCACTACAACATTGTCTTCCTGTGAATTAATATAAGATTAATAAAAACTGGATTCTTATATTATTAATACCCTCCATTTAACTTTATGTTTATATGTACTATAGTACCCAGCACCTTTTTGGTACTTAAAAGATTAAGACATTGTAATATAATGTTTATAGTGGAAGCAAGGTCCCAAAGAAATTCTATAAATATCTTTTAAGCTTGGGAAACAGTACTTATATCCATCATATTTTTATGTTAGGCAGTATATGTTGCTATAAGATTTTGGTGAATATGTACTCACCCAAGAGAGGAGGATAGATTTTTCTGAAAGTCAACAATGCTTATTAAAGGGAAAAATTCTGCCAACTTTTGTAGCATGAAATTACATGATCTCAAACAGCTTCTCCACTGTCACCGTTGCGACTTAGGCTTTTTATGCAGTGTCAGGTCTGTGTTCCTGCAAATGGTGAGCATGTGTCCAATAAAATCTCACCTGTGCCTGTGTAGGGGAGGAATGTATTATATTCACATCAGCGTTCCCAGATGAAACCAAAACACGTTTATGTTTAGCGTGGTCTGCTAGGGGAAAAAGAAAGCTTGACAGGAGAAGAGAATAGAAGCAAAACCCAAGCCCTGCTCTAGTCAAAAAATGAGGACATCCTGCCCTCTTGTGGACACCTGTGGTGCGAGCACGTGCAGCCTGATTTGAGTGCCTTTTATTTTCCTAAAGAAATGGTTTTAAGTGGTCTACTTAATTAGGCTCCCAGAACAACATTTGAAAATTTCTGGTGGCATCCATATACTGTATTTATTCTTTTGCCTACCCTCTCAATGCAGAAGGTCAAATATAAATCCAAAGGCTAGACTTAACTATTGTTCTTAAAAAAAAAAAAAACTCACTAAAGTGCTTTCCCCAAAAAGAGAATATCTATTCCTTTCCTGTAACTACCTTATCTTGCTCCTCTTTGCTGTCTTCACTAATCATATCTTGAATAGACTTTACAGCTTTCTCTGTAAAATAAACTACAGAAATCTGGATATTTCAAGTTTTTATTTTATTTTATATTTTTATTTTTTTAAAAGATTTTATTTATTTATTTATTCATGAGAGACATACAGAGAGAGAGGCAGAGACATAGGCAGAGGGGGAAGCAGGCTCCATGCAGGGAGCTCGATGTAGGACTCGATCCCAGGACTCCAGGATCACATCCTGAGCTGAAGGCAGACGCTCAACCTGTGAGCTACCCAGCCATCCCAGTCTGTTTGTTTTTTAAATAAAAAGTAATTCATGGAACAACATGGGTGAATGGTAAGCAAGGTAAAGCTAAGGAAAATACTGGCACCAATTAAAAGAGGTAGAAAAAAATGAAATGGAAGAGTTTATCCCCATCTCTCCCCAGTTGCTTTGTTCCACTGTCTTTTCCCAGCTCAGCCCTTGGCACACCGATTTTTCCCTTACTTACAGAAGATAGTTTTGCCTCCTACTTTGTTAAAAAAGTAGAAGACAGTACATTCATCTGTCTTACCATTACAATTTCCCTCCTTCATTGACCAGTATATCTGAGTCCATATTCCAGATCCTTCCACTAACTGCCAGAATTGCCCTGCCCCTGAGCACAGCTAATCTTCCTCTCTCAGGAATGCACACGTCCTCCTAACGGGTGTTTGTGTTTTGAAATTCTGCTCCTCTACTGATTCATTCCCAGTTACTACCTACAAACATATGCATGTGTCTTCCATATTAGAAGCATAAACAGAAACCAGAGAGCCCACAAACAAAGCAATACAAGTCACACCTGCCCCAAATCCTGCACTGTCCTCCAGCTCTGATCCTACTTATTTGGACTTTACCAAAAGAAGAGTCTACACCATCTTATTTCTTTATTGTCTTCTCATTGCTAAATCTGCCTGCCCACGAGAATACCATGCTACTGGCCCTTTGGTGAAAAGAGATACCAGGCGTTTTCTCATCACCAAGTAGCTGGGCATCTTCCCAAGTTCATTTGCTTAAACCATTAGTTCCTTGTGTCCATGAAGGAAGAGCTGAGTGATTCATCAAATTTGGAAAGGGCCCTCATTGACTCAGAGTGCAGAGTAACACATTGAAGATCTGAGAAATCCCATAGCAACAAAGTCAGATCAGTTTAACTTAACTTAGAGTTTCCTCAACCTTCCTGATTGGGAAATCCTTCTTTGCTTACTACCAATTAAGCATCTGGAGAAATAGTGTTCCACTGCATACATTTTTTACCATACATACAATTCTGGGCTTATCCTTGAATATTCTTCTTGCGGATGTGTGCAAGTCTTTTCCTCAGTGAGATTCAGAGGAGGAATGTTCTGAGTCTTCAGTGTATTCTGACAAATTGCCCTTCAATGCAGCTATGCTGACTTGTAATGCCAGTGGCACACAGAAGTGTACCTGTTTTCTCACACCATCATCAAATCTTGGTATTATCAGATTTTTTAATTTGATGAGCATAAAAAGAAATATTGAGCTTTAATATCTAATTATCTGGTTTTTTTTTTTTTAATTTTTATTTATTTATGATAGTCACAGAGAGAGACAGAGAGGCAGAGACATAGGCAGAAGGAGAAGCAGGCTCCATGCACCGGGAGCCCGACGTGGGATTCGATCCCGGGTCTCCAGGATCATGCCCTGGGCCAAAGGCAGGCGCTAAACCGCTGCGCCACCCAGGGATCCCTAATTATCTGGTTTTTAATGAAGGAGAAGCACATTTATATACTTCCTCCTTATCTGAGAGTTGCTATATATATTGTTTGATTTTGAGGGGGTAATTTTTATTTTTTGCTTATTTTGGTTTCTGATCTTTTGTTTTTTATGTATAATGGAAACATTTTTCATTCAATTTGTTACTTATATTTTAAATTTTATGACGCCTTTTGCAATTTTTTAAAAAAAAATGAGCCTTGCGAAGTTTTGAATTTTGACATTGTCAAGATTATTAGTATTTCCCTTCATATCTTTTAAGATAACTTCACTGTCCCCAAGAAAATAACATGTATTTTGTCTTATATTTTCTATATCAAACTTCTTAATTCAGCATTTTGATTCAATCGATTGATATTATCTCAGTATCAACTTGCCTAGGCACATTTGTTCAAGCACATAACGTTTATTTTATAGCTTTATTTATAGTGAATTTTCAACATGATGCACAGAAAGCTAGAGGGGTGCCTGGCTGGCTCAGACAGTAGAGTGTGTGACTCTTGACAGGGTTGTAAGTTAGAGCCCCATGTTGGGTATAGAGACTACTTAAAAATAAAATCTTAAAACAATACTCGAAAAGAAGACTTCAGGTGCACATTTGGGTACACACAGAACAGAAATTTGTATGACAAAGGACATATTTACTTTTCTTTCAAATGAATAATATTTGGTCAGGTAAAAAGATACCTAGTCACTACATTTTTTTATTTTTTATTTATTTAATTTTTTTTACACATTTTTAAAAATAGTCTAGGTGTTTATGTTTCTATTATTGTATTCCACATTATTGATAATGTTGCATTACCCGATGACATTTTTTTTTTTTTCATTTTGGCAGTTGAAGTTTATCTAAGTTTTGATTGTTCTGGTTGACTGTCTGTTAGAATTAAGAATTCATGTCCTGAAATTCAGTGTAGCATTCTTGAAGATGTAACTGGCAGTTGCTTGACACCATTCATTTTTTATATTCGTGAAATCTCCCTGTTTTGCTGTTAAGAATTACAGACAAATACTGTGCTGCTGAGTTTTGGAAGGGGCAGACTAAAGGATTACAGTCTCGTGTAGAGATTGAAATAGAGTCACTATCTTTCTCGACCCAGCGAATGAATGCCATGAAGTGATTTCTACCCAGTCTGCACCAGCAATTCAGTCTCAATTAGTGATGATTTTAATGGAAGGTTAAAGACCAATTATCAGAGACTCAAAGATATTTCTTTGTCCATGTGCTTTAGTGCTGCTAAGTTCATCTGAGGCATTTTTTTTTTTAAGATTTTATTTCTTTATTCATGAGAGACACAGAGGCAGAGACATAGGCAGAGGGAGAAGCAGGCTCCCTGCAGGGAGCCCAATGGGGGACTCAATCCCAGGACCCCAGGATCACAACCTGAGCCAAAGGCAGATGCTCAACCACTGAGCCACTCAGGCTCTTAAAATGTTCTATGGCATTCTTAAAATAACTGGAGACTTCATTCCATTCCCTAATCAGCCCTGAGAAGGGTAAGAATCCAAAAAGGAAAAGCATAGAAAGCCACATTAAATGGTGACCTGAAAAAAAAAAAAATGATGACCTGTACTCCGAAGGCCTGATGACAAGTGTGGGGTACTGTTGTACATCCTCTCCATTCTGGGAAAAAAGAGTTTCTCAATTTGAAGGCCTTGCAGGGCTGAACTTTGTGTTCAGCTTTTACTGTAGATTGAAGGAATCAGTGTGATGGTTTCAATTGTTGGGGGTTCAGAAATGGTTGAATTTAAATTCAAAGTAATTTCTATGCCAATACGATGGCCATTCTTTATTCTCCAATTTATCTTTCCAATTTTATTTCTTTTTGTTTTTTTGTGTTTTCTTGTCTCAGGACCTTGGCACATGCAGTTTCCCCTCCTGGAACGCTTGGCTTTCTCTTTCTCCTCCTTGATTTCTGTGGTCTTCTGCAGCACAGCTCCTTCTCTGCTTGGACATTCTTTGTTTATTTACCATCATCTGATATGTGTATATTTTACTCATTTATAATATGCCACAGAAGCAGGGATTTTTTAAAAAAGATTATATTTATTTATTAGAGAGAGAGAGAGTGGGGAAAGAGCAGTGGAGAAAGAGAGAATCTCAAGCAGACTCCCTGCTGAGTGTGTGGAACCCAATGCAATGCCAAGACCCTGAGTGAAAATCAGGAATCAGATGCTTGGCACCTAGGTGGCTCAGTGGTTGAACATGTCTTTGGCTCAGGTCATGATCCCAGGATCCCGGGATTGAGTCCCACGTCAGGCTCCCTGCGGGGGGGAGTCTGCTTCTCCCTCTGCCTGTGTCTCTGCCTCTCTCTCTCTCTCTCTGTATCTCTCATGAATAAATAAATAAAATCTTAAAAAAAAAAAAAAGAGTCAGATGCTTAACCAACAGAGCCACCCAGGTGCTCCCATAAGCAGGGATTTTTAAACTATTTTGTTCACTGCTAAATTGCTAGAGTCTGCAAGAGTACCAAGAATACAGTAGATACTCAATAAATGTTTGTTTTGAATTGGGAAGTAAACATACTAATCACCTTGAACTACTTACTGCTCCCTTTGCCGAATCCACAATTTATGAGCCATTGTTTGTGCCCAGTAGCACAAGTTTAAATCCTATTAACCCTTCAAGGTTTGCTCAATGTCACCTTATCCGTAGAATGTCTATTAATTCTTCCCAATTATAAACAATGGCACCCCTCTGGGCTCCCTAAAACTTTTACAAAAGTAGCACTTTCTAAATGGTACATATACTTATATATCCCTATTAGTAGACTGTAAGTGATTTAAAGGGAAGACATATTTCTTATTAGAATCTTTGATACTAGAAGCTTAACATAATGCTTTTCACATAGTATGTGTAAAGTAGACCAGAGCTTAAAGCCATGGGCTCTGCAGTCAGATAACCGTGGATTCAGCATTTACCTGTGATGAGGGGCTTTGTGTTCGTCAGAGTCACCTTTGTCTTGGTCCTGGGTTCTGATTTTGAAATCACATGTGGTGTCCTAGCTCCCCATATACTCCATGTCTGTCCTTCAGCTTCTCATACCATCTCTTCCCTTTTAGTAGGTAATAGCTCTAAAGGGCAGTGACTGTCGCTTTTTCCTTTTAACCCAACTGAGTGACTAGGGTATAGTAAAAATTCAAGATATATTTGTTAAAGAAATGAAATAGTAATTGTGAGATCTGAACTTTTAACAAATGAGTACGTTCACCCTCTAAATAGCTGTGTGATGAGCTACAGTATAGTGATGGCAGATATTAGAAAATGTTAGCCTGGGAACAGCATGCTCTCTGCTACATTACGTACAGCAACCACGGCAGAGTGGTGGTGAGAGATAAATCACAAGGAGCTTAGGCATGGAGTTCTCACTCAGTTACTGACTCACTGGGGGACCTAATTTGGGGCAGGATAGGGGCACCATTAATCTTTGGTAGAACAGGATTCTGGAATGCATGCATTTTAGTATCATGTAAAATCTGGATTGCACAGTGCCTACACCCAGACAGCCACCAGTGTTTGCTGAATGAAAGAAAAGTGAATGGATCATTAGTAGGAATAAAGATAATGTTATTAATGTAACCATTGATAGCAAAGAATTATTTTTAATCGACATGTCTGTGATTCATACTTGAAGACATTCCAGCATTATTTTTCAAAGTTGCTTAGTTACTTCTCTTTCTTTGTGGAATATATGTATTTTTTTATATTTCTTAATCAAAGAAAGGAAAATATGATAGATTGACCTATATACTAAAATTGCACACTTAATAAAACTAGAGATTTATCATTTTTATTTTCCACTATTAGTATTAGCTGTGATTATTCAATATTTCCCTCTTGATTGTTTATATTATCTCATTTTAGCATTTTCAACCTTATTTTACCTTCTCATGGTCTTTTATCGTCCTAGTCTTTTGGTTATTGTCAGAAATTAGTTGGTTACTTGTAGCATCCCATGTCTGCCATCTAGTGGAATAAAGTGGTCAAGGCAACTTTTAATAGTGATAGTTGAAAGTCTAAATCAGGGGCAGCATTGCTTGAAATAGAAATTACTCCTTTCATCAGAGTTCAAAGCAATGCCTGGACTTCAATTTACAAAATTTCTGTACTGAAACTGAAAGTTACATTTAATTGTCTAAAATGGTTGCTGGATATATAACTATGTTTGCTGTTTGATTAAATTTCTCAGAGCCTCTGAAGAATTGAGTTACCCGAGGTAGCTCTGTTATATTTGCTGTGAAAAGTGGGATGGTTACACTAATGACAGGAATGATTTTAGAATAAAGGCTAAAATTAAAAGCAGTGTCTTTTCTGGTGACCATCAAAGATCACAGCTGTTTTGTCCTAGGAAAAGAAAATCATAAAAATATGTCATTAACCTTATAGTAACTGTATGCCATGGAAAATTTTAGGCTGCAACAGATGCTTTTCAGAAGACAAAGGGAGCATACAGCTATTGTATGAAATTATATAGTATCAAATAATTACTCATATCATTCACCCATTTTTTCTTCATAGATGAGTAAGAATGTATTTATGTTTATAATCTATTTGTGATTTTTGAAATATATTCTCTATAAAAATAGGACAGTTTCATTATAGATAATTTATAAGATCCAGAAACATTAATAAAAGAAATAAAGAATAAAATAGACACCTGTAATTTTGCACTCCAGGCGTAATCACTTTTTTTATCATGTTGGTGTATTTTCTTTCAAGCTTTGATATTTCATACATGTAATATATTTATAATTTTTCTTTGACAAAATTTTTATCAGTATGGTGCCACTTAACACTACAAGTGAACATTTTCACTCATACAATTCAAGAATACAAATTTTAATGTCTGTAAAATATTTTTCAGAGTTATATATGAATTATTTAACCAATTCTAATTATTAAAAATATAGTTTTTTTCAAAACATTTTGCTTTTAGACATACTGCCACCTTGGTCCAGCATGTATATAATGGTAAAAATTTATTTCCTGAGGACAAATTCACTTGAAGCTTAAAGAGTTCAAGATTATAAAACATTTCAAGGCTTTTGATTTAAATAACAAAGTTACCTTTCATAGTTACAATAATTTTGTCTAGGCTAACATTGTATCAGAAGATCCTTTCATCTCACCCATAGCAACATTTTTTTTCACTTGACTAAATACAGATATAAAGAGTATCTCCTTGAATAATAATAATTTGCATTTCTTTGATTATTAAATACACTGACTGCTTTTACGCTTACCAGAAATCACATTGCTTATGTAAGTATTTGTGCTTTTTTTTTTCTCTTGTGGGATCTTTCTTGTTGATTTGTTAGAGCTATTTATGAAGTTAGGCTATTAATCATTTTTCATCATATATGCTGCCAATCATCTCGCCAGCTTGTTGCATGCGGTTTTTTTGGTTTGTGAAGTTTTAACTTTCTTTGTGTATAGTAAAATTCACCAATTTTTCTTTCACACTCTATTTTCAGCTTTTATGTTCAGAAATGTTCCTTTCATTTTCCACCTTCATCTCTGTCTTTTGCTTCTGCTTTTCCATTTCCATTTCATAGAGGCAATGCCTTTTTACATCTTTTTGAAGATATCTTTTAGAAATGAAAATCGTTTTCTTTTGGCTTTTTTATTAACCATTTTCTAATATAATTTTCCCCCTTAGTTTTTGGGAATAATAAAGCAGCATTTTCCATAGGTCATAATTAGTGAAAAATTTTCCCTAATTGTAGAAAAGTTTTTATTAGAGTTAATTTTGAGTGCTGTTACAAGGGTTTTTTTCCCTTTCTTTTTCAGAATTAACTTTTTAATAGGACACCGGAGACACTGGGGTGTGAATTCCTTGCCATTCTAAACTTACATCTGTTTTATATCTTTTATTTAGTAATGATCAGGAGAAAAGGAGAAATGAGTGAAAGCTGGGAACTGTTGTAATTAAGATAACCCTAAATAACCTTGACTGATTCACATCTGATACTGATGACACAGATATGCTTGCCTCCTTGTGAGGATTGTGGATCAGGTTAATTCCTTTAATAAAAAATATGGCATTCCGAGGAAATTTAGGCAGACAGAATGACTGGTATTTTGATCCTAAAACACTTCTCCCACCTACACCCTGCTCAGAAATTACTGAACTGTGGCATCTCATTTTTCTCCAACCCCCACTTACTAAAGTGACAGGTAAATGAAATTGAGCAGGGTGACATTTCAAGCCAGTGTGCCCTTTCCCTGTTGTCCATCTGATAACTTGATTTTTTTTTTGCCCTTTTGTGGTAGGAAGTCACCTTGAATAGCATCACAGCATTGCACACTTTGTGGTTTTACATCCTAATACAAAATGGAAGCAAATGAAGGTAATGCCCATCAGTTATTTTTGGTTCCCTCTATGTTTTCTTCTTCCCTCCTCCAGTTTCTCCCATAATAACACCACAATCTAAAGTTTAAAACCATATAAATAAATGGTGTTGGGAAAACTGGACAGCTACATGCAAAAGAATGAAATGGCCATTTTCTTATATCATACACAAAAATAAACTCAAAATGGATTCAACAACTAAATGTGAGACCTGAAACCATAAAACTCCTAAAAGAAAACAGAGGCAGTGAATACTTAAGATACCAACCTTAACAATATTTCCTGGATTTCTCTGGGCAAGGAAAACCAAAGGAGAGATAAACATTTGGGACTATACCAAACTAAAAAGCTTCTGCATAGCAAAGGAAACCATCAATAAAATGAAAAAGCAACCTACTGAATGAAAGAAGATATTTGAAAATGATATATCCAATAGGGGGTTAATATCCAAAATATATAAAGAACTCCTACAACACAACATCAAAAGCAAACTAATCCGATTAAGAAATTGGCAGAAGACCTGAAGAGACACTCTTTCAAAGAAGACATACAGATGGCCAACAGGCTCATGAAGAGATGTTCAATATTAGCATTCATCAGGGAAATGCAAATCAAAACTATGGTGAAGTTTCACCTCATACCAGTCAGAATGACTGGTATCAAAAAAGACAAAAAGTAACAAATGTCTTAGAGTATAAATTGGTATAGCCACGTGGAAAACACTATGGAGGTCCCTCAGATAATTAAAAATAGAAATACCATATAAGCCAGCAATTATAGTAGGCATTTACCCAAAACACCTCAGAAACACTAACTCAAAAAGACATATGCACTCCAATGTTTATTGCAGCATTATTTACAACACCAAAATATGGAAGCAACCCAAGTGTCCTTTGATAGATGAATGGATTAAGAAGGTGTGACATATACCTATACAATGAAATATTAGTCAGTGAAGTCTTGTCATTCAGCCAGAGGGGGGATAAGTAAAATAGGTGAAAGGGATTGAGAGATACAAACTTCTAGTTGTAAAATAAAAAGCCATAGGGATGGATGAAAAGTACAGCATAGGGAATATAGTCGATAGAATTGTAATGGTGATAGATGGTAACTAACACTTACTATGGTGAGCATTTTATAATGCATATAATTGTTGAATTACTGTGTTACACACCAGAAATTAATTATATGGTTATAATTATACCTACTTTGCTGAGTGTTGTGAGGATTAACTGAGATAATACATCTAACATATTTAGAAGAAAGCCTGGCACATAGCAAGAGCTTTAGAATGGTATTGGGTGGGTTATAGATTTGATCTTTTATTTATTTTTTTAAAGATTGTATTTATTTATTTGACAGAGAGAGAGATCATGAGCAGGAGGAGCAGCAGAAGGAGAGGGTGGGAGAAGCAGGGTCCCCGCTGAGCAGGGAACCCAATGTGGGGCTTGATCACAGGACTCTGGGATCAAGACCTGAGCCAAAGGCAGATGCTTAACCAACTAAGCCATCCAGGCACTTGTCTTTGATCTCTTTTAAATTAAATACTCAACATGTGGAAGTGGGGCTTTGTTACATCAAAGATAATCTAAGGGACGATAATTTTATTCTCTTCCACTACAGGTCTCTCTAATTGTATTCAAATGTTAATTTGGGGGGGGGAGCAGGAATTTAGGTGTTAGAAATTACAGTAACTGGAGATCAGAGATATATACACTGTCTCTCTAATAGTATAAATCTAGGAATTTTTGGATTGCAATTATGGTAGCCTCTTTGAACTGGCATAATTAAAAATAGGGGGAGGGTAAATAGAGCTGAAATTGAGCTCTAGAAACAAGAGTGTTAGAGCCTTGTACACCTTGAGGACTTCTTTCTTACTAGTCTCTGGCTTCACTCTTCCCCCTTCCTGACTGTTGACTGGCTCTCTGCTTCCCCAGCCCACATGGTCAAAAATAATATCCCCAACAAGTCCAAGTTTATATGTCACTGATCTAGTCATCAGAATGAATCAATTCTGATTCCAATTCCAGCACTACCCATCCCCCAGACCAATAGAAGGAGTTACTCTTTGTGACCATTTTTGGTGAGTATGCTTCCCACCCTGTCCCATCAACTGTGTCTCTTTGGTAAACATGCCCACTGTGAATGCTCTACATGTCATGTACATGGAGAAAAGGGGGAAGACCGAGAAAGGAGGGTCTGGGAGTTAACCCAGAGGTGTCCAGTAAATGCTGCTTTATAAATCTCTATTGGGGCAGACAAACAAAATATGCTAGAAACTACATGTGATAAAGACAGTTCAGAGAACTCTGAAATAACAATATAACAAAAATTTTATTAATTTAGAAATGACTACTTTATTCCTTAACTCTGTCCAAAAACCTGATGGGAATAGAAAAGTGCTTGATTTGCAGAGTTTTATTTTACCAAATGATTTTCTGGGGGGGGGGGGGGCACATCCATTAGTAAAGCACAATGGCATAAGCTATGGTTTATGTCAAATCACATTCGCATTTGATCATTCTTTAAATCGGTATTTATTTGCGAATTATTAATATAGCATTTAGAACTGAATCTTCTAAGAGACTATACTTGTAGCTGATATTCAGCAAAATATTTTTTTATAGATTTAATTGACCTCACAACTACTGACTGTGGGATTTAGAAAACCCCAAGTAAGATGTGTGTTTACTACAGTCAAAGATGAATGTCTATGCTCATCAAATAAGATGTAAAACTAAATATAAAGTTCCCTGTCCCTGGTAAACAGATTGAATGGCAAAGTGTGTGTGTGTGTATGTGTGTGTGTGTGTATTTTTTCTCAAGCTCTCTGTCTCACTCCCTGTTTCTATCTCCACCAATCCATAGGTACCCAATGTTCTCTTGTGCCTCCTTGAGGTTATCAGAATTTATGAGAAAATTAGTCTTCAGAATTGTTGTTGAAAATATATTGGTTTCTTTCATTTTCAAAAGTTAGGTATTATTTCAAATTACAGAAAAACAGGAATTAATAGAAATTAATAAAAACCATTTAATCACCACTTAGATTTAACGAACATTAACATTTTATTGTTTTGCTTGAGAATTTTCTAAACTGATATTAAATTTACATACAGAGTAATGTACACATCTGAGGACTAAAGTTAAATAAGGTTGGCAAATACTTATTTCCACGAAACCCACACTGCTATCAAGATACAGTGTTTTTCCATTACTCTAGAAAGCTCCTTTACGCCCCTTCCCAATGAATCACTGTCCTAAACCCCCAGAGGTAATTCTGATTTCTATCAGAATTATTAGTTATTCTAGAATTCTGTATAGATGGAATCTTAGTGTAAGGATTATATGGTTTAGAATAATGTTTTTGCAATTCATTCACATTGGTCATGGGTTAATAGATTATTCCTTTAAAAAATTTATGAGTGGTATTTCATTGTAGAAATATCCCAGCATTTGTTTATCCATTCTCCTATTGCTGAACATTTGGGTTGTTTCAGTTTTTGGTAGTTATGAATAAAGCTACCATGAACTAACTAACTTGCTTGCTTGCTTGCTTTTTTTCTTTTCCTCCCTGCCTTCCTTCCTTCCTTCCTTCCTTCCTTCCTTCCTTCCTTCCTTCTATCCTTCCTTTCATTTTTTTAAAAGATTTTATTTATTTGAGAGAGAGTGTGAGAAAAAGAGCAGGGGGAGGGACTGTGGGAGGAGAGGCAGACTCCCTGTCTGCAGGGAGCTGGACATGGGGCTCCAACCCAGGTCTCTGGGATCATGACCTGAGCTGAAGGTAGATGCTTAACCGACTGAGCCCCTCTTGTATGTTTCTTTGTGGGCATGTTCTTTCACTTCTCTGGGTAGAATGCCTAGAAGAAGAATGGCTGAGTTGTAGAATAGATTTATTTGTAAGATTATAAGAAACCGCAGTTTCCGTAGTTGATGAACTGTTTTATAATCTAACCAGGAATATGTGAGAGCTCCAGTTGCTCTCCAATATTTGGGTCTATCAATTTTTGAACATTTATAATTAGACTTTCAGTATTTGTAAAATGGAATCTCACTGTGGTTTTAATTTGCATTTCCCAAATGCATTATTTTTGAGTAACTTTTTATGTGCTCATTGGCATTTTTACATCTTCCTTCATGAAGGTTTATCCTTGTCTTTTGCCCATTTAGGGGGATTATTATTACTTGTTTACATGTATTTATTTATTGAAGTATAATTAATGCCCGGTATTACTTAGTTTCAGGTGTACAATATAATGATTCAATAATTCTGTACATTACTCAGTGGTCATCACGATCATGTGCTCTTAATTCCCTTTATCAGTTTTACCTCCTCCCCCTTCCCTTACCTCTGGCAACCGTCAGTTCATTCTCTGCATTTATGAGTCTTTTTTTTTTCTGTTGTTGTTTTTTTGTCTCTATTTTGTTTGTTTTGTTTCTTAAATCCCACATATGAGCAAAATTGTATGGTATTTGTCTTTCTCTGATTTTTCACTTAGCATTTTACACTTTAAGTTCATCCATGTTGTCATGAATGGTAGGATTTCATTTTTTTATGACTAATGTTACACTGTATACATATATACTTTTTTATGACTAATGTTACACTGTATACATATATACTATACCTTCTTCATCCATTGATGGACACTTTGGTTCCTTCCATATCTTGGCTGTTGTACATAGTGCTGCAATAAACATCAGGGTGTACATAATCTTTTTCAATTAGTGTTTTATTTTCTTTGGGTAAATGCCTACTAGTGGAATTGTTGGATGATATGGTATTTCTATTTTTAATTTTCTGAGGATCTTCCATAGTGGCTTTTCCACAGTGTCTACAGCAATCTGCATTCCCACCAACAGTGCACAGGGGTTCCTTTTTCTCCACATCCTCACAGAGACTTCTTATGGCAAATGCCTTCTCCCATTCAGTAGGTTGCATTTTTATTTTGCTGATGGTTTCTTTTGCTGTGCAGAAGCTTTTTAGTTTGGTGTAGTCTCCATAAAGTTTAATTTTTTCTTCAGTTTCTCATGCCTGAGGAGACATACCTAGAAAAATGTTTCTGTGACCGATGTCAAAGAAATTACTGCCTATTTTTCCTTTAGGCATTTTATGATTTTGGATCTCCCATTAGGTCTTGAGTCCGTTTTGAGTTTAATTTTGTATATTGCATAAGAAAGCGGTTCAGTTTCATTCTTTTGCATGTAGCTGTCCAAGTTTCCCAAAATCATTTATTGAAGGGACTGTGTTTTCTAAATTGTATTTTCTTGCCTCCTTTTTCATAGGTTAATTGACCATATAATCATGAGTTTATTTCTAGGCTCTCTATTCTGTTCTATCGATCTACAGGTCTTTTTTTCTTTTCTTTTTTTTTAAGATTTTATTTACGTATTCATGAAACACAGAGAGAGGCAGAGACATAGGCAGAAGAAGAAACAGATTCCCTTCAGGGAGGCTGATGCGGGACTCAATTCCAGGTGTCCCTATTGGTTTATTTTTGTACCAGTACTGTTATTATTTTGATTACACAGCTTGGTAGTATATCTTCAATGTGGGATTATGATACTTCCAGCTTTGTTCTCTCTCAAGATTGCTTTGGCTATTCAAGGTCTTTTGTGGTTCCATAGAAATTTTAGTATGATTTTTTTCTAGCTCTATGAAAAATGTTGGTATTTTGATAGGGATTGTATTAAATCTGTAGATTGCTTTGGATAGTATCACATTTTTAAAAATATTTTATTATTTATTTATTTTAGAGAGAGAAAGAGAGAAAGAAAGATAGAGAGTAGTTAGAGGCAGAGGGAGAATCTCAAGCAGACTCCAGGCTGAGTGCAGAACCCTAGGTGGGGCTCCATTGTATAACTCCGAGAGCATGACCTGAGCCAAAACCAAGAGTCAGACGCTTAACTGACTGAGTCACTCAGGTGCCTGGGTAGAATTACATTTTAACAGCATCAATTCTTCCAATGCATGAGCCCATTTACTATTAATTGAATTGATCTCTTTTTCATATTGAATTGTAGTTGTTAAATATTTATTTTTATATTCTGGAAACCAGAATTTTGTGACATAAAGATCAGAAAGGAAGAAATAAAACTGTCTCTATTTTCAGATGATGAAATTATTTACATAGAAATTCTTACAGCAACTCTTGAAATTAGGCAGTTTAAATTTTTGCAAACTTTTTTTTCAGGTTTGTTTTGATGACTCTAGGTTTTTGCATTTCCATGTAAATTTTAAGATCATCTTGTCGGGACGCCTGGGTGGTTCAGTGGTTGAGCATCTGCATTTGGCTCAGGTTGTGATCCGGGGTCCAGGGATCATGTCCTGCATCGGGCTCCCTACAGGGAACCTGCTTCTCCCTCTGCCTATGTCTCTGCCTCTCTCTGTGTCTCTCATGAATAAATAAATAAAATCTTTTAAAAAAAAATCATCGTCAGTTTCTTCAAAAAAGTCTGCAGGGATTTTAACTGATATTGCATTGGTTTTATAAATCAATCTAAAAAGAACTGATATCTTAATAAACAATATTGAGCTTTTCCAGTTCATAAATATAGTATATTTCTCCCTATAGTTGATCTTTAAAACTTCCCTCAGTAATATTCTGCAGTTTTCAGTATAGAGATCTTGTACATCTTTCATTAAATTTATCCCCTAGTATTTTATTTTTTGATGCCATTATCAATGATACAATTTCTAAATTTTTTTGTTGCTTGTTTATAGAATCTCAATCACATTCTATAATTGATCTTGTATCCTGTGATCTTATTGAATTAATTTATTACTTTGTGTAGCTGTTTTCCTAATTTCTCTGGGAATTTCTATGTGAACAATTGTATCATCTGAAAAAAGAAACAGTTTTAATTATTCTTTTCTGATCTTTCCATATTTTCTTTTTTCTTTGACTTATTGCAATGTTTGGGTTCAATATAATGTTTGATAGAAGTGATGAACCCAGACATCCTTGCCTTGTACCTTATGTTAGAAAGAAACTATTTACCATTAAGTATGATGCTAAATGTAGGCTTTTCACTGCATTTAACACCCTTTATCACTTTAGGGAAGTTTCCTTGTATTCTTAGTTTTGAAAGTTTCTATCATAAACACGTTTTGAATTTTGTTTGATCCTTTTTCTGCATGTATTGAGATGATCATGTACATTTTCTTTAGTCTGTTAATTTGGTGACTTACATTTAATTAACAATATTGATTAATATTGCTTATTTAACACCTTATATTCATGGGATAAACCTGATTTTGCCTTCGTATATTATCCTTCTTATATATTTCTAGGTTTGATTTGCAAACTTTTAAAAAAGATTTTATTTATTTATTTGAGAGTAAGTGAGAGAGAGAGCACACTGAAGGAGAGGGAGATGCAGACTCCCTGCTAAGCAGAGAGCCTGAGATGGGGCTCATCCCAGGACCCTGAGATCAGGACCTGAGCTGAAGGCAGACACTTAACCAACTGAGCCACCCAGATGCACCTGATTTGCAAATTTTTAAAAGGATTTTTCTATCTATACCATAAGGGTTATTGATATTGATCTTCAACTTTCTTTACTTTCGTGTTATTCTCAGGTTTTTATATTAGGTTAAACTCGTTAGTTTGCTAAAAAAATTATTTGGTTATATCCCATTATTATTATTTTTTTAAGTTACTATAAGACTGGTACTATTTCTTCCTGAAATATTTAAGAGCATTTACCAGTGAAGCCTTCTGAATCTGAAATTTTCTTTCTGGGCATGTTTTAAACTGTAAGGTCAATTTCTTTATTGTATATGGCTGTATTTAGATTTTTCTATTTCTTACATCAGTTAGCATAACATTTGTAATTCAAGAAATTTATTCATTTTATTTAAGTTATCAGATTTATTGATATCATGTTCCTGATTATCCTTTCAATATCTAGAAGCTCTGTAAGAGGTTTCTTCTTTCATCCCTGACATGGATAGTTTGTATATCCTTTGTGTTAAAGGTTTCTTTTGATCATTTGGGTCAAACTTTAATTAATTTTACTGATCTTTTATTTATTTATTTAAAATTTTTATTAATCTTTTAAAATAATTTGCTTTTGATTATACTGATTTTTTTCTCTATTGTTTGTTTTCTATTATTGATTTCTGCTCTATTCTTTATTTTTTCTACTTGGGATTTTTACTCTTTATTATTTTTTCTGGCTTTTTATGGTTGTAGTATAGATCATTATTTGTTACCTTCCTTATTTCCTGTTATTAGCATTTAAAGTATAAAAATTTTCTCAAAAGCTCTGCTTTAGTTAAGTTCCAAGAGTTTTGACATGATGAGATCACTTTATTTCTTCCCTTTGTGTAGTCTGAACAGAGACCCTATCCTATTTAGTGTATCTTCAGCACCTACCGCAGTATATAATAGTGATTAATAACTCTTACAATAAAATTATCTTTCTTTGCCACTTTCTTATCTTATTCTCTGCTCCCAGGATCCTTCTGATAGTTACTTTATCAAGGGGTTATTTTGTACTCTGCTAGCATATAAAGTTCTCTGTGTGCACTAATAGCCTGGGTTACTTCTAGCTCATGTCCCTCAGTTACTGAGGACATTCTCATTCTACCTTTGCACTACCAATCATAGCAGATAAGATGCCCAAGATTCCTTTCTAATCCTCAATAAAAAAAAACACCCTTAGAAAATGGCCATAGCTATATAAATTAAAAACAAAAGGCAAAAACAGATTTAAACAGGTTTATCTCATGGTTTGTTTTTTTTTTTCCTCAAAACCTATGCCTTTTGTCTCTACCTCAAAGTATTCATTAAACCACCTCCTCATGATACAGGTATTGTCCACCATGGTTAGTAGACTTATTTCCATACTGCAGGATATGACTTACCTCTCTGGAAAAGTGGAGCAAGAAATACGTTACTCTCCTTTTGGATTTGTCTGCATTGATAAAAACAATGGATTCTCAACATTTTGTGACTAATTTTTTTATTAACATTTTTTTGAAATCTCACATAGCCTTACAAAGTAATCTGTTACTTTGAACAAGCTCAGCTTTATCATGCTAAATCATGAACTACATAGAAATGTATATATAACAGGTTCCTTATTTTCTAGAGATACATGATAAATCTGTGACTTCCTGAGCATCATCAAACAAAGGCGTCATGGCAGTTTTATTATGAAGACCCCAGACGGATCCTCTTGTTTCTCATTTAAGTCAATTGCACATTTTCCTGTCAGAACTTCTAAGCTAAACAGGCTTGGCAAGTTTATCTTAAAGACCATTTAAAGTAATTTGTGATGGAGATTGGAGACACTTCACTTGCCTGACAGCTGCTCTGCAGTCAATCACAATGGCAGAAGTAAATTAATCCCATGGCTTTCTCTCTAGAGAAACCTTTATGCAAACAATCTTGTCAAAGAGAAATGTGATGGTTCTCAGTAATATTAAATAGAAATTGAAGCAGGTTTTCTTTAAGGTACACAGAGCTATCTTTGATTTCTGTATTTGACTGCCAGCTTCACCCTTTTCTTGAATTGCTGAATCATGTAGGTCTTAAAAAGATGGAATTTGGAACATGTTCACATACAATCTTGGGGGAAGATAAAGCCAATTATGATTGTGGTTTATGACAGAAACTGTGTGTGCAAAACATAATTTGGGGAACCTTAGGCAACTAAGAGAGGCTTAAGATTGTTTAAGCAAGTTGATACTATTAAATGAATGAACATGTTTTACCATGCAGTGGTTCCCCCAGAGAATAGGAGGGAGTTCACAATATACATTTCAGGCCATCCTGACATGGAATATAGTTTCTTCTTCTCCTTTACCTTCTCCTTCTACTTCTTCTTTTTTGAATGACTTTTCATTGTTCTGCGAGAACTTGATGAAAATTTTTGGAGGTGGAAAAAAAAGAAAACTCGAGTAGGCCAGGTTTGCTAACAAATGTGCTGAGTTCTAATTGAATATAGATAATCATCAAGTCTGAAAATGCCACAGATAAATTTGATTTTTTTTTCTTAAAGATTTTAGTTTTGAGTAAGCTCTATACCCAACGTGGGGCTCAAACTTACAACCCCAAGATCAAGAGTCATGCACTCCACCAACCAAGCCAGCCAGTCACCTGACAACACCTTTGGTCCTTAAAGAATACTTTTTATTTTTAAAATGATCCTTTTTTTTCCCCTCAGAAGCTTTATGTGAGGATAGAAGAAATTTCAGATCCAATGCACCATGGTCTAAATTCCAGGAATATTGCTTAATGAACTCCAAACTGAAGTGTTTCTTCTTGTGATCCTAATTACAAATAGAGGATGAAATAGAGGGGTTGAAGAGAGAGTGCTGGTTTTGTCACTCATTAACCATGTGACTTTACACAAGTCACCTCACCATGTCCTCCAAAGAAAAAAGAAAACTTGGAATACGAATTCCTGCCTTGCCTACCTCACACGTTGGGGTAAGGATAAAAATGAGATAATTGCAAATATAAGCTATTGTTATCCTCAGAGTGAAGCATTTAAACACCTCTATGTACAACTGTTCTTACTAGTTGTGTCTGCACATAAAAAGACTTCTAGTTTAACTAGATTCAAATCTGAGATTATCCAGCTAATTTATTAAAAATTTGAGATATGAAAATTTGAGGGCACTCTGCTAAGTGAAATAGGTCAGACAGAGAAAGACAAATACTGTATGATCTCATTTACATGTGGAATCTAAAAAAATAATAATCAAACAGAAAAAGAGATCAGAAAAAGAGTAGATACCCTGGGATGGATGTGGGAGAGGGTGAATTGGTGGGAGGTGGGATGTGGGAGAGAGTGAATTGGTGGAAAGTGGTCAAAGTTGCAAAGATCATTTATAAGTTAAGTAACTACTGGAGATGTTATGTACAACACGATGACTACAGTTAACACAGCTGTGTGCTATATTTGAAAATTACCAAGAAGGTAGATCCTAAGAGTTCTCATTATGAAGAAAAAAATCCATTTCTTCTTCTTTTTTTTTTTTTTTTTGTATGGATATGAGATGATGGATTTTACCTAAATTTATCTTAATCATGTCACAATATATGTAAGTGAAGTCATTATGCTTTGTACCTTAAACTTATACAGTGCTGTGTATCATTTATATCTCAATGAAATTGGAAAAAAATAAAAATATATGAGATATAAAAGTCAAGAGATTTGACAGTTCTAGAAGTAATTACTGTCAAGTTTTCCATTTTAGAATTTTTAGTCATGTTGATAATATCATGATAGCTACTTACTGAGAACATATTGTAATATAGCTGGGTATGGTAGGCTACATAATATCCTCCTCTTCACCAGAGATAGCTAGGTCCTAATCCATGGAAGCTGTGAAGATATTACCTTACATGAAAAGAAGGATATTGCACATGTGATTAAATTAAGGATCTTGAGACAGAGAGCTATTCTAGAATATCTGAGTTGGCCCAATGTAATCACAAGGGCCCTTACAGAAGGGAGGCAATCAGGTCAGAGCTAATGTGATGTGATGGTACAAGTGAGAGATTAGAGCCATGTGAGGAAGGGCTACAAGGTAATCCAAGAAAGGAATGTAGGTGGCCTCTGGAAATTGAAAGAGGCAAGGAAACAGATTCTCCCTTGAAACCTCTAGATGGAACATAACCCTGCTGACACCTTAATTTTAGACTTCTGATCCCCAGGATTGTAAGATAATTAATTTGTGTTGTTATAAGCCATTAACTTTGGGATTATCTGTTGCAGCAGTAATAGGAAAGTAAAACATGGGGATTTAACTTAGTTCTGTCCCTTTAACTTAGAGCACCGTAGTCAAGCAAAAGAATACCTGTTTTATTTGATTAAAGACAGCATACTCTTCCATTACATCGTTTCATGTAGATTTGTGACATTTTAATTACTGGCTCATTTTCAATTTGTATTTGATTGAAATGAATCTTTTCGAAGTAACATTTGATTTTTGTTGGAGAAAAGTAGGCCCCCTGAGCAAACATTACTCAGAAGTGGATTTTTTTTTAATGAAAATGATTTTGTTTTCTTACGAAAATAATATTTATTCTCTGTGAACACTTCAGGAAATAAAAAAGAATAAATAAGAAAGTTTAAGTTGTCTTTTTTTTCTTTTTAAAGAAAAAAAAGTTGTCTTAAGTTGTCTTTTTTTTTTTTTTGATAGTAAGAGATCAGTTTATGGTTAACGGTATGGGACAGACCGGTAAAGTACCAGGGCCCATAGTAGTGAGCTTCCCAGGAATAGATTGACAGACTTACAAGCAAACAGAGGGACAGGAAACAAAACCAAATGGCTGAGAGACCCAGGCCCAGCCTCAGTGGCTGTACCTGGGCCCCAGTTCCAGTTCTGCCCTGGGAACCTGGGGGATGAGCAGGACCTACAGATGCCTCAGTTCTTGTAAGGCTCCCATCTCCTCATTCCCTCCTGTCCCCTACCCAGCAGGCTGGGACTTCTCACATGTAGTGTATTTCCAGGGCTAGGGAATGGCTGGTCTGGGGGTGGGAAGGCAGAGGCCTGGGTAGAACAGGGTTAGCAACGGCACTGGGGGGGATCTGGTCAGGCACCAGGTGCCTGGGGTGAGATGTGAGATGTTCTGATGTCAAATATAATGTGATTATCTTGTAAATTTTTCCTGAAAGGAATAGGTGTTTCTTCAGTTGATCTTCAGAGAATGGGGAGCTCCAGAAGTGTGCTTTGGACTAGAAGGTGAGCTTGGGAAATGAGAGAAGTAACACTAACAAATGTCAGGGTCTGTGTGGTGTTTAGCCTGGTAGAAAAACCACAAATTGTCCTGGTGATCCATGGGTTTGGACAGAGGATTCTGGGGATACAGCTAGGCTTATGGCCTCTCTGTATAGCCACAAATAATACTATTCATAAACATTGCCCTTCCCTCCTTTGTCCAACATCCTTCCACAAAGTTTAGGTGAATCTTATAGGCTAGTTTCTGTAATGTTTTGGAGAATTGAAATTCTGCCCTTGGGATGAAGTCATAGAAGTTAACACACTTTCTTCTCCCCAGAAGTCCCAGTGTTACTAGCAGTCCAAGGAAAAATGACTTAGTGTTTAGTGGATTCTCCTAACACTGTGAAATTCTGTCTTGCTGTTATAGAAGCACCAAGTTCCCCTACTAATCAAGCATTTGGTAAAACATGGGGCTGCCATGGAACAGTCCCCAGAGTCCTCTTGATAGAACCTCAGGGATTATCCAGCTATAGAAAGTCTCCATGTTTGCTCATCATACTACCACAGAAGCGAATGCAGCAGGAGAATGACTGGATGCTACCTAGACCTCAACATCCAAATTAGAGACTCACATGGCATCCTTCCTTGAATTTCCTATTGTGAGATCACACAATACTACCTCTTTCTTCAGTTTCTTCACCCAGGAGACAGGCAGAAGAGAGTGATGTTTACCTTATCTTCCTTCTCATCAGTGGAGCAATGCATGGGTTGCATGCAGTTCAGAGGTGCTTGCCAACCTCCAGGTTCACACTGCCTAACCCATGCTTATCGTGGTCATAAGCTGAGGAGGTGGCAGCAAAATGACATGATGAAGCTGGAGCTGAAGAACATGAGGGACCCATTTCTAGACCATGTGAGACCACATCATTGAGGTTTCGAAGTAGCTGGAGTTCATGGCAAGTGGGGATGAACTTCTGACAGGCTGGTGGTAGCTTGAGCACAATCATTTGGGCATGAAATGTAAAGTGATACAATTTGGAAGTTGAGGGGTTTACTTTTTATACTAGCAAGTTGTCATCCACAAGAGCAGCAGTGGGAAATCCTTGTGTCATGTATAGCTCAAAGTTTAGAGGCAGCAAGAAAAAAACCTGCTGGGATGCCTGTATGACTGTCTCAGGTTTGCTCTGCACCATACCGGTCTTTCATTACATGATATTCCCTGGAGTTCTACAATGCAGCTGCCCTGTCATCTGACTTCTGTGTATTCAGGTATTTGAAGTTCCAGTGTTGTATAATAATTAATTTGCTTAGGGTTGTCTGACATTATCTGTCACAGATTTTAGTATTAAAACCCTCAGATGTTTGCTATCATCTTAAAAGACATTTTATGTCAATCTTTTTAAAGACAAGTCAATTTGGAAGTGTGTGTGTGTGTGTGTGTGTGTGTGTGTGTGTGTGGTACAGCATGATAAGCTTTGTTTTAGGAGAGTTTTGTTCCCTGGGATTCAAACAAAGATAAAAAAATAAATGCATGTGTAATCTGCAGGTTTCCCTCAGTCAGAAGGTGCTCTTTCAGGGATGGTTGCAGTAAGTGGTTTTATGGCCCCATTTTCCTGTTAAAAAATTAAAGCATGACATTTAAATATTTCTTTTGAAAAAGAGACATTGGATTTTCATGGCTATTAAAATTTCTGGATATAAATGACATCTTGCATTTTATGTTTTGCACTCAATTGTTGATTTAGAAAGGGACAACTGTACAGATAATCTAAAATGTAAAATAATTCAAAACAGGCTTTTTTTGATGATGGAATGCAAAGTAGCAGTTTTGTGTACTTGCTGTAAGAAAGCAAGCTAACTCATTGAGAAGCTGGGCTGCGAAATCTTCTTGCAGGTGTTAGACATTATCTGGTTTCTTCATTCTGCTTTTCAACAAATGCCTCATGCCATTTTGTACCTGGTTGAGAATGGGCAACACTGACTCTTCAATGAATGGAGAGTATTGTGCTGGCAAGAAAGGCCAGACCACCAAGGCCTAGTTTTGGCTTTAAGAATGGCTATTCTTAAAACAAACAAACAAACAATCAAAAAGAATGGCCATTCTTGGGGCACCTAGGTGGCTCATTTGGTTAAGTTTCCAACTCTTGATTTCAGCTCAGGTCATAATCTCAGCGTTGTGAGATCAAACCCTGCATGGAGCTCCAAGCTCAGCAGAGAGTCTGCTGGAGATTCTCTCTCTTTCTGCCCCTCCCCCTACTCAATACTCTCTCTCAAATAAATAAATCTTAAAAAATAATAATAATAGCCATTCTTTATCAGCTTAGGTCATTTTCACCTTAGGTTCTACTCCAAAGCACTGCAAATAACTAGTTCAGTTAAAAAAAGGAAGTGGACACAGCTTCCTCTTGCCTTCTTGGTTCCATGTGACTCATGTGGAATGGGAAATTCTCCAAGTCAGAGCAGCTCAGAGCAGGAGCATCCTGCTTTTATACCAGGAGACTGAGGATGTGTCATTTTGGCATTTATGCATCTACCTACTACCATGTAAGGGATTCCTGGCTGGGTACTAGTCCTGTGTTCTTAGTCTTACTGACTATATCTATCAAACAGATAATTCTAATGGTTCTGTCTCTGTCCTTTTTGGGCATTGGATTTATCTGCAAGTCTCCACTGCTTATTTTTTCTTTTGAGGTATAATTGACATGCAATATTACATTAGTTTCAAGTGTACAACATAATGATTCAATATTTTTATAAATTGCATGTTGATCAGCACTATAAATCTAGTTAACATATGTTACCATACATAGTTGCAGAATTTTTTCTTGTAACAACTTTTAAGATCTATTCTCTTAGCCACTTTCAAAATGCAATGTTGTATTATTAACTACAGTGACTCCATTGTGTCTTATTTTGTACTCTAGTTAACACAAGTGAGCACGATTTCCATGTAGCCTGCAAAGCAAATACAAGCTGAGTTCAGTACTGTTTGCCACTAGCACTTTGTGCCAGATTGTGGTTATTCCCCTTTATCTATTTTTTCCCTTCTTTCTGAGACATGGCTGGCTAACCTGAGATTTGTGGCTGGGTGTAGTTACACGAATAAATTCTCACTGATAAGACATGAACCTCACCAGAGACTCAGGTACCCAGAATCGGGACTGCTGCTGATGGAACTGAGATTGTGATCCAATCAATTTTTCAGGGATCTTGGTCTCCTACTATGTAAGATAATAATACATGGCTTCACTGCTTAAGCAATTGGAATCAGGGTTACTTGCAGCTGAAAGCATGCAAATAAATACTGAGGCCAACTAGTTCATCTCCTGGCTTCTTGACAGGGTTCCCCCTGGAGGAAAAGTGACTGATTTATACCTTCTCAGGACTTACAAGCTTAACTCTTTTGCCAAGTGTGTTTTTAATTTAGCTTGTCTCCTTCCTGCTGTTGTTTAAACACATATTTTATTGTCCTGTCAGTAGAGAAAAACTCTAGGTGATATACCGAGTGTTGTTTGGCAAATTTTCCCAGTCACTTCTATTCCAACATTAATTAATCTCTGAACCTTAAGACTTTCCTGATAGATCTTATTTTCCAACCCCTTAAATTGGATCCAAAGCAGTTAATTACATTCTAGTCTAATTGATCTCCTTTTTACATTCTTACATTATTTTATACTTTGAAACTTTGAGCATCATAAGCTTCAACAACTTGGGAATAAATAATGACTCTAATATGATTTCCCAAATCTACAACTGTCCTAAGTTAGGAAAGACCCTTCCAGCTTGTACAAGCAATCCTCTAGAGACCCTTCCACTTCTACCTGCTACATGATGGCAATGCCTGTGTCACAAGTTTTAGGTTTTTGTAACTTCTAGGGACTAAATTCTGTTGTGTTATGATTTCTGAGTAACAAATCATACGCAACTTAATGGGTTAAAACAACAGTAATTTATTTGACTCACCAATCTGGGATATGGGCATAGTTTGGTAGGACTAGCTGATCTCTGCTGCAAGTGATACAGGTGGGACATCTCAACTTTTAAGATAATTCACTCATCTTGTCTGCCAGTTGGTGCTGGCTAATGGCTGGGAGCCCAGCCAATGTTGGTGGCTGGGGATGATTCCTCCCTAGAATATCTATTCCTTATAGCTTCTTGAGCTCTTGCACAGAATGATAGCAGGATTCCAAGAACAAGTGCTCTAACAGAGAAGAGGAAACTATCAATCTCTTAAACACAGCATCACTTCTACTGTATTCTGTTGATCAAGCAGTCACAGATTCTAATTCAAAAGAGACAGATGCAGCTGGAGCAACAAAGAACTTACACTCATTATTACTAAGCTGAGGGTATTAATTCTATCCAGATTTTAAAACCAAGAAAATGGAAATGTATAAAAGTTAATTTCCTTAAAGTCACATGTCTTGTAATATAATCTAAGATTTTAATTTAGGCCATATGGCTATAGTCCTAATTCTTTACCACCATACATTTATGAGAAAACTTGAAAAAGGAAAGCCTCTGACAATTGATCCCTATGATTTAATGTTAAGTTGGCTAATCAATGCCTAAAGTGAACCAAGTCTCAATATATAAATATAGGAAGCACTCCAATCAATCAGGAAATACTGTTTTATTCTAGCATAGTAATATAACAAATTTTAAGATTTTAAATTTTAATAATTATTAAACAAATAAATTTTTAAAATGAATTTAAAATTAAACACATTTTGACAAACTTTAAATTCCCATTGTTTTTATCTTGCTTGAAGCTGGTAAGAGGGAAGAAGTTAACTTTTTAGTCAATTTAATTTCCCACAGGCTATACTGTTGGGTTAGCCAAAGTACTGAAGCCAATTTACCACAGATATTTTCTAATTTAGTAAAATTAATTTTTAAACCAATTGAATAGTTTAAAATAACAAATACTTTTTTTCAAATGAAAAATCAAAAAGGAATCTGTTTGCATGAATGAGAAAAATGGAAGGCAAAGTCTCTGGTAGAAAGAAAAGAGGAAAATGGTAAGAATTTCTAAGCAACTGAATGGAAAAGGATGCTGTTGGAGGAAGTCTATGGACTTAAGAAGGATAAAGGAGAAGAGGATTAGAATTGAGATGATTGCCAGAGAAAAATACAGAAGGGAAGTTATGTAGCAGTCCTAGTTTAGAAGGACCCACTCATCCCTACTTTTAAAATGAAGTCTACTAGAAAGTGTACATGTGTATATGTACATTTATATGCTTTTTTGTGTTTACTATGGTAAATATTAGAAGATGAAGGTCTACTTTTATTTTCTCCAAGATATATATCCAATTATATCAGTACTATACATTTTCTCATGTAATTGAACTATCATATGGACTATCTACTACTTCTCGTGTATACCGGATGCTATTTCTGGATTCTCTATTCTGCTCCACTGGGAAAAACTGGACAAACCAGTTTGTCCTGTCATACAATACTTTGCTTAATTCATTATTCATAATATTTTCAAATATCTGGTAAATCACTATGCTCTTTTCCATGACTATTCTTTGGTGATTGTAATTATTTTTAATATAAACTTTAAGACCATTTTCTCCAATTAAAAATTGTTGAATTTCTGATTGGAATTTTATTAACCTTATATATTAGTTCAAGAGAAAACCTTTTTAAATCAACTTTTCATAATTGGTTAAAATATAAACTGATCAGATAATTTACCTTTTTTTTAGGTTTTCTTGATTTAAAAAGTTCAGTCTCTACAATCATCTTATTTCTCTTCCTGCTTCTTTCCAAAAGACAGCATGCTCTTATATGGGCTTACCAAGTCTGCTCTTGTGAGTCTCCCCAAACAGCACAAATTCCTCTTTAGTATTTTGAGCACCCAGAGGAGAGCTGTTTGTAAGATGGTTTATGCCTTTCACTGTTCCCTCACCTCCTTTCACTTTGATCTGGATGCCACGAGCCTTTTAAGGATTGTGTCACAGTTAGGCAGAATTTAGCAGAGGCTCTGAAGTAACCCCATGAATCCACAAAATGACCTGATGTTTAAAATGGAGTGTTCTCATTGGTAGACTCTCTTTGGTGTCTAAGATGAGATGAGAGGTTGGAGCTGTATTTCTTTATTCCACTTGTTCTTGAATGGGCAGGTTTGGGTATGTAGACTTCCTTTGGAGAAGTCCTGATGAAAGGATAGGAATGGTTGGAGTCCTTAGGAAAAGATCAAAGGAAGAGAGCATCCTTTGTTTTCTCAGGTCATCCTGATAACAGAGAGCATGACTGGTACATGGGAGAGGTCTTTGTGGTTTCTTTACTTTGGGCAAATACCAATTAATTTTAATTGGCCTAACTTAATAGAATTATGCCTTTCTTTCTTTCTTTCTTTCTTTCTTTCTTTCTTTCTTTCTTTCTTTCTTTTTTTCATTTCCTACTATCTGCTTAAACTGGAAAAAAATTGCAAATTTTTAATTTTTGATATTACCAGTTTATAAAAAGTGAGAATTTTGTCAATTGACATCAAATAGCATTTTGGCATGAGATGCATTTCTTACTTTGTCCCAAGTAATCTTTCTCTTAAGAAGTTTGTCAGTAAATCTTGAGAGATCATTATTTTTTCATTGCTGGTTTCTCTAGAGTCTGATGCATAGCATGGCATATTAGATACACAATATGTGTCCGTTAATGAATGAATGGGCAAAGAAATGTGACTGCAAAGTCAGGTTTGGAATTAACATTTCTGCAAGGAATTAATTTGCCCAATTATAATATGCCTTTGTTAGAAAAGTTTTTTTTTTTTTAAGTATAAGGGAGTGTTGGCTTACACATGAAATCAATAACAAATAAAAACAAGTACATTATGATGTATTTGAAGTACTTTTCAAATCAGGAAATGGAAAACCATACGGCAAAGTGTTAAAGGTTAAAGCTTACACTATTCAGACTAGAAATTACAGACTGATAAAAGAAAAATTAAATCTAAAATAAAACTGTAAAAATAAACCCTAAAACTCTTGAGGGTTATTTTTTCTCCAGGTGGTTACCCAATTTTCCCTATACTACCACTTACTAAATAATTCATATTTCCCTCAATGATTTGAATGAATACCTTTATTATAAATTCAGTATATCTGGATCTATTTTTGGACTTTGTTCTTTTGCAAAAAACATAAGGATTTAGCTTACTGAGTTATCTTATTGTCATTCCATTGATTTAATCACCACCCAGGTAACAGAATAGGACATGAGTAGTATCCTGGAAGCCCTTGATAGATATTTACTGAGTGAATAAATGAAGGACAGTCTTTGGGGGAATAGTAGGGATCTGTTTTCTACTGGTCATGTATAATATTATGAGTGTATTGGATGAAAACAGATTTTTTTTAATTGAATCCACGAATGGCACAATGATGAGAGATAAAAATACACTGGATTACAGACAAGTCTCCAAAATTTCTCAAAAGTTAGAGACCCTGAAATGAAGCTAAAATTCTGTAATAGATAAATGGTAAATGGTTGTGTGTTCCTCTAAGTACATTATTGGGAAGAATTTACTACTCTTTCTTATTGGAATTTGACAGTTGAGAAGTATTAGTTCTCTTAAAGGACACTATGAAGCCAAAAATGTTAGTATAATCTTAATGCACTCTCCTTGTTGCTTGGTGTAAGACAAAGATGGTTTGACCTCATCTGCCATTGTTGTTTTAAGTTGTAGGCGTTTTATCTGAAGAAGATTGATGTAGAATGCCTGCAGTAGAATGACCAGGATGGTCATTTTATCTGAATTTTATCTGAAGAACGATAATAGAATTAGGGATGTTTTGCTTGAAGAGGAGTTGTGAAATAGCATGAGAGCTTTCTTTAAACATTTAAACAATATGGGAAAAGAATTATGACTATTCTCTATAGTTCCAGAAGAGAATTTTAGGCTACAGGTTTCAGTTCAATAAACTTATCATGAGGCATAGTACAGTGGTTAAGAGGATTGGAGCTCTGGAGGCTGAGTCCCAATATTGTGACCGTAAAATGTGATGTTACTACCACATTAAACCTTTATTTGAATGAAATAATGATGTATGCTAAACGCTTAGTACATTTCATGTGGTAAATTCAAAACAGATATTATTTTTAATAACAACTGTCTTTTCCTACCTTTTATATCACCCTTATTTTTATTGCTCTATCATATATTTCATTTATTTAGAGAAATGTCCTCTCTGTCCTAGTACCTAATAACCTCAGTGGAATAATCTATAAAATGTCTTCATTTTCTGACTTCCAGCTTGCCTTTCGACCAACTGCTGCACCCACCACTCCACTGACCCTGCTCTGACAAAGGTCAAACTGCCAAATATAGTAGACTCCAATTTTTGTTTTACTTTGCCTTCTCTATACTATTTTGACAAGCTCTTTTCTTCTTAAACAATATCCTCCTCACACTACTAGATGGATAGAGAATTGGATGGTGATTTAAAAATTGGTTGTGGGGACACCTGGGTGGTTCAGCAGTTGAACGTCTGCCTTTCACTCAGGGCATGATCCCAGAGTCCTGGGATAGTCCCTGCATAGAGCCTGCTTCTCCCTCTGCCTATGTCTCTGCCTCTCTCTCTCTGTGTCTCTCATGAATAAATAAATAAATAAAATCTTTAAAATAAATAAATAAAAATTGGCTGTGTAGTGATAAAAGCACAAGAGGCTGGCTTACATACCTCACAAGTGTGTGCTCACATGCAACATGAACATAAATGGATTGTCCCCACTAGATTGATTTCTTATTTTTTCTGGTAAAGATGGGGAAAATGGAAGAATTTTACATGCAAATAATAGAATTTGAAACTAAAAACCCATTTTCAACATAGTAGAAAAAAACAAATTCCTAGGGCTCAAAGGACTGATAAAAGAGAAAACTGTCAAATTTCCACTTCTCCTTAACAAAAGGATACAGTCAGTAATGTCATCAAAACACTTAATGAGGAAGAACTGTGTGAAAGATGGAGCCATTTAGAGGCATATAAACGCCTCTACTAATGGTTATAGTAATTATTTAGTGGAAGAATATCATATGCAGTTACCTTACAATTTGTGATACTAACTACTTTTGTAAAACAAAAGACAGGGTAATAGACTTTATGGGGCTAACCACAGCAAATGATGGCAGAGTTCTCAGGATTTTTGCAATAATTACATACATATTTTACTCAGAATATTCCTTTACATTTTTCAGGCTTGCATATACATTCCTGAGATGTTGAAATCCTGTATGTCCAAAAAAAAAATCCCCATGCCATTTTGTCTCCTGCTTAATGTAGTCAATAAGTGAGAGCCTCTACTTGCCTGCACATAAACAGCTTGGGCATCTTCAAGGAATGATGAAAATGTCATGACAATGTTTCGTAAACTTTGTTCATTACCTACCAGGATAGGTAAATGTGTGAAACTCAGAATCAGGGTTTTGTTGTTTTTTTGTTTGTTTGTTTGTTTGTTTTTCCAATTCTAGACTATATATACATTTGATATACAGAAGAGGTAGCTAGTAACAAAGGAAACTTTTGAAAAATCATAAAGCAAATACTTCAAAGAAAATATATGTTTTCCCTGGAACACTGTGCAGTGCTTAGCTAGCATGTTGTCAACAAACAAAAAGAAATTCAGTGTTAGCATTTATGACAGAGCATATAACATAATAAAGAGGATTTGCTCTGAATAAGCTTCAGACCATTTGCAGCAGAACTTTAGGATCTGAGCAGCCTGGTGGCAGTCTTCTTCTCCAATGACTATTTGTTGCCATCCCCTGAGATAAGAAATGAGCCCTACTGGTGTTATTAAAATAGGAAAAATAGGAAATCTCATTAAACATTGCCAACAACTTCAACTCATTCTGAATCTCCCCATATAGCAGCCAATAATCCAATAATGATATTGTTTCCAGTAATATACTTAAATATATCTTACTACAAATAATTGTGTCTTGACACTCCATGAATGTGTTACACAATGAAATCTGTTTTAGTTCAAACATCTTTAATTTAATGGTATTTCATAAAACTTGACTATTATGTAAAATAAACCAGTACTATAAGCAATTGCATGACCATATAAACATATGCAACAGTCATTTTTCTTTTCTTTTCTTTCTTTATTTTTTTATAAAAGATTTTATTTATTTATTTATGAGAGAGAGAGAGAGGCAGAGACACAGGCAGAGGGAGAAGCAGGCTCCCTGCTGGGAGCCTGACATGGGACTCGATCCCGGGACTCCAGGATCGTGCCCTGGGCTGATGGCGGCGCTAAACTGCTGAGCCACCAGGGCTGCCCTCATTTTTCTTTTAAATCTATAAATTGTCTTCTTATAGCCACTGTCAATGTTGATAAATTAATCTTCACGTAGTTGTCCTTACTCACCTGAGCCTACCTTGTTGCTCTTCATAAACAAAGTTTTCTTCTAGATTTGCTTTCTTGGCATCTTTCTTCTATACACCCCCAATACTCACATGTCAGTTTTTGAATTTGGTGTTTTGCTTGTTATAATTGTTATATCAAACAAGCCTAGACTCTTTGGCCCCTTCGAATGATCCTCCAACATTCCTACCTAAAATATTTTTTTCACTTTTTTCTTCTTAATCTCTCAGAGAGACACCTTGCAGGAAAATTTTAACCCAGTAAAAATGTAAGTGATGTTAACTGTGAATAGTAACCAATAGTCTATGTGATGGGCTGTCAGTATTTGAGGTGAATTTACAAGGGCAGCAGCATGTGTTGTGTTGATTTTAATGGGTAATATCAGTCAGGGGAGAAGTATGGAAAATCCAGATGTTAGCTCCATGTATAGAGAGATAAAAATTTTAGGATACATGTAACACAAGATGAGGAAGGGATAGGCAGTTCTCTTGGAGCAAAATTTACTGTCTCCCTCATTTAAAATGAGGGAGAAATTTAAGGTGGACAGTATATTGTAAGAGATTCTGCTCTATCATAAAACAGGATGATTTACACTAATAGAATTAGACAAATAGGATTCACAAAGCAAAAGATGTCTTTGTCAGTAGGGTATCTGTAGTTAAGGTATAGTTTCTGGTAAGAACAATGTCTGAGATGATATGGGAAGAGTAAAATTGTGTATATTAAAAGGAAATCTTTGAGCTCATGAGCTCAAGAGCATCTGGCTGGTCCTGTCAACTCTCCCACAAACCTGATCTACCAAATCTGAAATAAATCAAATTTTTGTAGTTCCATATCCCTCAGACTGGTCTTCGGCCATCATTTACAGAAGAAACCCTATAGGAGGAAGTGTCAGAGCGTCTATATGTGATCATATTTTGCACCCTTAAAAGTAGATTTGCCATATTATTTATTATCCAAATGAAATTTTCAAGGGTGAGAGGGGTAACTATAAATAAATCAGGATGATAACCATAAACTATGCAAACAGAACATTTATTGACCTTACTTTTAAGACCCTAGAATTTCTGGTTTCTAAAATCCTACTTTGCCTAGGTCCTTGTACATGTTATCCTTAAAAAATTACCAGTAATATGATATTACAGGTGTAGATATATATATTTTCAAAGTCATAAAATTATGCACATGAGTTGTATGCTTTAATTATGTGCAGTGTTCTGCAAAACATAGCTTTTCCTGATGGCTTCTGAGAACTCCATGTGGGCTGCTCAGGAGAACCTAGGCATCCTACCTTCCATAGGAGGATGAAAATAGGCAAGAAGTGCTGCAAATTGTAAAGTTATCAACATGGCTGTCCCAGTCACCCTGGGGACTTTTGAAAACTCTCCAGCCCTACAAAATCAGAATGTCTGTCAGTAGGGTACCCGCCTAATAACCCTAGATGCCTGGGAAGCACATATTGAGGGTTGAGAAGCAGTTGACTGACATTGCTATTAAGTTGTGGTCAATGGACCAGAAGCATCAACATCACCTGGGAACTCATAGAAATGTAGAAGCTTAGGTCTTGCCTTGGACCTACTGAATGTGATTCTGCATTTAGCAAGATCTCCAGGAGATTACTAGCACTTTAAAGTGTGAGAGGCTCTGAGCTAAAAAACAATTGAATTGGTAAGCCTTAATAAGATGTTTTGATTTTATCCTGATTGCAATAGGGAGAAAATTCAAAAAAAAATTGAAGCAAGTATATGCTAAATAAATGTAGGGTAAATATATGGTGACCCTCAAATCTTTAACCATAACCTATAGCAATGTTACTGAAAGTGTGGTCCCTGTTGACAAATTGTTACAGGTTCATGACAACATAAGTAAAGAAATTGAGACTAAGAAGTTAGAAATTTTGATACTAATTTGACACAGTCATTTTATGTTTAGTTGGATTTATATTTTGTATGACTTTTTCACTTTTCCTAGTTATTCATTTTTTCATATTTCCTAGTTATTTTTTTTGTCCATGATGGATTGGAAATTAAAAAAAAAAATAGGACCTTTGTCATAGCCTAAGAAGTACTGGTCTAGAACTATGCTTCAGCTCTTCCTATCACTTCAGGAAATCTTCAAATTGGGCATCAATGGAATACTATCCAGCCAAAAAAAAAAAAGAATGAAATATAGCCATTTGGAATGACATGGATAGAGCTAGAGAATACTATGCGAAGCGAAATGAGTCAGAGAAAGACAAATACCATATGATTTCACTTATATGTGGAATGTAAGAAACAAAACAAATGAGCAAAGGGAAAAAAGGAGAGAGGAAAACCAAGAAACAGACCCTTAACTATAGAGAACAAACGGATGGTTACCAGAAAGGAGGTGGGAGGGGGGATGGCTGAGATGGGTGATGAAGATTAAGGCGTACATGCTTGTGATGAGCACTGGGTGATGTATGGAGATGTTATATTAGTATATTGTACATCTGAAACTAATATTACACTGTATGTCAACTAACTTGAATTTAGATAAAAACTTAAGAAACAAAATAAAATGAAACAACAAATTGGGCACCAAAATGAAGCGTGTTATCATTTACAGATCTGAATGGGTCCATCGTCTTGAGTTATTGCCCAGTTTAGAGGACCTCCCAACGATACAGTCTCCTATACAAAATATCTCAGATACCAATAGCAATCCTCCCCTTCCTCTATCTTCTCCCTCATACCCAATCTACCTAAACATTTCTCAGTTCTCTCCACCCTTCCTTGCATGGTCTTACTTTGTGCCCTCATTCTCCCTCCTGGACCATTGCCCTGGACTCATTGTTGGATACCTGCCACTAGCTCCTACTCCATGCCCACAAAATCAATCCTCTCAAAGTCTACCAGGTCGAGAGTGTGATCCCAGAATTGGCTGTGTCATTGCATTCTTTAAATGGCTTTGGTGAAGGGGCACCTGGGGGGCTCAGTCTCTTAAGCATCCAATTCTTGATTTTGGCTCAGGTCATGATCCCAGAGTGCTGTGTCAGGGTCTGGGCTCAACAGTGAGTCTGCTTGAGATTCTCTCTTTCCTCTCCCTCTGCCCCCCCCTGGCGCCCACTCACTCACATGCACTTGCTCTCTCCCTGTCTTCTTTCTCAAATAAATAATCTTTAAATGGCTTTGGTGAATATCCAGCCTTATGTTACAAAAGCCAAGCTCCATACTGTGTGTGATACAGAAACCCCTGCATGCACATCAGTGACCTAGCTTCTGTTTACCTCATTCTTTGCCTACCCAGTGGACAGTATCAAACTGTTGACATTCTTGTGCCTGGGACTTGATTCTTCCCAGGACTCTGCCTGAACTCATCCCATCTCTTTGCATCTTAAGACTTACCTCTGAACATGAGAATGCTAAGATGTCTTTGAGATCCTGGTTTCAATTCTTTTGGATAAATATGTAGATGTGGAATTGATGGATCATAAGTAGTTCTATTTTTATCTTTTTGAAGAACTTCCATATTGTTTTCCTTAGTAGCTGCACCAGTTTTCATTCCTACAGGCAGTATGTAAATGTTTCAGTTTATCCACATCCTCACCGACACTTGCTGCCCCACTTTTTTTATATTAATTATCCTGACAGATGCGAGGTGGTATCTCATTGTAGTTTTGATTTGATTTTCCCTAATTACTAGTAACATTGAGCATTTTTTTTTTCATATATTTGTTGGTCATTTGTAGTACCATTCATAATAGCCAAGTGTAGAAACAACTAAACGTTCGTATACCGATGACAGGATACAGAAAAGGTGAGTGGTGATTATTTTCAAAATGCCCTCCCCAAAGATTATGTTTGTTTGAGGTTCTGTTATTTTTTTAAAATAGTTTTATGGGGATCCCTGGGTGGTGCAGCGGTTTGGCGCCTGCCTTTGGCCCAGGGCGCGATCCTGGAGACCCGGGATCGAATCCCACATCGGGCTCCCGGTGCATGGGGCCTGCTTCTCCTTCTGCCTGTCTCTGCCTCTCTCTCTCTGTGTGACTATCATAAATAAATAAAAATTTTAAAAAAATAAAATAAAATAGTTTTATGCATGCCTGCAGGCTGAACCATTTTATGGTTTTCTATTTGTTCCAGTAGAACATGTGTATTTTTTAAAGATTTTTAAAATTTATTTATTCATGAGAGAGAGAGAGAAAGAGGCGCAGAGACAGAAGCAGGCTCCATGCAGGGAGCCTGATGTGGGACTCGATCCTGGGTCTCCAGGATCACGCCCTTGGCCAAAGGTGGTGCTAAACTGCTGAGCCACCCACGCTGACGAGAACATGTGTATTTTTATTCACCTATTTTATATTCGAGAAAGAAACTGAATGACTCTTCCTTGTTTTGATTAGAAAAACACAAAAAGTCAGGGTAGGGTACAAGTTTCAATGAGAAGAAAATCTCCAACCAATTTTCATACAATCTAGGGCATTTTGTCAGATAAGGTCTAAACTAGATGTTCTTTTCTTCTTCCATCAATTGCATTGTCAAAAAGACACAGATAAAGCAAGTCACTAAATCTGAGATTCAAGGGGCAAGACATGAGCAGAAGGCTACTCAAGTACATCCACGTCCTAACTGAAGGGCATGTTATTAATAGAGGATTTACTAGTAGATTTGCCACCTTACAGTTAATAGGAGAGAGAAAGTGAAGTGTTCACTGTAATGAAAGGTACAGTACAGCATGTCAATGAATTCTTAAGGCCATCATTCAAGAAATGTGAGCTCTCTCACTGAAGAAGAATATACTTTCCTGCTCTCCTTTCGTTTTTTTCCTTACAAAAGAATAATTGCTATTTATTGACTATGTCAACAGAAGGAAAGAGAAATAAAGTAGGGATTCAGTAAGTAAACAAATATCATCAAGGAGTCCACAGGCATGTGGGAAGCCATATGAAAAACTTGGGAATTAGAAGTGGCAGGGTTTAGGAGAGGCAGAGAAAAGAATCAAATCAGGTATTTAATCTCATGTAATCCTTCTAAAAATCAATTATATGTTTGATAATGTAGCTTTCAATTAAGTAAGTATATTTTTAGTGCAGGCTTATATAATATTGAGGAAATGTGGCACCTGATAACTATAGTCAAAGGCGCTTAGAGCAACATTTTCCTTGTTTGTGATCAGTGTTGCTCAAAAGTTATATGATAAATATCCCCAGTAGATGTTGGAGAGGGCAAATGAGGGACTATGTTTAGAGGTTTAATTGGAAAAATATTTCTGGGGAGGGACTGGCAATATAAATCAAAGCTTTAAAAATTAGTATATTAGATGGTCAACATCACTAGCCATTAGGGAAATGCAAATGCACATATATTTTATTAATGTATTCCCAAAATATAAAAGTTATTTTTATTTAAGAAAATTATTATAATTGAAATTGTAATATAGAAAGAAATACAAATATAGAAAGAAATGAGAATCTTTAGGGCTTGAAAGGTAATACAAAATAAATAGACTAAGGAATTAATATCCCCCTAGGTTAGTACCCAAACCCAGAAGCTATGAATTTTGACTCATGTTCTACCAGAGTTTTCTATACATATGTCTCTTCCCTGCATTTTTTCATCTAAGGCAGTGTTCTTCAGAAAATCTTATCCTTCATGCTAAGAAAATGATGGCTCTTGTGCCTACTGATAGATAAGTGGCACAGTCCCGACCCTGTAGTAAACTGGCACTCAGCGGGCTTTCCCCAGCTCCTTGAGGGCCCGGTATGCTATAGAACAGCTCTTTTTGGCGTCCAAGTACAGCTAGAACAGATGGTCTCTCACCCTGTAAGGCCAGCTGACGTTTGATTCACCCCCTGGCAGCCACCCAGTCCTCCTGCGAGCTGGTCGCACAGAATGGAGCACTTCATTGGCCTCCTAGGCCCCAGGGCCGAAGGAGAAACCTAACAGCAGGGTGGGAGCCAGCTCCAAGGACAGCGCGTGGGCGGAGCGAGGGATGACACCGGGGTGTCCCCAGGATCCTCTCCACAGCAACACCCAGCCTGTGGGTCCAGCCCCTCCTCTGGCTGCCTCCTTCCTGGCCGGGGGGGCCTGTGGCTGAGAAGAAGCCCTTTTCTGCTTAACCTCGAGGGACAGCCTGTGATCTGCCACTAAGGATCTAACTGAATCAACTGTGTTTGAAAATAAGTTTCTCTTGTTCTTGGCTTTGAATAAAGGATCCACTGGGTACGAAATGTGGGCTTCAAGTGTCTTTTCCCTCAGACGTTTTTGATGATTCCAGTTCTTCTTGTGACATATATCCCTGCTTCTCATTCCCTAGTAAACCTGTTTCTTCTCTCTGGAAGTTTTACCAGGTTTTTCCTCATCCTGAGTGTTCTGAAATGTGTCTTCCGTTTATCCAGTGTCTCTGGATGTCTTTTTTCCTTTGTCCTACTCGGTCCTCGATGAACCCATCCAGTCTGACACTTACTGCAGAGAAACCCCGCTCTGCTGTTCGTGGCATGTTGTCTTCCATCCCTTCTGTCGGTGTCTTCTAGATGGCCTACCTGACCCATACCAGCCCTTCTTCACCTATCCTACATGTTTTAGAAACTTCTTTCACGCTCTGTAGGACTTTATTTCACAACTGCATATTATGCCCTATCGATGTGCTTCCCAAACGTCCCTGTGCATACAGATCACCTGGGAATCTTAGTAAAATGAGGATTCTGATTCCAGGTGGCACCTGAGCGTCTGTATTGCCCAGGGGTTCGTGGAGATGCCAGTGCTGCTGGTCTGCAGCCCGGGCTCTGTACAGCAGGCCCTAGACAACGTGGTAGCATGGCAGGTCCCGAAGTGCACCCTGAGACACAGGGACTCCACAGTCAGCCAGCGTGGGGACCTCCGTCCGCCACTCACTGGCCATATGTCCTTGGGAAAACTGAACTAATCCCTTTGAGAATCTGCTTTTCCCTCTACGAAATAAAGATAACCTGTCCCCATGGTTCGGATTCCCTGCAGTGACGAAGTGTGATATTTAGCCTGTGCACACCGTGGGGGGCACGAAGTGGGCGAAGGACAGCCCCGGGCCTCTGCTGTCAGGGGTAGGCTTTAATCATACCCGACAGAAAGTGTCCTGGCAGCCAGGTCTCTGCCCAGTGGGGAGGGATCTATTCTCAGCTTGACCTCAGCCATGAAGTTGTTCTTTGAGTTGAAGGGATGGGAACAAAACCCCCACACCTGTTTCATCCCCACACAGAGCCAGTCCCCACCCAGAGGATGCGAACAAGTGCACTCAATTTCAATAAAGGCAACCTTCAGGGTTAGCCACGCAGATACAGTAAATCATTGTGATTAATGGAGTATATTGAAAGAACAGATTCCTGTTAAAAACATAAAGGCAATACTTCAAGTGAAAATTGTGAAAAGTCATGAGCAGACGGTGAGGATAAGAGCCTGGTATTTGGGAGCAAATCTTGCCCTAAAATCATTTGACAGTTATGGTTGTTCTGAACAGAGGGAATGAAAAAGGAAGGAAGGAGGTCAACATGCCAGGCATTTTGCAGATGTTATCGTAAGGTCCACTCTGATAATATGGACCACAGCTGCATTCAGCTCCTTCATCTTAGATACGGAGGATAAGTAGCCTAAAGCAGCAAAGTAAGTGGATAAATTGACCCACACAAATCTTAAATTTTTTTCTCCAGTTTGGAAATTTAGTTATGGGAATGTGTTTGGTTATAATCTTGCACAGAGAATGCACAGAGAAGCAAACATTTGGTTACAATCTTGCTGTTAAGAGGCTGATTTAATTATTAGGCTAATTTGAAGATTTAGTCTTAGTAATGACATTTTTAGAAACACAGGTTGAATAAACTTTGCAAAACCAATTACAAAAGGAAAAAGAAAAACTAAAGATCACTAGACTCTTGAAAGAATAAAAGTGAACTGCACTTGACTGCATAATTTGCTATAAAACAATTAAAAGCACTTTCCCCAAGAATTGCTATGTCAATTTCTCTTGGGGGGTAGGTTGCAAGAAAGTTTCTGACTATTTCTGTCAGGGTTCAACTTTTCAGAGTAGATTGTGATACTGTGATTTATAATAAGAAATCCATATTTGGTCTTAGTCCAAGTTTCCTGGCTCACAGCTCCTAAAACCCTTGGAATTTCCTGTAACAGAGTGATAAAGGTGTGTTCCATTATGTTAATGAGGTGGGGTGGTTTAAGGATGGGGGTTGTTGGCCAGGGGAATCAACCATGTGATTGGTCCCACCCCCTGATTCTGGGAATGGGAGGGGGTTGGAGATTGAGTTCAGTTCTCAATGGTCAGTACTTTAGTCAATAATGCTTATGTAAGGAAACTTCCATAAAAATCCAAAAGAAGGGGGATCCCTGGGTTGCTCAGCAGTTTGGTGCCTGCCTTTGGCCCAGGGCGTGATCCTGGAGTGTGGGGATTGAGTCCCACATCAGGTTCCCTGCTTCAGGAGCCTGCTTCTCTCTCTGCTTGTGTCTATGCCTCTCTCTCTCTCTCTCTCTGTATTTGTCTCTCATGAATAAATAAATAAAATCTTTAAAAAAAATCCAAAAGGAGGGGGTTAGGAAAGCTTTCATGTTGGTGAACTCATGGATATACTGGAATCATGAAGCCCTGGAGTGGGCATGGAAGCTCCATGCCCCTGTGCCCTTTCCCCATGCCTTGCTTTATCAACTTGAATACCTGGCTCTTCCTGAGTTTTCTCCTTTTATAATACATCTGTGATTTAGTAAGTAAAATGTTTTTCTGAGCTCTTTAACAAATAAATCAAATCCCAGGAGGGGGTTGTGGCCTCCCTGACTTACAGCCAGTCTGGCAGAAGTATAGGTCACAGCCTGGATTTGGGAATGGCATCTGAAGTCCAAGGAAGGAGATTTTGGAACTTCCGATTGGTAGCCAGTTGGTCAGAGGTCAGGTAACAGCATGGGTTGTGACTGGCATCTGAAGGGGGTTGGACTGTACTGTAGGACCAGATCCTTGAGCTCTGGAGCCTGATGGTACCTCCAGGTGGTTAGTGTCAGAATTGAGTTGAACTGTAGGACACCCGCTGGTGTCGAGAGTATTACTTGTTATTGACATGGTGATTCTTACTCAGATCCTCCCCTGGGTTTGGGTCCAGGAATCCAAAGTAGTACACTTGCCATGAGGGCCTCTCCTTCAGTGCACTGGCACTCCCTGTCACCTGTGTCCTACTTTATTTTCTCCCTGGAGTTTTCACCAACCAGCATATTATATTTCCTTCTTTCTCTCTCTCTCTCTTTTTAAAGAGGAAATTTATTTTATTTTTTTATTCATTTATGACAGTCACAGAGAGAGAGAGGCAGAGACATAGGCAGAGGGAGAAACAGGCTCCATGCACCAGGAGCCCGACGTGGGATTCGATCCCAGGTCTCCAGGATCGTGCCCTGGGCCAAAGGCAGGCGCCAAACCGCTGCACCACCCAGGGATCCCTCTCTCTCTCTCTCTTTTTTTTTTTTAATCTTATCATTTCTTTCCACTCATGTGAATGTATGATCAGTGAGGCAAAGGGTTGTCTTTTTTCTTTGCCACTTCCTACTGTTCAGAGCCTAGAATGGTGCCAGGTACATAGTATGCTCTGTAATTATCACTGCCTGTATCTGGTGAATACACCCCTCTCATTCTGTTTGAGAGGTTTCAGACTGTTCTCTAACCAAGTGGCCTTCTTAGACTATCAACTTTGTCTGCAATTTCCTCTATGAAATAATATATAGTTTGCCAGCAGTTATGATATTAGCGAAACAACTGGGGAATATTAGAACTAAGTCTTTTCATTTGGTAAAATAACATTCTCATTACACCTGTGTCTGGATTGACTATGGATACTCATTTCCCAGTATTTTAAAATTCCTCTAACTTGCTTGGGGTGGAAGATAAAAGCTTCTCATGTGTTTGTTGTTCCTTGTTCTTCACAGACTTCTAATAGTGTTTCAGAAGATATATAGTGATAATTCAATTAGACAAACATTTGTTCCAATATTTTTACCCAGAGGCCGTTAATACACATTTCTTCTTTTCCTTATCTACTTTATTAGCTTCAAAAATTGAGGCTGAATATCTAATCAGAAAGACAATTATCAGTTCTCTGTGCTTCTTAGTTGGTTTTGATGTTTTTCTAAGTCCAGATGAGCCGCAAATGTTTTGCTCATTATCTGGTAAGCACCGACCACTACAGACAGAAACAGGGCTGCTTTTTCCAGCTGCTCTCCCTAATGTTGCAGAAACCTTCCTTTTCAGTTCATTAAATTTAACTTCAGGCAATAGCTAAAACACGAGATAATTCTTTTTTTGTTATTTGGCACTTCTAAAGTTCAGTCTCACATTAGCAACAATGAGCCAAAGGATTTCAAAGTTTTTTTCTTTTTTTTTTTTTTGGAGGATAGGGATTTTTAGGCTGGAAAAAAGATCCATTCCAAATGGCCATTACTTAGCATTATTTTTCCCTTTATTTATGCCAAAGGGGCCTTAACTATAATTGTTTTTAAGAATATTTATTCATTCCTTAAAAAAAATCAGTATGGTTAACATATATTGTTTCAAGGGTACAATACAATGACTCAGCAGTTCTATATGTGGCTCAGTGCTCATCAAGATAAGTGCACTCCTATTCCCATTCACCTGTCTCACATCCCCCTACCCCCAACCCCCACCCCCATTCTGGTAACCATCTGTTTGTTCTCTGTAGTGAAGAGTCTGTTTTTTGGTTTGCCTGTAATTGCCTTTTAAGTTGGCTTTTCAGATGCATGATTAGGGGGAAATGAGGCTCATACTGCACCCAGAAATTCTGACTCTCAATTATTTGTAACATTTAAAATAAATGGCTTAAAGACCATGTTCGAAGCATAAATAAGAAACATTATGTGAGTATGTGTATGTGCTGTGGTTTATCACTAATTCTTGCCAGTCCTAAGTTCTGAAAAATGAAGGACCGCAATTAGAAAATCATACAGACACATAGCATCTTGTGTTATATATGCACTATTACTTAAACTTCCCATCACTTTTTCTTTTTTTTAAACTTTCCATTATTTATATCCATTCATGTTGTTGCTGCCATATGTTTGTAACTACAAATGTGATAAATGTTCTTATATCATTGTACACATGCTTTATTTCCATCATCTATCTTTGCATATGTGCACCACACATGCTCTGTCTCTAACCTCTTTGTCTCTCTCTCTAAACTTTAGGATCAGCTTCTAGAAATAGAGATACTAGGTCAAATGATTTTTATTTTTTAACTAAAAAGATAGTGTTCACATAGCCCTTCATTGACTTGAATCAACATTTTCCTCACTAGGATTAAAAATACATATATTTTTGCCTTATATTTGATAAGATTGTATATTGCCAAACTTTATTTTCTTCATATACTGGGTCACTGTTTTAAATGACATTTCTTTGACTATGAATGTGAGAATCTTTTTCATAAGTTCAAAAGTTACTGTATTTCCTTCTCTGTTCTGGCACTGTGTGCTATTATCCTACCAGAAAGTGATACAGAATTTTCAACTGAGGTTTTTGGTCCTTCCTTCATTTCCTTTTTAAACAACCTGTAAAATATGCAGGATCTGATCATTATCAGTGATAGGAACTGCTCTTAATACTTACATGTCCAAAGGACTGTGCCAATGAGTGGCAATGTAGTCGAAGGTAAGATAATGTATCAATTTATTGTGATGTCTGCTTTGATTATGGATCCATAATTACATTTAAATGTTTCTGGCCAGGAACTGCTGATTTTTGAAAGCAAATATGGTTTTAATTCTGAAGGGAATTATATCAAACTCCTCTTGAGTTTCTTAAATCACTGAACAAACATTGCCATAATCCTTTTAAAAACATGCATTATATCATTATTACCAGGCACGGCCTCAGTTTGTTATTTTTTACTTCATTATAGGAGATATTTTAATTTGATTTTTCCTGTGGATTCTTATATGTAGATGTTAGAATGAGCATACAAAAATTAATTCTTACAAGTTCTAAGTGTCTTTTATACAAATAACAGGTCAAAATTCTGTACACTATGACTTCTTCTACAGCCAAGATACTTTTTCTTGATTTATTTTTATAAATCATTTTCCCCATAGGCAGCAAGGTAGTGCCATCAAAAGACAGTGCCAGTAGCCTTTGGTAAAGACAGTAAAAAGTGATAACAACAACAAAATCCCCCAACAGACAAATATTATAAATGAGTGAATCTTTTATAAAGATAAATTTTGGAAGGGTATGGTTATATATCAGCTGTCAGACTAGCAGCTGGAGGGTCACTGGGGACATGGTTTGACAGGTTTTTCACTACAATCACAGTGTTTATGAAAGCCTGGGGCACTGGCCTATCCCTTCCCAGAAGGTGTTCACATTCTCCTCCATGTTACTTTCTAGACTTACTGGTTGACACCAATTTTGAAATACATTTTAATTTTCTAAGAAATCAAAATGTTATATGCTGTAAGGAATTTTAAATGATCTATCATTGTATTTACTTGGTTGCTAAAAGTTCCCTACTATTGTTCCAAAGTGAGTTATGGGGATTTGGGAAGCACTCGGAATTGTAACATTATACGGTTCTTTCTGGTTTACTTCTTACTTGCATTTCATTTGGTTGTTCTTGATACCATACAATAATGTCGTTTAAGACTAAACATGATAGCCAAGCTGCTTTTGTATTCTAGAACAAAGGCTTTCTAGAAATTTGCAATTGCTCTTAAATTAGCTTCCCTTCCTCATCTTCCAGTATTTCCAGCTCCTTCTTATAACTGGCTTATTCTCAGCTATCACTCCTCTGTGATGAGAGGCTCAGTCACTACTGTTTTTCTTTTCTTTCACTGCTTTGTTACGATTCTGTCCACATCACAACATTGTGCCTTCTAAAGGGTTTAGGTTAACCTATTCCTGGCAAGTGAAAGGAAAATGAAATGTATTTATGATGGAAGCCTGACAAGTTTGAACTTGAGATGAATTAGTTGATTTCTTAACTCTACTGGCCTCCTTGTCATTGATCTATTGTTGAATCTTAACCACTCTTTGACCATAGACCTTGAAGTTCACCAATTCTTTTTGTTGTTGTTGTTAATTTATTCGTCCAACAATAATTCATTATTCTATGTGTTGGGCTTCATTCCAGGCAAGGTACAAAACCAGTAACAACCTGGCCTCTCTCATGTGTGAGAAAGCATTAAAAACAAACAAACAAACAAACAAACAAACAAACAAACAAACCTACAAACTAAAAAGAGAGTATCAAGTGCTGCTAAAACAAAAAAACAACCTAGGGGCTCCTGGGCTGCTCAGTCAGTTAAGCGTCTGCCTTTGACTCAGGTCTTGATCCTAGGGCCCTGGAATAGAGTTGGGCTCCCTGTTCTGCAGAATGTCTGCTTCTCCCTCTCCCTCTGCTCCTCCCCTCGCTCATGCTTTCTTTCTCACAAATAAAATCTTAAAAAAACAAAAAACAAAAAAAACAACCAACCAAAAAAACCCCCAAAACTTAAAAAGGGCAGAAGAACAGAGAAATGACAAGGAGAGTCAAGAAGACTTCCTAGAGGAGGTGGCGTGGAAGCAGACACCTGTGCAAAGTGAGGAAGCAGCCCAGCCTATATTAATGGAAAGAGCATCCCAAGTAGAAGTAATAGAAAGGTCACAGCTTTGAGGAAAGTGTGGTTTTAGTGGAAGATTAGGATCTACCTTCAGCACCTTCAGGTGACTGTATCCTTGAGGGTTAGCCTGAGAGTGAGGTGAGCATGCTCAGGATTTAGCAGAGGGTTAGGGGCAGTGAGGTGGCCAAGCCCATTGTAAAAGCATCGCTGCCTGAGATAATAAGAAAAAAATAAACTGGGGAGGAATAAAATCCAGAAAGCTCTCTTTTCAAAGTTAAAATTGTTGATGGCCTAAAATTAACAACCTCATGGCATCATCATCAGAATTGCCATTTAAAAATAATATGTAGTAGAGGACTGAATCCAATGTGATAAGATGAAAAGATCAAACTTGCTAGTAGTCAAGAAAAGGGAAACAATGAAAGAGATTGACGGTTTATTTTAGCCTGATTGGGACTTTTTTTTAAGCATATAGTTGACACACAAGGTTACATTAGTTTCAGGTGTATGAGATGGTGATTTGACAACTCTGTACATCTTGCTGTGCTCACCACAAGTATAGTTCCCATCTGTCCACATACAACACTATTACAGTCCCATTGACTATATTCCTTATACTGTACCTTTTATCCCTGTGACTTATTATTCCATAACTGGAAGCATATACTTCCTACGCCCCTTCATCCATTTGTTCATCTCGCCTCCCTTCCCTGCTCTGGGAACCACCAATTTGTTCTCTGTATTTATTGGTATATTTCTAATTTGTTTGTTTATTATTTATTATTTATTATTTATTATTTATTTATTTATTTATTTAGATTTCACATATAAGTGATATCCTATGGTATCTGTCTTTCTCTTAGTTTAACTAGCATATACCCTCTAGGCCCATCCCTATTGTTGTAAATGGCAAGACCTCATTCTTTTTTATAGCTGAGTAATATTCCATTGTATATGTATACCACACCTGGTGCTGGATGGATTGCTATTGTAAATAATGCTGCAATAAGGGTGTATCTATCTTTTTGAATTAGTGTTTCCTTTTTCTCTGAGTAAATACCCAGTAGTGGAATTATTGGATTGTATGGCATTTCTATTTTTAATTTTTGAAGAATCTCTGTACTGTTTACCATAATGGCTGTACCAATTACATTCTTGCCAACAGTGTATGAGGGATCCTTTTTCTCCCCTCCTCCCCAACACTTGTTATTTTTTGAGTCTAGCCATTCTGACAGGCATAAGGTGGTATCTCATTGTGGTTTTGATTTGCATTTTCCTGATGATTAGTTGTGTTGAGCATCTTTTCATATTTTGGCCATTGTATATCCTCTTTGAAAAAATGTCCATTCACGTCCTCTCTCCATTTAAATCAGATTATTATTCAGTTGAGTTGTGTAAATTATTTATGTATTTTCAATATTAATCTCTTATTGAACACAATATTTGCATATATCTTTACCCATTCAATAGGTTGTCATGTTGTTGATAATTTCCCTCTCTGTGCAAAAGCTTTTTGTTTTGATATAATCTCAATAGTTTAATTGTGCTTTTATTTCCCTTGCCTAAGGAGACCTATCTAGAAAAATGTTCTAAGGCCAATGCAAGGAAACTATTGGCTATGTTTTAGGAGTTCCAGGGTTTCAGATCTCACATCTAGGTCTTTAATCTATTTTATTTTTGTGTATGGTATAAGGAAGTAGTCCAGTTTCATTGTTTTGCATGTAGCTGTCCAGTTTTCCCTACTACATATATTGAAGGTACTGTCTTTTGCCCAAGTATCTTCTTGCCTCCTTTGTTGTGAGTAATTAGTCATATAAATGTGGGTTTATTTTGGGATATTCTGTTTCATTGATTCACATATCTGTTTTTGTGCCAGGTTGCCTATTTTGATTACTACGGCTTTATAGTAGATCTTGAAATATGGGAATGTGATGCCTCCAACTTTGTTCCTTTTCAGGATTATTTGGTCTATTTGGTGTCATTTGTGATTCCATACAAATTTTAGAATTATTTGTTTTAGTTCTCTGGAAAATGCTTTTGGTATTTTGATAGAGATTACATTCAATTTGTAGATGGCTTTAAGAAGTGTGGACATTTTATCAATATTCTTCCAACTGTGAGTGTTGAATATTTATTTGTGTTCTCTTCAATTTCTTTTGTCAATGTTTTATGGTTTTCAGAATGTAGATAACTTCCTTGGTTTATTTTTAGGCATTATTTGTGGGGAAATTATAAATGGAATTATTTTCTTAATTTCTCTTTCTGCTATTTTGTGTATAGAAACACAACTGATTTGTGTATTTTGTATCCTGCAACTTATTGAATTCATTTATTATTTCTGATAGATTTTTTGGTGGAGTGTTTAGTGTTTTTCTATGGAACTGGGACTTTACATAACTCAAATTGTGACCAAAAAGCTGTAGGATTTGCCTTAGGTGTTGATGAAGTTTGGGAGGGAGGCAAAGGCCATTATTCTTGTTTGAAAACAGTACCACTCACAAAAAAGGAAATTATTTTCTGTTGTGCCTACCAATTTCAGCCCGTTTTTCTCTTTTTCTTTCCCTGCTTCCTGCCCCCATCATGTTTATAAGATTATATGATCAAGAAGAAAAATATGTTAGGACATACATCAGATTGTTCAGTTGAGCTTCCTTGGCAGGGAGATGCTTGGGGTAAGGTGGAGAGGGGAAGGAGAAGTCATCTAAAAAAATAAAAAATAAAACAAAAACCGCAAGCCCCTGCAATACTAGAGAGCATGACTGCATTTAAACATTTTGTATGTATCTACTATCTTTTGAGACTAATTGACACAGAACTCTACAATTAAGTGTGTGTTGGCTTTTCTTTAAAATATGTTCAGAGTTCAGTGGCAGAGATCACTAGGTACTCAGAAGAAGCAAATAAAGAATGTAGACTGGTCAGGTTTCTCTTTGTGTTGTCAGGACATAAATTGGGGTTGCAAAATAAAAAGTGAAGTTAGTAATTCGACTATGAGTATCTGCAATATCTATAAGGAATAATTTGGGTGATAGAGTTAAACATTTTTTTTTTCATCCGGATTCAGTTGTAATGAACAGTATGGAATATAAATAGACTGCAAATCATTTTTTCATCTAGCACTTGTGGCTAGCTGCATATTTTAGGGGATCATGTGCTAAGTGTTTAAAGGGTTCCCTACTTAGATATATTTCGACACACAGCTATTTTAGAAAATGTTTTAACTCCAAGCTACACTGGCAATAATTTATCTAATTTATGCACCTCTTCTGATTTTATGAATGTGTGCATCTCAATTTGGGGAATGGAGGGAATCTTAATTTGTTAATGTGTGAGCTCCTACCTTGTTTTCTTGTTTTGGCCTTTCATTGGTAGGCATGGGAAGAGGCCTACCTTCTGACTGAGGTGCAGAAAGAGCTGCTCTGTTCTCGAGTGTCTCACTATTCTCTGCGGCTGCTCTCTTTTAATTGACTGGAAACCAAGAGGTCATTTATCCATAATGATTAATATGGTGGCCTCAGTAGACTTTTAAAGTTAAGATTTGTATCTCTCGAACTTTCTCAATTGGAGTTGTTAAAAAAAAAAAAAGCCTCAGGAATAGGCAATGCAATGGTAAAAGAGTTTGGATATTCACGGAAATATTTTTTTTTTAACCCATGCATGAACAGCAAATGTGCAAACCAAAAAAAGGACACAGGAGTAGAATGAAAATGATTTCCATGTTTGTCAGCAACATAGTTATTTACAAATAACCCATATGAAAATGTAAAAAAGCATATTACATCTTCACATGCCATCTGTATTAACTGAATAAAGCTTAGTGACATTATTTTCAAATCTGTAGTTAATTGTACATAGACATTTTGTGCGTTAAAAAAGAAATGTACATAATTTAAAATAAATTACATTACACAATTTACAAAGTAATAACAAAAAACTCTTAGACAAATGCCTCCTTAAACAAAATAAATATTCAGGTAATTAAATTAACAAAAAAAAACATTTAGGGGATTATAATTTATATAAAGACATATTGCAAATTTAATAAAGTTATATTTTACAATGACCGATACTGATCTCTTCAAATCTCTGTGCTACAAAGAGGCAGGAAAAAGTACCAGAAAGGGGATCTTAATGTTTACTTTTTAAAAATAAACACAAATAGATTGCTGAAAAATAGTTGTGAAAACTCCGTTGAAGGGTTCAAAGTAGATGATCTAGAAGATCTAGAAACTACTGCTTTAAAAGAAAAAAAGCATCTACAAAACAACAAGACAGTTATAATCTAAATAGACTAGAGATTTTGATCGCTGAAAACAGGACTGCCACAAACTAAAAGTCTTCATATACTGCCCATTTTTAAGATCTGGCTTGGTAGAAGCATGAAAACCTAAAACTACAAAGTTAACTCTATCCACTCAGTATTTGTTTTACTCACTTAATAACACAGACATAACCATTTTCAGCGTTCCTGCTAGATATAGAATTACCGTAATCACCCTGCAATACATCCCCTTTATAAAGAGTCATGTTTGCTGGGCCCGCACTCCACTTTCAGACCCCCAAATCCTCTTCTGCTGTCACAGCCACCTGAGGATAGGACCAGATGGGACAGGCAGGTGTTTTGTTCTCATATCTAAACTAGACCCAGGAAAACTCATTTTCTGACAACACTCTTCACAGATTTGTTCTGATAGTGCTTCTTTCAAACACCCTCAGTCTTAGTGGGAAAATAGAACATGAAACACATTTGAATTTGGTAATAATTTTACAGACAGATCTCCGATCATTTGGAGACACAATTCTTGTGAATCTATTCAAACTCTAAGCCCAGGAATGGGCTCTCCTTTCTCTAAGGTACTGGAGTGCCTTACTGTCTTGCAGGTTGGGTCATAGACACAGAGGCGAGGTAGAGGTAGGAGAGTACTGAGTCATACTAAATGAGTACAAAAACTGACATATTTACAGAAAAAAAGTCTTTTTTTGAGGGGGGGGCAAGTCTTCTACATCTTTCCTTACCTTTTTACTCATGTCTTTGACCAGTACATTTTGTTTAAATCAAGATGTTCACACTCTTAGTGACACTTTGACTCTATTAGGTAGGGAATATAGACCTTCACCACCTTCTTTTTTTTTTTCCTCCTTACTTAAAAATTGTATGTTTAATAGAAGGTAGTTCTGAGAAAAGTAGACAAGATTAGTTAAGCAGAGTAGAGAGAGACCAGAGATAATCATCATAAAGGAACAAAGGTATAGGGATTTGGAGGAGATAAACAAATTAAACAAAACAAAACAAAACTGAGAGGTGTTAATTCCTGTAAGAAGTTCTGCATAAGTGACTTTATCTTGAAGTGTCCAGGAATGTAACAGGGTTCTGGTTCAGCCACATGAACATTGCCACCTCCCTGAGGGTGGAGGAGAATTACAGCAGAAGCGTAAAGCATGGCCTGAGACATGGACATTACATAAGGAAAAATGCTGCCCTGGAAACAAATCCAGAGTCAAGGGTGATGTAAGTGCTGTCCTCATTCATGAAATATTTTTCCTTCTTTTGAGTGTCTAAGATACATAGGTATACAAAAGCCATGACTCATTGTTTTACGGTGCCTAGCAGAGTGTCTTACGTGTGATAATGCAAGAAATATTTGTCTTGTTTTGAGTAATTTGTGCTTTGTTATAAGTAATTAAGAACATGCTTTTATGTACTCCTTTTCAAATTAACTTTAAGCTACACTGTAGTGTCCTCAAAAAGTCTTTCAAATAAGAATTATGGTCCATATTTTAGATTAGGTACTGATAAATAAGCAAATCAACCCCTTTCAAGAGAGATCAGTTGTGCCAATTCTATGTAGTTTATATTGAAACAGTCCAACAAAATAGCATATAATGTCATTTTTCTTTTCTTTTTTTCCTCAAAACCAAGCAGACCTTTGTATTTATAGAGCAGTAGTTCTAGATCTTTGGGGGCTCACAGGCCATTTTGATAAGGCAAAAGTGTTAACAGACCAGTTACTACTCTATTCCCCTCCTGAATTGTCCGAATGAACAGGAGGAATAAGGTTTTGATGAAATTCCAGTAACATACTAAACTAATTATTGACTCATGCCAGGAACAAAAATAAGGCCATTTTCATGTTCTAAACATGAATACAGTAACCTTCATTTGTCCAAAATAGCCAGCTGGCTATCTGTCCTTCCTTCCATCTTTCTAATAAGAGGCCACCCAGTATCTATCCTAACAGTGAACTTCCAATATGTTTTCTAGTTTTAGGTCACCTTGAACCTAGTTTCCTTTCATATGTGCAGTATTGTAAAATGTGATTAATTTATGAATAAAAGAATATGTTTTCATAAAATTTTGATCAATTCATTAATTCTTACAGCATGGGTTGCGTGATACTGATCTGCTTTCTGAATTAATGATATTATACAGTATCATAAGCATAGCTTTTGTAGTGACAATAACAATATTTTATTCAGTAATTTCAAAGTTATTAGATGTTGCATGCATGCAAGGCTGTTAGCTAAATTCTTCAAATAACTGCAGTGATTCTTTCTCAGCCATTTTGGACAAATGGAGTTCATTTTATTCAAAGAGATCAACTTGAGGATTATATGGAAGACCCCTGAGTGCATACACTGGCAATCACAGTTTTAGAGCAACGGTATTATTTTTGTCTTCCTCTTCAATAAGACCGATGCAATGGAATTTGTTTTTATGCTTTGTTTTGTTTAAATCCTTGGTTTAAAGTAAAATTCTCATCTTTGTAAACATCTGTTTGCTTTGAAATGATTGCTTTGCCAAATACAGTGAGTGTTAAGGAATTAGTGATTTCCACATTTAATTCTTATTAAAATAGTTAAGATCTGTTCATTTTAGGGGCGACATCCTAATCTGAGGTCTTTTGTAATCTTTGCATGTACTCTAGTGGACAGCAGGGGGAGTTCAAACTCTACTTGAAGGTAAAACACCTGCTAGTCTAAACCACTTTTATAGTAACACAGCTATGTTTAAGATAAAATAGCTTATTACATTATTTTTAATAGACCTGAAAACCTAATGTCCTCCCCTCTACCAAAGGTTGTTGCAATAAATGTTGCCTGAAAAATGGAGTTGCTTTGCAATGGCACCTTTTGCATTTTCTTTTCATACAAAAGAAGTCTGCCAAATGAAATAGCATTTCACTGTGCCATTCCCAGGGTTACATGTGTGAAAAATACAGTTACTTTGAAAACAGTGATAAAGTTTAATGACTTTTTTTCACCTTTGAAATTAAACACTGATGGCATTCTAAGGGTAAATGAGTGAAAACAAAAGGTGACACAATATAGAGAGGTAAGCACTGAAAAAACTTCTAGACCAGTGGTTCACAAACCACAACATGTCACAAAGAAAGGCTTATTGGAAAACAGCCACGCTCATTCTCTTATGCACTATGTATCGTCTACACCTGCATCCTCATGATGACAGAGTTGAGAAGGTGCAACATAGACCTGGCTGAAAATATCTACTATCTGGTCCTTCACAGAAAAAGTTTGCCACCTTTGGTCTAGATATTTAATGAAGCCCTGGGCAAACTATTCTTTTCTGAAAATTTTAGTTTTTGAAATACTACAAAGACTGCTTCAAATTTTACTAGTGAGAAAGACAAAACTATGGATACATTTGATGCGAACCTGGAAAACAAATCAGGGAAAAAGAGAAATCACACAATTTTGAGTTCTAGTTACAAAAATTATCAAGACATTATTTTTTCCATCTGCTCAAAATTAAAAAGACAACCGGCTCCTTTTTTTCTTTTCTTTTCTTTTTTTAACAAAGATAACAAATATAAAAATCTAGTCATAAACTGCCTTCAAAGTACAATTAAAAACCAACTAGAGGGATTCATCTTTTGCAGGGTTAATGAGTTCGGGATTTGAACATTTAAATCACTGTCATGTCGATTTCACAATGGCTGCAGCAATGAGGAAGAGTGTATTCAGCAGATGCAATAGCTAATTCCATCCTGTCCTCATCCAAACTGAACTTTATTCTCTTCTGGATACAAGAACTTGCAAATGTCTCCATGACACTCTTAGCACAGATGTCTTCATCCCGTATGAAAAGAGGCAGTTTCTATGGCGATACTGGTTAAGTGCCTATCATGCTGCACTAATATAGTGCAAAAATGTGCCTTCCATATAGCAAAAGAGATGCAGGCAACCAGTTTGAAAATTAGGGAAAGTAGAAACGTATTAACACAAGCAAATTAGTTTTCCAGACAATAACCACTCTAAAATACTGAACTTGAGGACTTTTTTTTTTTTTCCTAAGATACTAGTACATGTCCAGCATTCGTACTTCGGAGAAAAACAAAAATTAAGTCTTATAAAAGAGTCTTTGCCTCTGAAATACAGGTCAATGAGAGCTACTATCAACCACCCAGATGCTGAATTTATTCAATGGTTTTCTGTTCACTTTAGAGCTTATTTCTCATTCACCATTAAAACTGTTTATTGACAAGTACATAGTCTGACATAGTAATGTGTATCATTCAATTGAGTATACATGTTGTTATGCTTGACTATAGTATTGTAGAGATCTTGGTATAAATTCTTCATGCTAAAATGTTACTATGGGTTAACACTGCCAACAGAGGCTTTCATCAGGTCTCCTAACTGACCAATTCCACAACCATATTGTAGTGATGAAAGGGAACTGTCAGTTGGTAGATTTCAGAAAAGATCACAAAAACTCTCAGAATGCAGCATGTATTCAACTAAATCTAGAATTCTCAGGACTGATTTTCTTTTTCTTTTCTTTCTTTTTTTTAATGTAAGCGGTACTGTCTTGATTTCTCCAATGGCACTGTGATTTTCACTCTTTTCATTGATGCTCTTTTAAAAAGTTACAGTGCATTTTAATTCACACAGTGTGAAGAGATTTGTGGCTGCTGGATGTCTACTGCAAAGTCAGAAAACTGAAATTGGTTGTTGCCAGGGTAAGTTCTATTTTACATGTCTGCATCTCCATCGTAGGCTAGGGTTAAAGGTTTCAGTCGGTTGTTTTGCCTTCTTTGGGGTTTCTTTGGCTTTTTGCTGTAAATAATAATAATAATCAGGAAAGGAAAATCCATCTTTAATTGTAAATTTTACTGTTTTAAATGGAAAAATTCAATCTATTGATAAAGTTGCCTAACTGCCTAATGACCTAAATTCAACATTAAAGTTTGATATTCTGGTGTCTTTGAATTTCTTATTTTATGCTCTAAATAAACTTGAAATGGACCCCCTCAAATATTTTATTATCCTGTAAAAGAAATATCAAATGGAATTACTAACAATGGAAATACTATAATCATTTATGTTTGACCAGAAATCTTTATAACGTGTTAAAGAAGACAGTTAAATAAAATTAGGTATCATTATCATATCTTTCTCCAGTAGTAATTCAGTATCAAACCTTGTAGTTCATAAGCATACAAAGCAATATTATCTTGTATAACCAAAGAGAACATATTTGAGATGACCTGGAGCAGCTCTGGCTCATTTTCAGATATTATATGGCTCATATTTGGTAGCTTTTAGACTGTCTATGACTAAAACTATTTTTATTTCAAATTTCAGATGAACGCTAAATAAATGGGAAGTACTTATGTGAGACAAAAATTGCTGTTTCTGTATTATAGTCAACTATTTTTGCCGAACTAAAGAGATATGTAACCCCTTAGATTTTGAAATATTTAATCACTCACCAAGCTAGATAAATCATGGAGACAATAAAGATGAGTAACACAAATGCCCCAGCTGCTACACCGTAAACCCAGGTCTTTAGTCTCCCATCTAAGAAGAATGGATATTAGTTATTAATTTACATTAGTCTGGTATGTGTGCATATATAAAAATATATATGACAGTCTTTAACTATGACCAATGACCAGTCACATATGAGCAAATCCTTTCAAAACAAAATTAATTATTGCTTAGGCATAGTTAATGATTAAAGCAAAGCTGCTATTATGAGTTAGATGCTGCTTCATTAAAGATAAATTATCAGTGAGAATTGAATGGAAAAGAAATAATGTTTTTAATTCAGTTTGCATTCAGATTTCAAGTTCATATGCCTAAATTTTTGCTGCTGCTTATCTACATTTTACTTCAAATCCAATATATGTGTAATGCTAAATAAACATTTTCTTCTGATTTTCATTCTGAGAATGGCAATTATAAGGGAAGAAGAAAAGTAATGCAATTTCAATAAAGTCCTAGAGCTTAGGGTTTATGCAGACAGGTATCTGAACATAAATTTTGTAATTTTAAACTTTTTTCCTAGATGAATTGAAAGTGAATATATTTAACATTTTTTGGAATTAATTTTTTATCTAATTTACACTTACACTGTACTTTAACGTTTATTTGATGATATCATTTGTAAAACTAGCCAAGTTTGACTATAACCTATAAATAACTTTTTAATTCTAAATAACTTTTTTCTACCTTTTTATTATATGGAATTAGGAAGGATAGGAACTTTTCTAATTTGGTTTTCTGGTCTCCTTTTCTTTGAGTTTTTTAGTTTTGTGTTTAGAATAAACTTCAACTAGATTATAGTATTAATTTGCCTAACTGGATCATTACATCAATATATATTTTCTGTTGCATACATATAATTAAACATATCAGTGCTGAAATTATAGATTGGGCAAATGGACTCCACACTCTGGTTTATTCAATATTTGGATGTCATCAAAAGAAAATCACTACTGTGAAAGTTTTCCCGCTGAGAGCTGGATCAACTGGGGACCATGTGTTGGAACTAAACTGTTAATATTCTGAAATCCTTTCGATTCTAAAGATTTTAAAAATGAGAGACTGGGCTTAAAATTAACCACTGTTGGGTTCATCTGCCCTGAGAGTTCTTCAACACATACTGAGTTTTTTAAAAGCCAAGAACAAAGTCTAAATGTATTTTTAAAGAACATAAACCTTTTTAACCTATAATCATTCTAGGGAGGGTATATATTAAAATTAAAATGACAATTCTCTCTAAAAACCAGTTTTGATGAGAGAAGGTATGCTTGGATTCTTAGTCAAGGTCAAGATTGGCTATTGAATGGCCATTTGCCAGTCCACTATCTTGAACACTGAGAAAAGAGTTTCCAGCACAGACACATCAGCTTTGCAAAATAAATTGTATTTTCAGCTAATAACCTTACCGAGGCAGGGATCATGCAGTTAAATCATGGTATTTAGGTTAAATCACCCAAATACTGAAAATACTTAAAATACTAATAGTAATTCTCCAATAAGGGTAAGTGTTTTGACTTAATACATTATAAATAGGGAAGTGCTATACAGATTCCTTCTTTTCTCCTATTTCTAACAACTGTAAAGTAGACTATGCCTGGCTTTGCCTAGAGATTTCCTTTGGTCATTAACTAGTAATACCTCTTGGTGTGAGAAAAACTGTCATTATCTTAGCTACCATTTAGCCCTTGTAGCACAATTTTAAGCACCAGCTGTAGTTCCAGGAATAAGCATATAGTTTATTCCACCTGGGGAGAGAATGTGTATGGGGTAGGTATAACATTTTATTAGGCCTTCAAGCTTTTGCCTGTATTGGCTTCATGTCCATTACTAGACACATTAAGAGGGTCTGTTTAATATGACAAGGGTCTGGTCAGTCTCCAAATTTAAATCATCCCATGTAGACAGGAAGGCTCCATCCTTGCCCTTCTGTATCTGGTGCTACTACAGATTCTGATTATTTGAGTTTATCAAATCTAGAGGCTGATAGAAATTGGTCTGGCTACCAAGTGCCCTCTGGTACAAGCATTACTGATGTTCCTATTTTAGGTTCAAATTATTACCAGTTTGTGGCCAAATGAAAAATTCTTGAATGTCTAGAGTTTTATTTGTTCCAATTTTGAATGACAATACACTTTAGTCCTAATTGATATTTCATTGTTAGATTTCTTTGTTCAATGTGAATGTAATTATACTTGTAAATTTAGGTCTGAGATCAAAATAATATCAAAATTTTTTTTCCTCAGGAGAGAGTAGTTTCATTTCTCTGAACTTTGAGCATGAGTGTTTTTTTCATAATAGCAAACCATTATACTATATGGTAATATCAGAATGAGTACAGATGAAAAATAAATCATATGAAAACACTTGCTCACTTTTTAACCTTTTGACATTGGTTAAAGGTATAACCAAAGGATTCTACATCAACACTGTCTAGTTACTTCACCTGGCCCAAATGGCTGTAGAAACCAGGTCCTTCCCCGTCCTGTTGGATTACTGGAGGATTGGGTTGGATGTACTGCCCGACTAGTTTTCACATCTCCTCTTTTGTCCTCCACAGTGGGTATCACCACCACGGGGATAAGTGTGCATTGCTCAAGTGTACCGTTAGAAGACATGACTTCAGTATACCCTTCTTCACAACTGCATGTCCTCATCTGCAGGAGAACAAGAGGATTTCTGCCACACATAGAAAGTGATGTGCCACACATAGAGAGCTTAATTGATCTGACTTGAAGAGAAGTCTCTAAAGGAGTATTGTTTTAGGAATTTACTACATGTAATTTCTGTCCTAACATAAAAAAGAACATACTTTTTGTACTGTACACAGATTGTTTTAACAGTGGAAGTAAGTGCATTAAGAATTGTTTATATTATTAAAAGGAGAGGTCTAGAAGTAAAGCTTTAGGTCCCAAGACATGCCTTTTGGGGTGAAGGGAGAAAATGGACTTTTTAAGGGGTAGTGGAGTGACAAATAATGAAGCTGGCTTGTCTTTCCTAATAAATTCACACATACCTCACTACAGTACGAGTGGGGTTGACTACACGGTGGGTTACAAGACCTGTCAGCATCAGGCTGGCGCACCACCAAGCAGCCCCCTGCAGAACAGAAAATCACACATTGACAAGTAGCATCTCTTGCAATGATAGAAATACAACGAATAGACTTGTCTTTGAATCCTGAACCACTTTGGGAGCCCCATGGATTTTCTGAGGGTGATTGATTGTGAAATATTTTGTTAACCTTGACTGCTTCCTAGAGGAACTTGAGGCCTTTCTTATTCAGAGGAGATAGCACAGTGCCTGGCACTCAGCAGGTGCTCCACAAGCACTTGTTCTTATAGTTGCTTTGAAAACATTAACTGCACACAGGTTATTTCTGTCATAGTTCCCAGTATCCCCTATGGGCCAAGTCATTAAAAAGCAGATTTGATTTTCCTTTAAATTTTTTAATTGGCTAGTCAGAGAAAAAGTTTTCATATTCACTGAGATAGATTAAGTCTTTAATTTATGTGACTACCCCCATAAATGTATTTTTTAATAATGCATATTTCTTTGAGAAGATCACTATTCCTGCCAATTCAGGATTTTTGTGGGTATAGGAAAGAAAACATTTGTAGCTACTAAGTGATGTATTTGCATTACTGTTTAACTTGACATTGTAGCTCTGTTTTTTCCTCCTTCTCTTTCTTTGTTCCAAGTATAGTAACAAGTATGCCTAAATTGTTACAAGTGAGGTTTTAAGATGAGAATAAATGTACTAGAGAAACAATATTGGGATGGAGGGAACTTAGAGTTTCAGACCATACTTGCTCAGCTGAATAGAATTTTAGGAAACAAAGTTTTTCCTTTATTTATGGGATTGATGATCCTTTGGAATTTAATCAAAGATAACTCTTGTTAATTCTTTGCCCTATCTCTCAGTACTATAAATAAACCATTCATCAAAAAGTTGTGATGAGAAAGCAGTTAGTCATTGCAAGGCAATTGCAGTTAAATGGACATATTGAAGTTATTATCATGAAACACATGAAGAAAAAGGAAAACAACATCTTGATTTCTAATAAGGACAGCTTCATAAAATTAAAGCAACAGATCAAGGTAGGTAATATACTTTACATGCTTGTCTATTTCTCACAAAGAATCTCCTCTTTCCTTTTTTTTTTTTTTTTTTTTTTTTTTTTGAATCTCCTCTTTCCTAAGAGATGGAAGGAATATGCATATAGATTTTATCACAAATCATTTACACGTTGGCTTTTTGGTATCAAAGAGTATTAGAAAGAAGTACACTGGATACTTTAATGGATTAAAAAGAAGGTGAACACATGAGTTCTACAGGTAAGTCCTTTAAAATTTGACTTACCTTTGCATTGGGGAATATCCCCAATTTTAGTGGAAAAAGAGCTTCTAACATGTAGAAGAAGAGGCAGACAAATATTATTTGCATCCATTCGGGGGTGGGGGGGGACCCTGAAAAGCAACTAGTAATACCTCTGGGGAAAGTGCAACGTTCCTTCTGAGTAGTTTCAAGAAGCATGTTGACCTTTATTTTCAACACTTGAGTTGAATGGACCATCTCTATAAATGCCTTCAAATTCAGAAAACCTATGCTTCCCTTCCCAGGGCTCATTTCACCTTATGCCTCTTACAGTGGTGTCTTCAGAATAGATTTTACTCCCAGAAAATAGTAATGTGAGAGAGTAAAGGGTTTCCTGGTAGGTGTCTCTTCTTTGTTATATATGTGTCTACTGGGAGTTGCTATTATCAATGTTTCTTGATACAGATTTCTCATGTATAAAATCTTACCTTCACAAGAATATAATTTGATATCCTGTTCCAGCTTTCATAGGGAGGAAATAAGTAATTAGGTTTAAATAAATCCAGGTAATTTAAAATTTAATAAAAAAACTGATGCTTTCCAAAAAGCATATTGATCTCTGTTCCTGTTATCTTACTGTATATATTACAGCTAAATTTATAAATGGACATTACTAATAGGCATCCAAATGCACATTACCTTTTATCTCTGCCAGAGGGTCAAAACAATGGCAGTAAGTCAGCAGGTCCCCCTGAATACTTAACTCTCAAAATTCATGCTACTGGTACAAGATGAAGATTCCTATAGATTAAATCTATAAAAATGTTAAAGGAGAGACATTAGATCTTTGGGTCATGTATTTAAGGTTGAGGTTCTGGTTCCGATTCTGACCTTGGTTTCTTGCTAGGAAATTTGCAAGGTACGTATCTGGAGCCAGGTTTCTCTCCACTTCACAGTTTCCTTAAGAACCCTTGCATTTACGGGGTTCAGAAAAGGAAACTTTTAGTAATTGCAGGTTGGAGAAGCTCTTTGGTATTTTTGGGTCAAAGGACATTGCAGAAAATTTTTCATTTAGACTTCTTCTTTGAATATATAAGTTTTGAGTCAGGGGCAGAGCAGATAGAGTCAGTTAGCTGACCAGATGTTCTGGGCTTGAGATTTGCCACCTATTAATTAATAAAAAGTTGAATTACAGATTTCTGAATTTCAAGCAAGGTATTTGGATTTCTATAACTATATTCCATTGGTAATATTTTTGGTCTTAATATATATTGTTTTTAAGGTACAGAAACAGATATAGTCACAAAATACTGATTTTTTTTCAGCATGTGATGAATTATTCACATGTAAAATTTCTAGGGAAGGTAATATAAGAATTATGATAATTTACTGGAATTAGTATTTTAGCTAAATGCTAGCAACATTGTCTAACATGGCTGGATGAGGGAAAATTTAATTGAAATATTAAAGAACAAAATAGTCAATGATTACAATTATAACAGTCTAGGTACTGAAAGAATATCTTTGTTTCCTTAATTACTTTCTTTAAACAATGTGTATTACAGGAAGACTTTCAAGAAACAAAGAGAAATTGGAAGTTTACCTGTTACATTTATACCATCTGACCTTTGACACCAGACTGTTCGGGAAGAACCCTTCCAAGCACTGGCCATCCATTTATACTCATAACACTGTCCATCTGCAGGGATACAATAAACATGAACAGAAGCATTCTGCTGGCTAGAAGGACAACCATAGGGAAAGAATATTACGAAAATATTTATAAACAATTGAAAAGTGGTAAATCTGTCTCAAAAATGATTCGAATTTATTGTCCTGAAATTGCCACATAAATGTTATAAAATTCCTGACCTATTCCTAAATCCCACTTCTTTGCCATGATTATTATTCTTTTAATGATAATACAGTACAGTTGATCCTTGAACAACATGGGAATTAGGGGCATGTACACCTATGCAGTCTAAAATCTGTGTATAACTTTTGACTCCTCCAAAACTTAACTATTAACAGCCTACTCTTGACCAGAAGCCTTACTGATAACACAAAATGCAAGTTAATTGTTTTTATATGTGTTTGTTATACTATATGCTTATAATAAAGTTAGCTAGAAAAAAGTTATTAAGAAAAGCATAAGGAAGAGAAAATATATTGTAATTTATTTATATTTTAAAAAACCCTCTTATGTAAGTGGACCTGGACAATTCAAACCTGTGTTGTTCAAAGGTCAACTGTATTTATTAAAAATTTGAAAAAGTATCATATTTTATGTATAGTTCTAAATATAGGTATTATACAGACAAAATATTTGTGTGTTTTTTAAAAAATGTAGCTATAGCACGTTTCTTTTAACTGCTATATAGAATTCCGTTGTACTAAACACCACAATTTTTTTTTAGCTATTTTCTCGCTGGGTGGTCTTTTTGGTTGTTTTCAATTTTTGCTTTTAGAGCAATGCTTCAGTGGTTAACCTCGTGCAGTCTCTTCATGCTTCTTTAAGGTACATATCTAGAAGACAAATTGCCAGGTATCACCATAAGGATGGCTGAAACTTTACTAAATATTATTGGTTTCTTCTTCCAAAAAGTGACAATCTACATAGCCACCAGCAGGGAAGAAGGGTTCTCATTGCTTAAGCTTTCATGAACATTTATAATTGCCAGATTTAAGTTTTTTGGTTAGTCTGGGGGCTGTGGAAGCTATATCATCATTTTAAATTGTAGTTCTCTACTTATTAATGCTATTAAAGAGCAAAAAATGTGGGTATTTAGATTTCCTCTTATGAAAGTTGCTTCTTTATATCTTGTGGCCATTTTTTTATATATTACTGAAGTCTATGCCTTTTCTTATTGAATTGTGGAAATTATTTATTCTAGAATAGCAGTTTTCAAAGTATAGTCCAGAGAACCTGGAGGACTTTGATATCCTTTCAGACTGTGTGTGTGTGTGTGTGTGTGTGTGTGTGTATTTTCCTTTTTCAACTACACATATGTGTGAGTAGAGCTGGATTTTCTTCATATACATAAACTAAACTAAGATTGCAACAGATTGCAAACAGAAGCAGAGAAGAGAATCCATTTGTCTGCCTTTAAGCCAGATATAGATATGCAAAAATGTAAAACAAGACCATGTTTGTCAAAGTCATTGTTTTTGTTTTGCAAAGTAGTTATTTTTCAGGAAGTATTGTTATCTGTGGTTACGTAAAATTGGTTTATGGTTATCTTAAATCTTTTCATTTTTAATAGAATTTTTAGATTTGGGATCCTCAAAACAATTGTAAGAATATAAAATTGGATGAATTTTATATTCTTGGACTAAAACATTTTAAAATTGTTTTTCTAGATACTAATCCTTAGTAATTAATTGACTTCACAAACATTTTTTCTAAGCCCTTGGCTTCTCTGCTAACCTTATTTATGATCTATTACTATGTACATGATTTCACTTAAAATAATTTTTCATCTTTCCCATCTTTGTGCTTCTCATGTCATGTTTAGGAAATTATTCTCTACCTTGAATTCATGATGGTCTCCTATATTTTCTTTAAATGTTTTACAGTTATGCTTTTCATCTTTGGGTCTATAATTTACCTAGAATACAGTTTTCTGTACAGTTTTGTGTGAGCTTAAAGATAATTTTAAAAACATTATATGGACAACAAATTATTGCAACATTATTTACCCACCCATTACCCTATTGACTTTCACTTCTGTTATGTACCTATGCATGAGAATTTATTCCTGAGATTGTTTCATTAGACTAATTGCTTTATTGTTGACTGATCACTCTTTAAAAATTATTAATGCTATAGAATAAACCTCGAATAAAGCCATGTAAGTGCCTTGAACTTGTCTCCCATTTTTTCTTCTTAAAATTCTGGGCTTTAATAATTCTGGGGTACTCATGGTCTTCAACCTCTCCATATGAATTTTAGCATCAATTTCCCAGATTACTTAAAAATCTGTTCAAATTACATGGAATTTATAGATAAATTGGCATAAAATTGAGATGTAATGATATAGAGGCTTACCCATGAACATGTCTATTTTACTAATGTTTTTGTTATGAGCTTAAATAAGATTTCGTCATTACTTTTATATATATCTTCATCATTTCTGTTAAATACATTTCTTCTTAGTTTTGATTCATTTTTCTCTAATTTTGTCATTGAGTCTTATTGGTAAAAGATTTCATTTTCATTTTTTTTATTCAAGTATAGTTAGTACTTCAGATATATAACACAGTGATTCAACAGTTACATACATTACAAAAACGCTCACCATGATAAGTGTAGCTGCCATCTGTCACCATACAAAGTTATGACAATCTTATTGATTCCTCATGATGTACTTTTGATCCTTGTGACTTATTTATGCTGTAGCTGGAAATTTGTATGTCTTGATCCCCTTCATATATTTCACCTAATCCCTTCTCTGGCAACCATGAGCTTGTTCCCTGTATTTATGAGTCTGTGTTTTTGTTTTGTTCATTCATTTCGTTTAGCTTCCACACATTTGTCTTTAACTTATTTCACTTATCCTAATAGCCTCTAGGTTCATCCATGTTGTCTCAAATGGCCAGATCACATTCTTTGGTATGGCTGAGTAATAGAATATTGTATATATGTATACATATATACATATACCATATCTTTATCCATTCATTTATTGATGGGCTTTTAGCTTGCTTTTATATCTTGGCTATTGTAAATAATGCTGTAATAAACATGGGGTGCATATATCTTTTTGACTTAGTGTTTTTTCTTTGGGTAAATACCCAGAAGTGGAATTACTGAGTCATATGGTAATTTTAATTTTTTGAGGAACCTCCATACTATTCACCACAGTGGCTGTACCAATTTACATTCCTGCCAAGAATGCATGAGGGTTTGCATTCTCCACTCCTGGCCAATACCACTTGTCTTTTTGAAATTAACTATCCTCAGTGGTTGTGAGGAGATTCTCATTGTGGTTCTGACTCGCATTTCTCTGGTGATTAGTGATGTTGAGCATATTTTCATGTTTTTGGCCATCTATCTGTTATCTTCTTTGGAAAAATGTCTATACAGGTCCTCAGCCCATTTTTTTCATTAGATTTTTGTGTGTATGTATTGAGTTGTATAAGTTCTTTATATATTCTGGATTTTAACCCATTATTAGATATATCATTTGCAAATATCTTCTCTCATTCAATTGGTTGCCTTGTTGTTTTGTGGATGGTTTCCTTCTCTGTATAAAAGCTTTTTTATTTTGGTCTAGTCCCAATAGTTTAATTTCTGCTTTTGTTTCTCTTGTCTGAGGAGACACATCTAGAATAATGTTGCTAAGTCCAATGTCAAAGAAATTACTGCCTATGTTTTCTTCTAGGAGATTTATGGTTTCAGGTGGTATATTTAGGTCTATAATCCATTTTGAGCTTATTTTTGTGTGTGGTATAAGCAAGTGGTCCAGTTTTATTCTTTCGCATGTATCTGTCCACTTTTCCCAGTACCATTTATTGAAGAGATTGTCTTTTCCCTATTGTATCTTCTTGCCTCTCTTGTAGTGGATTAATTGACCATACATGTGGGTTGTTTCTGGGCTCTCTATTCTGTTCTATTGATTTAAGTGTCTACTTCTGTGCCAATTCCTACTGTTTTGATTACTATAGCTTTGTAGTATAGTTTGAAATCTGAGATTGTGCTACTTCCAGCATTGTTACTCTTTCTCAAGATTGCTTTAGCTGTTCAGTCTTTTGTGATTCCAAATAAATTTTAGGATTTTTCTAGTTCTGTGAAAAATACCATTGGTACTTTGGTAGGGGTTATATTTAATCAATAGATTGCTTTGGGTAATATGAACATTTTAACAATATTCTTCCAATCCATTAGCATGATATATCTTTCCATTTATTTTTGTAGTCTTCAATTTCTCTCATCAATACCTTATTGTTTTCAGTGTACAGTATTTCATTTCCTTGGTTAAGCTTTTTTTTTTTCTAGATGTTTTATTCTTTTTGGTACAATTGTAAATGGAGTTTTTTTTCTTTCTATCATTTTGTTATTATTATATAGAAATGAAACAGGTTTCTATATATCAATTTTGTATCCTGCAACATAACTGAATTAATTTATTCTAATAGTTTTTAGGGGAGAGTTTTCTATATCATATCATTGGCAAGCAGTGATAGTTTTACTTCTTCCTTATCAGTTTGGATGCTTTTCAATTCCTTTTATTGTCTCATTGCTACGGATAGATTTTTCAGTAGTATATTTGCTAAAAGTGGTGAGAGAGGATGACATCCTGTTCTTAATGGTGAACAATTACAAGCTTGTCCACTGAGTATAATGTTAACTGTGGGTTTGTCAAAGATGGCCTTTGCTTTGGTGAGCCCCACTTGTTGAGTTTTTATCATGAATGTATGTTATATTTTTGTCAGATTCCTTTTCCGTATCTATTGAGATAATCATGACTTTTGGCTATTTTGTTTCTGTTAAAATATTCAATATGAAGATCATCTAGTAATGTGAGTGATTATTTCTTTGTTTTCAACTATTAAGCTTGTGGTTATGCTTTCTAGGTTGAAAAGAAGTAGCAATAGTGAATATCCTTGCTTTGTTATTGATTCCAAGGGAATGCCTCTTATGTTTTCCCTAATATTATGATGTATGCTGTTAGTTTTGGCAGATATCATTTACTAGCTCAAGTTGTGTGGGGAGGTTTTTATCGTGAATTAATCTTGCATTGTATAAACATATTTTCAACACACATTTAAAGATCATATGCCTTTTTTTCTGTTACTGTGATGACTTACCTTAAGTTTTTCTAATATTTTGGCATCTTTGTACTTCTAAAATAAATTATAATTAGTCATATTAATGATTTGGTTAGATAATTTTTATGACTTTGACAATCTGTTTTCATTGGTGACTATTGACTGATTTTTACTGTCGGTTATATTCTCTTGTAGCTGGGAGAATTTTCCTCATCTTTTTCCCATTCAACTTTATTTTTTAAGATTGCACATAAAAGGGAGTTGTTTCTTTAGATTTTGGTAAAGCTCAAAGCCATTTACATTTTAGTTTGTTTCATGTGTTAGTAAATATTTGACAGATTTGAGTTTTCAATAGTTACAGAATCCATGGTGTAGATTCTCTATTTCTTGATATAAATTATAGTAACATTCTAGATTATCTTGAAGTTTTTATATTTATTAGCAAAATTCATTCATAAAATATATTGTCAAACTCTACTCTATTAGTTGTAGTAGGGATTTTGCTCTTTTTTTTCTCAATTTTTGCCATGAGGTAGTCCATTTAGTTTTGGTCAACTATTGGCTTTTGATTATCTTGTTTTCTATTTCATTGAATTTGTATTTATCTATATTGGTTAAATTCTACTTTTTTCTTTTTAAAAAAATCTCTTGAGTTTAATGCTTAGCTCATTTTAAACTTTTCTCCCTCCTATTTACATATTTAAGGCTTTAAGTTCTCTACTAAGCACTTTTGTGCTGCCTCTCACATTCCATTTGATTGGTAATGCTCTAGAAGTGTGGTTTTTAGTTTTTCCTGATATATGTGCATGGGGAGATTTCTTTTGCAATTGTTATTGATTTCTAATTTTGTCATTTTGGGTTGAACAAATCTTTCCTTGGAATTTATTCCATTTTTTAAAAAAGACTTTATTTATTTATTCATGAGAGGCACACAGAGAGAGAAGGCAGAGACACAGGCAGAGGGGGAAGCAGGCTCCATGAAGGGAGCCCGATGCAGGACTTGATCCTGAGACTCCAGCATCATGCCCTGGGCGAAGGCGGCGCTAAACCGCTGAGCCCCCGGGCTGCCCTTATTTCATTTTCATTACCTACACAGTCCTAACACATAAGGAATGATTTATCTGACTGGTAAGCTTGGGAAGATTTGACTGACAAGGTGGGTAATTCCACCTAATTCTTAAGTCATCTAGCCCATTTGGCTTTTATTCTAAGCATTCTTCCCTCACATTCTAAGCTTTTTCCTCCAACTTCTCAGTAATGACTAATATTTTGGCTCCTATTGCTATTAAATGTCCTACTCCCTAATTGTTTCAAGACACTAACAGGAAGGCCCTATAAATTCTTTTGTTTTCATTTAGACTGCCTCTGGGTTCACAAGCTAAGACATTTTAATGCTCTGTGGTTCTTAGAAATTTCATGTATTGTTTATACTGGGTGCATGGCTCTTTTTGTGTGTATGCATACACACATAGACTGTGAACATGTATGTTCATATGTTCTATGTCAAATTATTGCCAATACTTTTTATCAATTTCCAAGAATATAGTAAAGCCTTTCACTTGGCTGTGGATTTTTCCTTGTTTCCTTTGACTTAAATAAAGCATATTGTTAAATTTATATATGCTCAGGATTGTCCTGGGTGTACAAATAATGTGCTCTTAATTATCTCAGTCTTCTGTAGCTCATAAAATTGTGAAACATTTTTTACATTTTATATCTAATTTATGAAGGGTGAATTTTTCCTCCTATAAATTTTTACACTTCAGAATCAAACTCTTAATTCTCAGTCCTAAGATCTTAGCAAATTACTTATTGAACAGAAAATTTTATATCTTAGGCTTTTGTCTATCAACATAAAACTAAACTGAAAAGGTTTCATGAATTGTGTAGCACTCACCATTACATGATTTTGTTTCTAACATTTGCTCTGGGCACAGATGCTGATTTTCTAGCTCTTGTATAATCACAGCTCTGGAACGGACCTGTATTCCACCAAAGCCTAGATCTTCACCATTCACACAGGTTAGCTGACACAGGCTCCAGGAAGACCAGTCGTTCAGATAACAGTCACCTGTAAAACACAGGTTTGTAGTTTATACCCATGAACAGTGGCCAGCCATATATTAATTTTATTTCTTAATCTCACTGGGAAATGTTTTTTGGTATGCTAGTCACACATGATATTTACAAGATTTAGATAAGTATTTAATATTTGCAAGTTCATATGTAGTTTATAAGCATTCATTAATGTTATTTTTGGAATGGATGTTACTGCGTATAGACTATGGCTTGAAGGAGCTTGTTCCTTATCATTCACCTCCTCTTAAGAGACAACAAATTGATTAAAATCTACCACCATTATTGTCATTATTGTAAAAGGATTTATTAAGTACTTGGTAGTATCAATGAAAATCTATACATAAAGATTTATCTGGTAGGTATTTTTAATTTCAAAAAAACTTGAACTACAAGGCTGGGAAAACTGGCATTTATACTTTTTTTTTCCCTCTTTCTTGCCAGAGGTGTGAAGATGAGATAGCCAACTGAGCAACGAAGTAGTGGCAATAATGCTTGTAATTTTATCTGATCTACATCTCCAATCAACATCTTCTTTTTTCAATTATTTATTAAAAAATAATATACATGAAAAATTATCACACATTATAAATGTTTGGATTTTCCCAATCTGATTATATAACCATGGAACCAATACCCAAATCAAGCAACAGGGCATTTTCAAGAGTTTCAGAAATGCTTCTTGTGTTATATATGGAATTATACAAGTTTTAAAAAATATTTCACTCATTTGTTTAATAGATCCACGTTTTAATGTAGTTCCACTTTGATCATTCTTCCTGCTGTATTCTATTTCACTATATGAAGGTATCACAATTTAGATATCCATTCTATTGATGGGCATGTGGAGAGTTGTAAATGTTTTCTATTATGAATACTGCTGTTGTGAACATTTTAGTATGAGTCATTTAAATGTATATGTGCATTTCTACTAGGTGTATACCTAGGGGTGGAATTGCTGGTGTATCATCTGTTCAGCATCGTCAACCATTTTGAGAACAAGGAAGAGTTAATGAAATATATCTTTCCTATATACCCTTGCATTCTTCAGGACTGATTGGTGATACTGTTCAGAGGATACAGTAAATTATGACAGATACAAATCCATAGGGATTCCTATCATTTTAATTATTCTAACCATACCACATACATAATTCATATTGCCTTATATTATGCTGAAGATGTCTAATATTAGCACAAAGTTGCCTGGAGATCTGATTAATGAAAACATGTCGTGCTATAATTAAGAAATCTTGGTCAGACGTGAATTACTGACTAACAGATATATGTATAATAATAAAATGAAGTGATTTCTGTAGAGCTGTTTTATAGTATGTTGTTAATATTCAATGTCATCCTGAAGTGCAGAAAATTCTAGTAAATTTTAGAAGTGTTAAAAAGCTAGGAAGCATGTTTAAATACTTTTGGGTTACTCAGTTTTTAATTATGCAGGAGAAACTTAAAATTTTAAACAATCCTCTCAAGCTAAAGGTAATATAACTGTGCTTCAGTAATTGCAAGCTACATGGAAACAAAACACACCTTTTTTACTAGTAGGCTTTATCTCTGTGCTTATATCACTTGACATAGTGTATTTCACAACAGAACTCAATAAATAAATAGTTGTCTGTGAATTATATAATCCTTACTCCCAAAGAACCTAGTATCAGGCCTCAAAAATTTAATAACAGCAAATAAGAGTGAGGCATTAGTTTGTACTAAACATATTCTTATATGTTGACCATACAAACCATTGTAATAATAGACTATACTATGCCTGCAAAAAATAGGACAAGTGTATGAAATACATGTTCCTATGTTAGTATTTTACTCTTTAAAGCCTAGTAGCTCCTATATTGCTAGCTTCCCAAACCCATTATTGGAGACAACTAAAGCAAGAGAGGAAGGGAGATGCATAGATGGTAATTCATACAAGAAGAGCAGATTCCTCCTGGATTTGTAATTATTTAATTAGAGTGGTGTGTTTGCCCAGTTTGATGGTGGATCCATCCCATCCCTTATGGGATCTTGCTTTCCTTTTGGTCACTTGGGACAGATTTCAATCTTGTATTTACTTATGTTACTTTAAGATTAAACTGTCTCTTCTGTTAGAAGTAAACTCAATTTGGATAGGGGATATTTGTCTCTCACTGTATCTCCAAAATTGAGCTCTGTGCCCAGCCCCCAATAACACTTGATAATAGTAGTCAAATGAATGGGTACTTGCGCTGCAGGAAGTATAATGAAAAGAAGTAGGATAAATCTTACAGGAAAGTCGACCCTAATGCCTGGTAAGGATGCCAGTGCTGCTCTGTGTTGTGGATATCACAATAGTCCTATTAATGGCTTTGGAAGAGATAGGCCTTCCAACTTTTAGCTTTGATCCCTTTTCACCAACTATGCAGCCATTTAGCACATTGAAGCCCAAAGGTTCAGTCCTTGGCTCTTCCCAGAACCTTTATCTGCTGCCACAGCCTCAACCTCCGTCTGTTGTGAAGCAAAATGATTTTATTCAATTGAATTGGGTATAAGATCTGGATTGAAATCCGGCCAGTTTGGGGGATAGGAAGTGGAAGGGGGGGAAACTGCTGGATCAAGAATAGGTTATTATTAGTGGGTATGGGAATATCTAAGAAGCAACACTTAGCCTAGGTCTAGAAAGTAAGATTTTTAGAAAGATAGTTCTTCATCTGAAGTAGATGAAACTATCTGTATGTACAAGACTGTTATTACAACTGAATATGCAGTGAAGAATGCTCTTAAAGTCTAGCACGTAGTTCAAAGTATCAGGTTGTTTTATCTACTGCTCTACTTAATTTTATTCAGTTCATCTTGGTAAACTATAGAAACTGCCAATATTATCACCTCAAATAATTTACTAACTAAGCAATGAGCAAATTGATGAAAATTAATGAGCAACCCATATGTTCAGCTTTTTATAGTGTTTAGAGAATCCCATCAAAATAAACTTTTGAAAATATGTTCTCCATCTTTAAAATTTTATGTGACTACCCAAAAAAAAGGTATGATTTATTTTTGCCTCCAAACAATATTTGTCTGCCAAATCATTATTTTGGTGAGGATCTTGTTTGAAATAACACATTCTTTAAAGAGATTGATATTTTTCTTATAGGCAAATTGGGAGAATAAAAACTTTCCCCTAAGGGTGAACTATAGGCAATTTACTTTCAATCTTACTCTTTCCTGTTCTAATAATAAACTGTTGCCCCTATCTTTCTCAAAGCCTTAGGCTCATGCTTGACATTGAACTTATTTTTACCTTCTATCTGTCCTAAAGTTCTCTGCATCAAGCCCAAATTCCTTTTTTTTTTTAAGATTTTATTTATTTATTCATGAGAGAAAGAGAGAGAGAAGGCAGAGACACAGGCAGAGGGGGAAGAAGGCTCCATACAGGGACCCCAATGTAGGACTCGATCCCAGGACTCCAAGATCATGCCCCAGGCCAAAGGCAGGCGCTAAACCGTTGAGCCACCCAGGGAACCCCAAACCCAAATTCCTAAATATTAGCTTATCACTGTTTGCCAGTTATTTCTAAACTATTTTATATACAGTATTTGCTTTCCACATTTTACTTCATGAACCCCTTGTGTCCAACTTTGAGTTGGAATAATTTCTTTTAATATTTTCTTCCCTAATATTTTTTCTCACTCTTGAATGATGTTGCTGGGGATAGCATTTTCAGTTCATGGCTATTTTCCACCACACTTTGCATATATTCCATTGTATTCCATTGTCTTTGGGCTTTCTTTGCAACCAAGAAGAATTCTATCATAATTCTACTTGTCTTCTAGTTGCAGGTAATCTGCTTTTTTCTCATAATTCGTTACTAGTTATTTCTCTACATTTTATGTTTTAATACAATATATCTAGGTGTGGATTTGTTGTTGATTCTATTCAGGACCCAGAGTGAGCCTTCATTACAAGGACTTAAATATTTCTTTAGTCCTTATGTGCTTAGACCTTGCTTCTCTCTCTCTTGGAAATTCTAAATAGGTGCAAATTCTCTTTCATACTTTCCCACTCAAGCACGAGCCTATGGCCTTAACTGCCAACACCTGCAGGTGTTAAAACTCCAGGTAGGTGGGGATAAGCAGAGGCCACATGGGAGACCTAGATTTCACCCTTAGTTGGCAGTAACAAGGCAGTAGACCCCTTTCATCGACACTATAATGTCCAGTTATTGGCACAGACACTATTGAATGAGAAGACTTGCTGACATGCCTTTAACTTAGATTACAGATGCAACCCCTTCTCAACCCTCGTGCTAGTAAGAAATGACCAGACTATGAATTGTGTTTTGCTACTGTCACCTGGGCAAGGCTTGGTGCAGGCTTCCTCGAGAACCATTTTTTTATTACCATCTATTATGGGTTCAATGTCAGTACAGAATTCTTCATCCACCACTTTGTTGAAATCATCAGTTGACCCGTCACTCACTACACAAGAAATGTTCCTTGTTCTCGTCCCTTCGCCACACTGGGCATCCTGGAATGCAGGAAGAAATAACTAATTAGGAAAAGAAAAATAATTAATTAGTGAGCTCATCACTTACAGTTATCTCTGCACCACTGATTTTGATTTATGAGCAGTTAAAAAAGCATTTGTAACCCTAGGGAAGAAGTCCTAGAGGACAGTGGCTATAAAGTATACAGTGAACAATTTATTTGTTTTCTAGCCAAAGACAGGCAAATAAATTTTCATTAAAATGAATCAGTCTCCAAATGATTTTGAAAACACAGGACAGGGACTGCTTGTTATCAAAACTAATTAAACAGTTACAAAATGGCAAGGCACCTAAAATCTTGAGGAGGAAACATGCTGTCAGCTCTGAAACATATTTCTGCAAACAAGTCCCTGCAGATAGTGAACACACATTTCTACACAACTTCTTGAGATTTGATTACCTGCACTTGGCATAGAGACCACTGGCCATATTGCCACTGATAACAGGGCTTCACTGGGCAAGGCTTGGACTGTTCCATCAGGGCAGGGCATGGCCGTCCATCACCTTGAAAGGGCTGGGTCACTGTGCGTCTTCGGATCATTTTCCCTTTAAGAGATACAAAGTGATGCAACTGTAGTGATTTATTTGTGCAAGCATCTATCTTGAGGGAAGGCATCACAGACCTTTTTGCTGAGGGGATCTGAGGAATGGGTAAGGCTCAGATGTTTTGAAAAGAAAGAACACTGATTCAACCTTTCTGAAGATTATGTGGTAAGACTTAAAGCAAGAGAGATTTTATTTTCTATTCCTTGACTATCAGTCTAATATTAACTCAGGTACAAACAAACCTGTGAGGCCACATGTTTGAGAACATTCTGACCACGGAGACCAGTCGGAAAGCTGGCAGTTGACGGGACATTCCACCATGCAGGATGTGTTCATCTGCCAGGTCTTCTCCAGGCCAAGCTGAAAGGAGAGAGGTAGATTTGTTCATACTGACCTGGAAGCACGACACAGGGTGGCATTAGGAAGGGGAAAGGAAGACAAAAAGCAAGATGCAGAGTAGAATAAAAAGGACAAATAGGAAGTGGTTCAACCCAGGAGAGTGGGAACAAATGGCACAGGATGAATGGAAGAGCCCATTTACTCAATGTAGTTGAACTTTTTCAATAAAGAATAAAAAAAAGTAATTTTAGTCTCCAAATTGATTGAATTTCCCTAAGCAAGGAGCAAATAGACGTAAGCATGATTACTTTCTAGAAGTTAAGAGCCAAAAATATCACCAATATATAGTTTTAGGATTGTATCTTTGGGATATTATTTATTTTTGTTTTTTTAAGATTTTATTTGGAAGTGAGAGAGAGTGTGCATGAGTGGGGCAGGGGGCAGAGGGAGAGGGAGAAACAGACTCCCCACTGAGCAGGGAGCCCAGCTGAACTCCATCCCAGGACCCTGAGATCATGACCTGAGCAGAAGGCAGATGCTTAACCGGCTGAACCACCCAGGCACCCCTATTATTTATTTTTACCTGTGCATGATGTTAAACTGAAAAGCAAAAGGTTTGAAAGACAAATCACCACTCAAAAACTAATATTATAATGTACTGAAATAATATAAAATATTAGTTGTCAAGTACGTTATCTTTTTCAAAAGGAAGTATGGGTCACTAGAATTTTTTGATTACAAATATTTTATATACATTTATTTTATACAAAGATTTTCTTTTCTTAAACTGATCTCAGCAGCTGTTTATAATTCACTGGTTTTGGTTAGCGTCTCATCAGATACTAATACTGTGACATTTAATTGGCATTGAGTTGTTTACTTAATCCTTCTACCTTTAAAATATGAGATTTCAAATTTATCACAAACAGTTAAAAAGTCCAAGGTACAGAGTAACATGAAAATATAAATATTTAAGAGCATTGTTAGAAAAGTACAATTTGGGGGGCAGGAATAATCCTTGGGAATTTTCAAGATCTTTTTAAAAATTTCCATATGAAAAAGAAGTTTATATTGTCTAATGGACATAGCAAAAGATGGCAAAAGAAAATTTTTCTGAAATCTTACATTGTGGTTCAAGTATAACTCTTGGTTCTAAGTTATCCACTGAGAGAGGTTCAGGTCAATGACTATATGCTACATACCTCTGCAGGTACTCCCATTATATTCTCCACCAGAAATAAATGACAAAGTTGAGTATTTGATATAAAAATATTTGCCGTATCACTTAATTGAAGTCTTATAAAGTCACTTAAAGTCATGGGAGGTTGCAGAAGGGAGTCTTAAGGTGGTTATATGCTAAAAATGATGTGTAAAATTTAAGGTAGATAATAGTTTGGTGAAGAGAGGGTTTGAGTCAAGAATTAAGCTACTACTGATTTATTTCACTACAGAATTGAGGGATGTCTTTGTCTAGATCTTCTGGGAATCTAGTAGTGAGACATTTTAACCCTCTACTATTTTTTTCTTACATTTTTGTGTCCTTTTTCCCTCTCTCTCATGCTCTCTCATCTAAACATATGTGTCTAAGTAAATGAAAAAGAATTCTCTTCAGGGATCAAAGAACAGGAAAGGAGAAACCAATTACTAGGTATTGGGTGAATAAAGAAAAACATCAAAGAAAAAAGTGCTATATAAATGCTAGATGGGTTTAACCCTAATTGTCCTCTTTGTTGGGTAGGAATGGCATTTTCCTCTTTGGCTGTTAGGGACGCAGCAAGAGTTAGCTACTGCTGTTGTGCTGAATGCAGGGTTTGCACATGTATTAGTAGGTAGGCAATCGATCCATTATTAAAAAAGATAGCCAGCTTTTCTCAGGGCTATGATTTAATACTACTGCATCCATGGGGATGGATAAAGTGGGATATGAGTTGTTTATTCCAATTCCTGCAGAGAAAACACTATTCTCCTTAAAGACCGTGTTTACTAGAGTATTATGATTTGAAACCTTAATTGTCACCACAGTATTCAAACATTATGATATTAATGCATAAGAGTAAATTTATCTAGGCTTATGAATAATTGAAATATCTTAGGGTTTTATTCACATTTCATTTAAGAAATAAAGAACTCTATTTATACCTCTATCGTATAGCCATGTTTTTAAATTGGTTTTGTATGATTTGGGTTTAGCTTTCACAAAGCTCTCAGCTGTTCCTTGTATATTTCATTCTGATCCAGGAAGACATTTATATGTACATTTGCAAACAAGGCAATATATTAGTCAACTAGAAGTAGATCAAAGCTCTCCAGCCAATCTAGGACTATAATAATGTTCATTAATGCTAATGTTATTTTTATAATGGTTACATTACTTTGATGTTATTAGTTTCCAGACCAAATTAATTCAGGTATAAAATTTATAATTAAAGTATGAATCCACTAAATTATAAGATGGTAGTGAGTGGAATTTATTAAGTAAACAACTTGTTTTCAGCACACTCGGGTGCTCCATTCCCATGGACAGATATAACGAAGTTGTTAGAGCCACATGATAACGATATGAAAGGGACTAAGATATTTCCATCTCGAGTTTTCTCAGGGATTGGAACAATTTACCATCAGCTTATATAAGCTCCAGCATGTTTAGATAGAAGTTATGGTCATCATGTCTACTAGACCCTTATGAGGCCATAAGCTCCTCTCTATGTGTTCAAGATCTAATGAGGCTCCTTCTTATCTTAGTTCATGTTTAACCCAGTGGGGCTGAGATGCAGGAGAAGTTAAAACCTGGCAGGAATGTGAATACCCTTTTGGTATGGAAGTCAGACAAAATAATTGCAATGTGAAGTGCAGATTCATGAACACTAAGAGAAGCCAACAACTATGTTTCCTCACATTTCATAAGGTCATACCTAGAAATGATCACATGACTTTTATAAGTTGGAGAATTAATAGTCACAATTCTCTCTCAAAGAGAATAATTCTTGCCTCAAAGATACAATGGCAGACTTCATTCCTTTGTTTGAATTTCAAGCTGTCTCTTATCCAGACCTGAATACTTAGACTCTCACAGCTGGATATTAGATCCTAATATCAAAATCTGCTACCAAACCACATGCGATCAATGTTTAGCAACAGAGAGAATAAATGATGGCTCTTGGCAGGTGTCCCAGGCAACACAAAATTCACATGGAATTACAAAAGATGATGAGTAGTCTGATTAAGATTTATTGCCTTTATTCACCTTGATTACTTATTGTTCCCCAAGCATTTCTTTCAAAATAGGCTAATTAGCATACCTTTAGGCTCTGAGCAGAACAAAATACAGGAAATTATGTGTAGAAATCAGTAGTTGGACAGTGTTTCTTTTCAAGAGGGTGCTTAGCAGCCTCTGAGTAGTACAGAAAAACATCTGCTGGCAATGAGCTGCATTGAGCACAGGTCACTTGGCTCAGCATGAATCAAAATTATTAGGGAAGAATTTACTTGCAGAGATATAACACAGTATCCCCTCACCTCCTCACAATATTTCAGGTCAACCGACTTGCCATCACTTCGAACACAATCCAACATCCTTGTTTTAATGCCGTTTCCACAAACTGCCTTCTCACTCAGCTGACACGTACTCCAGTCTGAAAGGAAGGGAGCCCATCAGAACAGAAGGCTACGTATGAAACAGATTTCAAATGAAACTCTGATGACCTGAATCCCATATTTAATTCACAACTGCTTTCTAAGCCCCACAATCAATCATCCCACATGCAGAGCATATGGGTCCTGGCTTTGAACATATCAAGAGTCAAATGGAATTGCTGGGGTTGCACATAACTACAGGGATTATTCTTGAAGGCAGATGTCTACTTGATAATCTTGACAGCTAGCTGTTTGGTGATACTGCGGAACTGACTTTGGCCTGCAGATCAAATGTCACTTAAAAACTTTCTTTCCTAATAAAAGTAGAAATTTAAATTTTAACATTTTTAATTTAGCAAAACAATCATAATTTTAATGGGTGGCACTTTAACCATGTAGTTATATTCAAATAAAACACTATTTCACTCACTGTCCATACTTAGAATATTTTAAAATATACCCTTATTTCAAAATCACTTTGGCCATATCTATTTAATTCTTTTATTTCATGTCTTTTGCAAAATAATTCATTCATCTTTCTTTCCAGGGTAGCTTAGCTTAGCATGTCCCAGAGAACTGTGACTTCTTTGTATCATCAAAAGAAATTGAAGAGAAAAACCTAAGGAAACAAAAAGCCAATCTGACTGCTGTGTGTTATTGTACAAGGCCTGGAGTTCACTTCAGTGTGAGAATTACTTGGGAAAAACTTCACAATAAGCTTCAATGTTTCCCACATCATATAAACTAACACATTCTCTTCTTTCCTAGAGAATGTGCCTTGATGGTATGGAGATGAGGGTTATGGAAAAAAATGGAATTTATAATGTCTTTTTTTCTGAAAAACAAAAAACACAAAAACAACACTCATCTTTTTTTCATCTGTACCTTTGATAATACAGAAATGTCTGTATCTTCTTCATACATTTTTTTTGTAGGTTAAGATTGCTGACATTTTCACATCAGACTAATCATGCTTAGAATTATTGTCCCAGTATGTTATAGCGATTAAACATCTTCTAGAGAAGATGTTTATCTTTCAATAAACCTGATACTTCTGGGAAAGATATATCTTTTACTTGCACCTTCCCAAAGTGGGAGGATGTCTTATATAGGATCACTTAGACTATTCACTCTACCTCACACTCTACCTTAAGCACTCAGTATTTGTGTGATATTTTCATTCTCCATATCTTGATGTTTATTAAAAATAGATAAATATCTCTGTCATTAAATAAAGAGTGATCTCTGGGAAAGTAAGCAGCATGTCCAAAAGGGACATAGATGGAGATGAACGATACTTACAGGAATGCTACTGAGCTGAAAGACATGGGATTTGGCCTTTAGCTTGGTGATTGATGAGATGACTATGCACGTACCTGTTACATTATAATCATAGTGGAAGCAGTTTTTGTTTAGGTTACAGGGTTCCTTCTCAACAGCATTAGGGCAGGCTCTTCCTTCATCTGCAGGTTGTCTGATGGGATCAGCTGACCTTTGCCGGAAACTGCTTTGACTGCAAGGCTGACAAAGAATAATACAACTCCTCAGAAAGGTGAATACCTAGCCATACAAGAACTAGTATATTAGGGAGAGCACTGGAGCAGGAGTAAGAGTGTCTAGGCCACTAACTTGAAGGGTCTCATACACCTCAGTTTCGTCATCTATAAAATCATCGTGTCAATGAGTTTCTGACGTCCTATCTAGCCATAAGATGCTTAAGAGTCTGTGTGTCAAATACTAATAGATATATCACATCACATATATGCAAACACGTACATATGATCATATTAATTATTGCAGATCACTAATATAGAATTAATAATCAATCAATTGCATATAGTTTCTGTACCTGAACAACTATTTTAAGGGGGAACATATTAGCTGTTGTAGACCACAAACACAGAAATGACAGCCTATTTACCCATCATCTATCTATCTAGTTTCTTGGACCTGGAAAACCATCTTAAGATTGACTTTCAATAACTAGCTTTCAGTGATCTTGGTTTTCCTAATGGGCACATATGCATGCACACGAACACAATTCAGCAGTTAAAAAAGACTAGCTTGCCTTTCTGCTACTGGCAGAGTCTCGTTCTGCAACCATCTGGTTTCTAAGAACAGGAACTTCAGATCTGATGCTATAGAATTAGAGTAGAAAATCATTTGTGTGCCCTTGTGAAACAGTTGATTCTTTGTTGCTATTTAACCTGTATCCAAGTCAACCAGCAGCCCTGTTTTGCTACTGCTCTATCAGTTGGCTGCTAATTAACACCTTTAATAATGTTAACGCTGAGACAGAAAATTCATTTCACCTTGAAAACATGCATCATAAATTCTTTGAAACTGTCTTATATTGTATTTTAGCAAATTAATTCCACATTAGATGTATTCTTCTTGTACATTTGATGCCATTTTGAATTGTGCAGATGTACAAAGGTGCCTGGGCCAAGCAAATATCCTAAATTCTCAGCCAATTCTGTTTTAAATGACTCTTCCCAGGGTCCCGTGGAAGAACCCCTATGGGCTGTTAAAATCTAGAAGCTTTGTGTTATTTGAAACTCTCAGCTGGTTTTCCAGACCCACAGAGACACAGAGTCAGTCTGTGGAAAGAGATTCACTGACACACAGCTTTCTTCCTTCAAGTCCCTTTTTTTTTGCCAGAATCTTTCGTGTTTTAGTGTCAATACTCCTGCTGCAGTACACCCACTGTGTGAAAGATTATTCCTACAATTTAAATAAAATGGATTAGGCAAAAAGCAAGGGATGAAATAACTCGACACCATTAAAGTACCTTTACTGGAGCTTCATTCTTTTTCCCTTTACCTGGAGGGAATCATTATCACCAGTGCAGTTTTTAACATCCTATATACTTATACGCCAATTTGAAGGCATTTTCTGTAGGTCTAGGAGGATGGTGGAGAAGTGTGAAGTTGGCAAGTGGTTGAGCTGTTCCAGTGTGAGTCAAAACACTGCTGACTTTAAATGGCACAGTCACACGGAATGAGGTAGCTAAGAAAACACTCTCGCCTTGGTAACTAATTTAGTAATTATTATTTTTTTAATAGCTTTAAAGCTTTAGTGGTAAAGAATTAAGTAAACACTATTGATAAATGGTTAATCATCTCACCAAAGTGCAGCGGGTCCACGGACTCCATTCAGATATCACACAATCCTCAGGGCATGGTAATTTGCATTCTCTAGAGCCCAGGGGCATCTCTTCTGGATCGCAGAAGTAATCTTCTACATGGTCAGAAGGGCCATCTGCTGTGTTCTGCATGCATCTAAAAAAAAACCATACCTATTCAGTGAAGGAACCAGGACAATTAGAACGATGGCCAACCCATAGGATAGGATGGCTCTAAAACATTGTTATGGGGTTGGGAGGTGGGAATGTTTGCATTTAATAAAATTGTCCAAACATGAAGACATAAAAGGATCTCTGCCTCCTATAAATACTGGCAGAGCTTCAGCATGGTATAAAATGGACAATTGCTTCTATCATCATAATCTTTTAAAATTATAGCCACTGTGTGGATTATAGTATGTCTTCCTCTGAAGGAAGAAGGTCTTTAAAAAATAAAAAGATTATTTATTTATTTTTCATGAGAAACACACAGAGAGAGGCAGACATGGGCAGAAGGAGAAGCAGGCTCCCTGCAGGAAGCCGACGTGGGGCTCAATCTTGGGGCTCCGAGATCACGCCCCAAGCCAAAGGTAGAGGCTCAACTGCTGAGCCATTCAGGTGTCCCAAAGAGGGCCTTTTATACTCGTGTATGATGCAGCAACTAATGAGGAATGGTCCACAGAGATTCACTGAGGGGCTTATTTTTGGAAATGGCAGATTCCATAGAGAAGGTAGATTCATAGATGATGGAAGATGAGGCACACTGAACTTTCCTAGAGGTTTCATGAAATATTTTCTAAAGTAATTGATGGAATTTATCAAGTTGTTTTGTCACTGAAAAGTAATATTAGCCTCCTATATGCTGATAACTTTAAAAGAAAGGCAGAAGCGAAAATACAATTATAGTAATAATAATAGCACAAATTCTCTAAATATGGTTGTTAGAATCTTTCATATATCTTGGCCTTTTTAAATTGGTAGTTTTCTTCTTAACAGAACAGATTCAACCACCTTATATGTTTCATTCTTTTGTAAGCAGTCATGGAAGTCTCGCTTACTTATCTCTTAGGGATCTAATTAACGTGGTTAGTACCAGACTTCACTCTTAGCATAATTAATAATCTCTCGAGGCACTTTTCTAGTGGAAGGGAAAAACTTTATCCCTCATCTATAACTCAGAGAAGGTCAATCAAAGTAATGGGTTTGGGAAGAGAATGCATTGCTAGAGCTAAAAGCAGGCTTGAGTTCTTAAGCCTCTCAAACCCATTGCCATGTTTTAAACTCTAGGTTAAATTACATTATCAATTAAACCTGGAATCTCACCGTTTCCAAGGATTTACACTCAGTGGGGACTTTGCATCTTTATAAATCTCCTCTGCAGAAATACCTTTCTATACAGTGCTGCCCAATTTAAGAGAAATGTTGTTTTCCTATGGGATACATTTAATGACTGGAAAACTGTGCTGTTGCTTATGTCTTAATTGGGTTTGTAGTCTGAAAAAAATACTTCTACAAAAACCCACCTCTGCACTTTTTGGTGTGGATGGATAAAAATAGGAAAGAGAGACCACAAAAATATGCAGAGGCAGGTATTTATTTGATTTCATTGCTAAAGAAAAAATTATAAATTTCTTTGGGAGACTTTCAGTTTCCCAGGAAAAAGTTCTCTCTTCAGTGGCATTTAAAAAATATTCTGTTGATGGCAACTTTGAGAGGATGTGGAGCAGCTTTGAGATGACATGGAACAGAATTTAATGCTCAAAAGATAAGTTTGTCACTAAGAAAAGATTGTATTCATGGTAGTCATTGACACAGGGTACAAGGATTAACTTGCAAAATTACCTATTGATCCAGAGTTAAAGACAGATGTTCAATACTCTTTTAAGTAGTTATGTACATAAAACTACATTTTCACACGCTTTTCTCCTTTAATTTTTTATTACATAGCTAATTCATTCAGCTTAGGAAAATCAGAAGAAACAAACAAAAACAAAAAATCACTCAGAGAAAACCACTCTTTAAAGACTATTTATTCTATTTAAGCATATATTTCATTTCATAAAATAGAGCAAATTTTGTATACTATTTGTACCATTTAAAAAACCAATAATATGAACATCTTTTCCTGTCACCAACTATTTTCCTAAGATATAATTCTTTTTTTAAGAATGATTTACTTAGGCAGCCCGGGGGGCTCAGCAGTTTAGCTCCGCCTTCAGCCCAGGGCAGGCTTAATCCTGGAGACCTGGGATTGAGACCCATGTCGGGCTCCCTGCATAGAGCCTGCTTCTCCCTCTGCCTGTGTCTGCCCCCCCGCTCTCTCTCTGTGTGTCTCTAATAGATAAATAAAATCTTTAAAAAATGATTTACTTATTTGAGGGGGGAGGGATAGAGGGAAGAGAGAACTCAAGCCAACTCTTATTCTTGCTCAGCAACTCAGGGCTTGATCTCATGAGCCTGAAATCAGGACAGGAGCCCAAACCAGGAGTCAGGTGCCTAACCGACTGTGCAACCCAGGTGCCCCAACGAAGGTATAATTTTTAATGACTATATTTGAATTCCATCACTTCAATATGCCACGATTGTTAAAAATGGCCTTATTGTTGATATTCAAATTATTTATGTTTTATTTACTTTATTTGGTATTAGTTTTTAAAATCACTCTAGAATACAGAATCAAGATTCACATCAGGTTTTCAGCACAAAGGAAAGCACTAAAGCACTTTAAGTTCATTTGCTTTCCTCCAAATTCTTGGCCTTTCTCCTTTCCACAGGACAAGGAATTATGCTGTGAGAAAAATTGAACCGTATTAGAAATACATAGTTCAGAACCAAGCTGGAGGCAAAGCGCAGGGCCTGAGGCCCGTCATAGGTATGACAGTAAGGGGGTATATTGTCTGCAGAGAATTCAAAAGCAACAATAAAGATAATCAAATCTCTTGCTCTTTATTACCTGTTTTTTATTATCACCATGTGCTAGAAATTCTTAAAAAAAAAATGTCTGTGAAAAATATCCCTTCCCACCAGGAAAAATCACTTCTGCCACCAGCCTTTGATATGTCATATAATCCTAAAAGAAAAAGAATGACACTGGATAAATTGGTACTTGCTCTCTTATAGACTCTTCTATCCTGAAATGTCACTCAATGCTTGCATATAAGCAAGACATTTTGACCTTAATTAGCAGAGAATAAGGTTAGAGAGGTTTACTACTCAATCAGTAACAAATAGAAACATTACATGATCAAAGATCACAATCAATACTGACCTTCCCTTTTCTCTATTGACATTAAAGATGTTTACTGAGAAAATGAATAGATCTCAAAAGTTACTTTGGTTAGGATGTATTTGGAAATGTTGAGAGTATTATTTATAAAGCAAAAAAAAAAAAGCACGTACACAGATCATTGAAGAGAAAATTGAAAGAAACAGTATTATAATTTTTCTTACTAATGAAAAACCCAATTTGATCAAAATATTTTTATAAGGAAAATATTTTTAAATTTGGAGGAGAAATTTTGAATTTGCAAGGGAATGGTGGAAAATGGAATCTCTGTCTTTTCCCTATGTTTCCCTATCAACTTGTTACCTTCTAATCGCTCATCTACCTTTATTAAGTTCCTCAGAAAAATAGCTTAAGAATTCAGAGGGCTTGTGAAAAAGAAAAATTATTTTTATTGGAAGCAAATTATACAGTGTGCCAAAGTTTTACGATATAAATGTTAATTCACTCTATTTTTCTATTGAGAAACATAAATCTTAAATTCATGAAAAGTTAGGTCATGAGTAGCAGTGGGCTTGTCCACTAGATAAGTCGTCAAATTCTGTATGTTTTTACACATGTTTTTACGGTGTATCACTCGGCAGGGTTAGAAGAAACTGGTATAAAGAGTGACAACTCTGTCACTTTACTAGATGAGTGTTCTTGGTAAATTACTCAGTACTTCTGAATCTACTCCACAAAGTAGAGATAATAAAACCTCATAGACTTGTTTTGTAGGGTTCCAGAGCCCTTAAGAGTCATATACAGATACTGGAGGGAAAATTTAATGAGTATCAAAATTGTATTAGGGGTTAGGAAATTTCTAGAAATATGACAAGGTCTCTGTTTGGAGAAAATTATAGAGTTTAATAAAAACAACAGACGGTAAATGGATCTTTTCAAAACAATGAGGGGGAAGTGGGGTACTGTACAGCAACACCACTCAACAGAACTTTCTGTGATGATGGAAATGCTCTATAGTTCTGCTGTCTGACAGCATAGCTATTAGCCCCCTCAGCTATTGAGCACTTGAAATATGTCCAGCGTGGCTGAGGAAACATATTTTCAATTTAATTTAATTTTAACTAGTTTAAATTTAAAGTGAAATAGCCACCACGTGGCTGGTGGTTGCCTCCTGGGTGGCATGGTCATAGAACAAATGAGCAGCACTGAGTATTAGGAAAGCTTCCTGGAGGAGGTGGGAATATTCAAAAGTTAGCCATTTGAATGACACAAAGGAGCAAGGGTTTATCACAGATTATCACTAAAAAGCAGACAGAAATCTTTTTGGCTTTTAAGAACAAAGTTTTTGGGGTTGGAAAAATTTGCATTCATTCAGCTTGCATTCACTATGAGGATCCTTCTCTTCAGGAGGACCTTCAAGTGAGGCTTCCTGTCAGGAGGCCCAGTGTGACAACTTGCTGCTTGAAGCAGATGCCCTTAGAATATTCCATGAACACAGATTCCCTGGAAATTAAAGAGAGTTTAATGCAGGAGGCCAGGGAGGAGTGAGAGCCCCACGCTGGCCTACATGAGGCTGGGAGGTGGTAGTGTGTTCTGTTTCTGCACAATGAGGCTCACCCTTACCTCACTTTTCGGGTTTGCACACCCTCTCCACAGTTATCTCGCATGTTGACAAAGGTCACTTTGCAGATGCTCCATGGCTCTGTGACCCATATGTACTGGTTGCAGTCGCTGTGGCAAGGGACGACTTCATACACCTGAAACACACACAGTTTTCTGGGATTTCTCCTCAGGGAACCCGCTGAGAGTGGGCAGGGGCACGGAACATCACAACAAACATTGTATTCTTGTTGCACTATTTTCACTCCTCTCCTTTATTGTTCATTATTCTAAGATGGGAATATAGAAACTCTCTTGAGAGTTCTAGTAGTAAAAGGCTAGCTGTGTTGTATTCCCTTGGTCCTATATTACATGACAGTGGTACATCTGACCCAATGGAGCACACGGGACATATTGGGTACGTTCCTGTACTGATCCTCACCACGCAGTGCTGATTTCATGGGCCATCTATCTTGTTCACGGTGTTGTGTGTCTTCAATACTTAGGCCAGAGTGCTCGTATGTTAGGTCTTCTATAGAGATTTGTTGGATAGATGAATGAATAAATGAATTAATGAATTAAATGAGCATATAAAAGTAACTGTTTTCAAAGAAATATAACTTGGCCTGTTTTCCAAGTGAATGTATAGAGCAATAAGAATTTGTATATTTTTTGCATTCCATATGTAAAACTCAATTAGATGATAACAAGAAACAAAACCATTTAAAAAGTAACCTTCAATCATTTAGGGCTTGGAACCAAGGTCTGAAATTGGCCTCATATTACACAGCTACAGCTCAAAGCAGGGAGCGCCACATGACACAAAGCAAACTGTCTGTGCTTTGGTGTCCATAAAGGCTGAAAGCCTCACATTTAGACTGGTATGTTTGGTTTCAGGATTTTAGAACAATGAACCAATTACTTTTTTTCCTCAATGAGAAGAATGACTAAATCGAGGGAATAAAATAAACCGTAATCCACTGCAACACAGCTGAGTCAACCATTAAAGAAAAATGTCTTTTAAAATAATTTCAAAATCTAGGGTAATTCAACTCTATTTCCTATTTCACACAACACACACACACTAGTGTATGTATATTTTACGTAACTATTTAATTCCAGAAACTATAGATATAAATAGCCCTTTGGTGCTATTCTTTTGTGCAAATTTTAGTGAATGAATAAAGCTGAGCTATTGCAAGTAAGAATAGAGAATATACAGTGCTGGAATAGGAATCCATCATTGTTATACAGGATCACCTTCACATGGGGTACTGTATTAAAATAGGACTAAATACTACCGAGTAAAACATGACCCTACAATTTGTGAGGAAGGGAAACACTGAAGGAGAAATGCATTTCTGCTAATCTTTTGATGGCGCTCATGTGAATCTCCTCCACTGGACTGAATACCAACCAGTTCAGAGCGACTTCCTGCCACCCACCCTCAGCCCACCTGTGCCTTTCCCTTTCCCTCTGAGAAGCATGACAGCATTAACAAGAGGTGTCACTGCCTTGTCAGGGCTGGTGAAGTGAAGCTTGTTCCCCCCACCCCTGAACCTCAGCCCTGATAATAAAGTGAGAAAACACAGGTGGCATGCTGGGCCAGGGGGCACGGTGGATGGGGGTGGGGAACAGCTGCAGAACAAAAATTTTATAGAAAATATGATATTTTCTCCCTGTAAAAGATAAAAGACAATAGCAGGAAATGAAATACATTCTCTGGAGTCGGGAGAAAAAAGGAAAACAAGTAGTAGCCTACCAGGAACCAGGGGGTGTAGGAATTCTTACCTGTGCCTGGGGTGGCATTCAGCAGGATTGAAGAAAAGGGAGAAGAAAAAGATGAGGAAAAAATGTCAGTATGCTGAATGAAAACATTCATATTCTACATTTAAAATATCATTTCATCCACATATAAAAGTCTAATTTTCTTTTTTTTTGGGGGGGGTAAATTATTAGAATATCTTTATTAAGCCTTGGGAGAGAAAAAGCAACTCCTTATTATTGTTTAAAGTTGAAATACATAAATGAGTATTGCAAACTTCATGGTCAAGGAAAAGATTAGATGGGCAGGATGAAGAAATCTTAAGACACTGAGTAGTCCTCAAAATACATACCATATGTATGTATGACTGATGAATGATGGGGGACTGATGAATGATGGCAACTACTCTGTGATGCAAATTGTGAGTGAAATCTATCCATAGACTGCTTGATTAATCTATTGATTTTAATCAATCCATCCATCTACATTTCTTGGGAAATGAGAATTTGCTTCCTCAATTAGAAAATGGTACCTCAAAACCATTTTCAAGTCAATGGACCTCTGATTTTTTTTTTATTGAGGAATGTATAATTGTAGTAAAAAATCCATGTGATTTGCAATTTTCAAAGTTAACACAAACCTTTGCATATTCTTTACTTTCCTAATATTTTGGTGATAAAATCCTAGGAATTTCTTTTTTTAAATGTAGAACATTTGTACTCAGATAGTCAGGAATCTATTACTTCTCATTTTAGCTTTAATTTTTAGTTGTTAATGCCTTGATGTGTCACCAGTAAGCTGATTAATAAGTACCTGAATGTCTCCATCAAACTCTGTATTAAATTTTATCAGAGCTGGAGAGTGACAGAAAAATGGCTTAGGTATAAGACTTTTCATAGCAAAGAAAACTTGGCAGAAGGTCCTGAACCTTTGAAAATTCACTAGTAAAAACAATGCTGAGGCAAACACAGCTCATTTTAATTGAGAGTTTGACTGGCTGTACACACACACACACACACACCCTGAACATTTCTGTAGAATTTCTCTTTATTAGGGCAATGGATCAGAATTTATTACAATTTAAATTTACCAATGGAACTTTAAAATTTCAAAACTTGTAGAAAAATATTTACATTTTAAACCTTGCATTTCAGTTATTTTGTTTCTTTCGGGTTATGTTATCCGAAATTTCTTGTTTGCAAGTATTCAATCTGGCAGGAAAACTCATTCACCAGTAGATGGCAGCAGTGTAGTGTACTAGTCACCTTAAGGGCATATTCAGCAACTTCACTCAGGGATAAAAAAATCAGGATTTTTTTCAGAGAAGTACTTCCTATGGCATTCAATTCTCCACTTTCTTTGTCCTTAATTTCTTTATTCAAAATGTATTTTGATTTTCTCTAGACTGTACCTTTATTTTACTTTATTATTTTTGAAGATCTATTTGGCTTTCTCATGAGATTCACAAAATTGGGCAGCCTTCCATTTAGCAGGTAGAGGGGAACATCCTACAGTTTATCTTTATTATCATTAACAATTTAAGTTAATTTGGGAAGTAAAGTATGTGTACTGGTAAGCAGTGTGTTTGGAGATTAAAATGAGTTTATGTATGCCTGAAACTTATCTACATATTTAAGGTTGGTTTATATATATGACTTGGTTCATTTGATTGTAACAATATAAGTACATATCTTAACATCTACAAATACAATATTAAATTTATTCTTTGTTAGTTCACATATAGGTCAATCATGATAATAATTGTCTATATTTTATATTACATTTGAATTAGTCGTAATTCCCTCTATTAGTCTTTTCATTTTATATCTCCAATAGGACACAAGTAACAACTATTAACTGCAGCTAATGAAGTGAGCATACAAAAATAAAATAAAGTTCCAAATAAAATTCAAAAGGTCAAAGACTAAATTGGTAGATAGCGTTGGTACACTGACTTTGAGGTCATCTTTATTTTTCTTTTTTCTTAACTTATTTTATATCAAGCAAATTTAAATGAACATTCAATATATATTTCCTAGTTTTATTTTTTTAGAGAGGGTGAGAGTGTGAAGGGGCAGAGGGAGAGGGAGAGAGAGAATCTTAAGCAGGCTCCACACTCAGCGTGGAGCCCAACGAGGGGCTCCATGTTACTACCTACCCTGAGATCATGACCTAAGTTGAAATTAAGAGTTGGACACTCAACCAACTGAGCCATCCAGGAAGTACCCCTCCACCTTTATTATTTCGAGAAGGAAAGATAGAGGGATGAGAGAGGGAGGGAGAGATAGTGAGAGTGTGTGTGTGTGTGTGTGTGTGTGTGTGTGTGAGAGAGAGAGATTTCCTAGTTTCAGACCCAAATCCAAATACTTTCTTTCATTTTAATTTAAGTAGTTGGTAATTGAGATATCTTTTCTGAGAGTCTAGGGGAACTATAATAATGAGACAATCTTGCTCTTAGCACACAGCTAGATACAATTTTATGATATTATTTTAAAGGTAGGTGTCATTTTAATTTCCACTTAATTATACTCATATGCATGTACATGCAAGGTACTAAATCTCCTAATGCAAAGATAATATATCTGATTTGGGATTTTAACAACATACCTCTATTTACTCAGGCATTCTAAGGATTAAATGGGTTAAATGTCTTACTCAGGGTTATTATTTATTCTCCATTTTGGAGAAAAAAATAGATTTGTGAATCTAAATAATACGTTAATTAAAATCAATGGTAGAGAATACCTGGTTGACATGGTCCAGCTTGGGGCAAGGCCTCCCTCCATTATATGGTTTCTCACGCAACCATTTAGAACGAACCTTCACACCACTTCCACAGGACTTACTGCAGCGAGACCAGTTGGACCACTCACTGAGCTTGCAATCGGAAGGACAAGGGATGATGCAGGCCTCTTCAATGTAACCTGCATGAAAAAAAATCAGATGAGAGCCATCTTCTCCACATGTCACTTGCCCACTACCACCCACCATTCTAGCTCACTTAGAAGGTCCAAGTTTGACTTGACAGCAACATGCAAATGCAAAGATGTCTGCGTTGTTAGAGACTGAAATTCTGCAGGAAAATGACACATACATACAGCGACTCTGTTAAAATAACAGCTGAGCAGCTGCCATATGATCTGCTTAGGATTCATGCTCACCATATTTCAGCATTTCTGACTTTCTGACAGCTCGTGTTTAATTGACAATAACCTGTCTGCTGCTATATCGTTCTCATGCTGTCAGAATGATACATTAAAAAAATTATAACAGTTTTCTGTAAAATTCTGTCTGTTAATGTCACACAAGTCCAAGTGTTTGAGTCCATGCAATGTTCTTCCTCAAGAAGAAAGACAGACCCTCTCAATCAACATCCAAAAGGAACCATTTAACTTAGCACCTTATGTTTCCCCTTCTTTGCAAATCAGATATGGAGAAGAAAAATGAAGGATGTTAAATAAATAATGTCTCATAATTTTTAGTGCTGTCAATTTAAAAAACAATTTCACATCTTATATTCATTTGATTCTCTTGAAAATCTTATAAATGTATTGGATACATATTGATATACTATTGGACAGATAGGAAAACAAATGCAGAAAGATAATTGACAAGTGGAGGATCACACAGTAAAAGATGGGGTCTAGTCCAGCACTCATTCCATCAAATCACACAGTCAATTAACTTAATAGTCTACAGATGTGATTTGAGAAATGGGTGCATTTTCCTGGAACAGTCCCTTATTACCAAGTTGGCATTTCAAATATCAATTTATCACTTGTAATATACTCTCCAGGCAAATACATGGAAAAAGCTAAATTTCCTGCAGTCAAGAGTCAAAAGCATAGTTGTTCTGTGTAATACTCTGATATGCAGAGGGTTTGTTCTTATACCATTTTACATCAGCCATCAAGGATTCAATTTTGAAAATGATAATATAAACAACTTGTACTAGGGGACTCTAGGTAGATTACAATTTTGTTTTTGAAATATAATTTATATACGATAAAAATCAGCTCATGACTCAGTTTTTAATATATTCACCAAGTCATACAATCATCACCATTATCTAATTTTAGAACATTTCCATTGCCACAAAAAGAAACCCTCTAGCCATTAGCAGTTACCTCTCATTTTCTCCTCCCCCATTACCTGGCAACCACTCATCTACTTTCTGTCCATGAGAATGCACCTATTCTGGACATTTCCTAAAATGAAATCAAACATTATGTGGCTTTTCTCGATTGGCTTATTTTACTTAGTATAATGTTTTCAGGATTCATCTTTGTGAGGGTTCAAGCATGTGTTAGTACTTCATTCCTTTTTATGACTGAATAGTGTTCCATTGAATGGACAGATCATATTTTGTTTATCCACTCATTAGTGTATGGGTATTTTAGTTGTTTCCCTATTTTGTATATTATGAATAATGCTGCTGTGAACATTTGTGTATAGGTTTCTGTGTGGACATGCTTTTAATTTTCATGGGCATATATCTAGGAGTGGAATTGCTGGGTCATATGATAACTATATTTAACTTTTTGAGGAAGTGCCAAACTGTTTTCCAAAGCACATCATTTTACACCACCATTAGCAAGGTATAACTGTCTTAATCTCTACATTTGTCAAAACATGTCTTTTTTATTTTAGTATTCTTTGAAGAAAAAAAGTTGTAACTGTCAATGAGCCCAATTTACCTATTTATTTTTTTCTTTGAGAGCTTGGGCTCTGATGTCACATCTAGGAAACCATTACCCAATCTGAGGTAATTCAGATTTGCACCTATGTTTTCTTCTAGGGATTTTAGAGTTTTAACTCTCACATTCAGGTATGTGATTCACTTAATATTTGTATATGGTAAAAGTTGTAAGGGGGTCCAACTTCATTCATTTGTATGTGATTAGCAAGTTATACCAGGCCCATTTGTTGAAAATACTATTTTTTATACATTGAATTATTTTGCTGAAAATCAGTTGACCACAAATGTAAAAGTTAATGTCTGGATTCTAAACGTCATTCCATTGATCGTTATGCTAATACCACACCATCTTGAGTACTGTAACTTTGTAGTAAGGTTTGAAGTCAGGATGCGTGAGTCCTCCTACTTTATTCTTATTTTTCAAGATAATTTTAGCTTTTTTGGGTCCCTTGCATTTCCATATGCAAAATCTAAGGTAATTTTAGAATCAGCTTGTCAATTTTCACTCAGAACGGCAGCTAGGATTTTGATAGGAATTGTGTTGAAGAGCTCGATCAATTGCCACCTTAACAATTCAGATACATGGGAATACTTTGCATTTATTTAGGTCTGTAATTTCTTTCAATGTAGTTTTTGAGGATACATCTTGAACTTCTTTTGCTAAATTTATTCCTAAGTATTTCATTCTTTTTATTGTAGGCAGATTCATAAGAGAATCAGCAAACACTGATTTATTTTATTATTGTGAAACAAGACCACCTAAAAACCAATATGACAAATTTAACCTATAAGCTTGTGACCAAAATATTCTGTTAAGAAGTGTTAAAAAGCTAGCCAGTTATTACACAATATTTCCTAGCCTTGCCTTTTCATAAATTACCTAGAACACATGCTAAAAGTACAGGTTTCCAGCAACCCCAGACATCATGATACAGTTCACTTGGGATAGGGTCTCACTTTTGGAAATTTAATATATTGTGTTTATTCAGCAGTCCCTCTTTCTTTATTGAAATTTTTTTATCAAGGTAATTTTGGATTCACATATAATTGTAAGAAATAATGGAGATGGAGAAGTCCACTGTCTACTTACCCCAGTTTCTTACAATAGTCAACTACAGTATAATTTCAATCAAGATACTGAGATTGATATAATCTACTGAGTTTATTCAGGTTTCACCAGTCAAACATGTACTCTTTTATGCATGGATAAGTGTGTAGGACAGAAATTAGGGAATGCTGTCATAAGACACAGGCAGAACCAGTAGAATCTGGATGAGAAGTAGATTTATAGCTTATCTTTATATATATTATCTCCTGTGTTTCTGCCAAAGATACACATCAGCTGTTTTAGTATCCATACACAAAAGTGCATCTTTTGTGCAATTTCATAAGTATGAAGTTCATTGAATACACACATGAACACAGATCCCTCTTTTGTTCCCCCTTCCAATCACTATCCCTTCCCATATATGCAACCACTATCCTGATTTCTCACAATGCAGAACTGTTGTACTTTTGAAAAACTTCATGTAAATGGAATCATACAGTGTTTACTCATGTGTGCAAGCTTTCGTTCATTCTAAAATGTGGTGTGAGATTCATCCATATTGTTGCATGCTGTTGAAGACCATTCTAATTAACATATAGAATTCTGTGGTATAAAAATATTATGGCTTATTTTTTCATCCTTATTTATTTATGATGAATTGTGTATATTTTCTAATGTGGAGCTATTGCTAACAGTATTGCTATGAACATTCTAGAATATGCCTTTTGGTGAACATATGTATGCACTTTTGCTGGAAGTATTCATAGAAGTGAATTTGATGCATCAGAAGATATGCGTATTATATTATCTAATTTTAAGTAAAGTATATAAAAAGTTGGTTTTTAAAAGACTTTATTTATTTATTTGAGAGAGTAAGAGCACAAGTAAGGAAGAGGAGCAGAGGGAGAAGGAGAGGCAGACTCCACGCCGAACATGGAGCCCGATATGGCACTCGATCTTACTACCCTGAGATCATGATCTGAACCGAAATTGAGAGTCAGGTGCTTCACCAACTGAGCCACTCAAGTAACCCTGTTGTTTTTATTAAAGATAGGATTGCAAATTTGGCATGAAGAGCAGGGTGAAATGAAAGAATTTTTAGAAGTGTATAAAATAGTCTCAGGTAACCAAGAGGGCAGAGGTGCCAGTTGGGTCTTTGTCAGTTGTGGAACACTGAAGATAGAAAAGAGATGTCCATGCTACGTTTTGAATGTACTTCTGGCATTTAGAAGGCTTCTGGGCTATTAATAATGATGTAGAGAAAAGTCCAAAGGACTGAGGTACCTTATGGCAGTGTTTACCAAAATTTTGAAAAGCATAACTTCTTCAAATACACGGTAGAGTCTACTTACATCTTATACTTTGACTTTATTATGGTTTGAGGTGGGAAAACAAGCCCATCTCACTATTTTGAGTTGCAACAAATTTCAAATTCCATTTTCTTTTCAGACAGTAGTTTAGAAAATGAATTTATCTAAACCAGTAGGAGATACTTAAAAATGTAACCCTTGAAAAGGTCAGTAATAATTCATTTTGTATTTCAAAGTAATAGTTTATGAAACTGAATCAAGCTGTAGAAATGTCTAAAGTCAACGGCATTTCAAATCAATGGCATTCTGTGGCCAAACTACTTAATGCTTGCAAAAAAGTATATATATTTTAAAAATCCCAATTATTTCCAAATATTATCAATAGCTTAGGCAAAGGACACTAGTATTTCAGAGGTAATTATTTTACTATTTTATTTTTTAAGGTTTTTATTTAAATTCCAGTTCATTAACATACAGTATAATTCAAGTGTACAATATAGTGATTCAACACTTCCATACATCACCCAGTACTCATCACAACTAGTGTACTCCTTGAGCCCAATCACCTATTTAACCAGTCCCCCCACAAACCTCTCCTCTGGTAGAACAAACCATCAGTTTGTTCTCTATAGTTAAAGGTCTGTTTCTTGGTTTGCTTCTCTCTTTCTTTCTCTCTTTTATCCCATCATTCATTTGTTTCATTTCTTAAATTCTACATATGATTGAAATCATATGACATTTGTCTTTCTCTGCCTGACTTATTTCATTTAGCATAATCCTCTCTAGCTTCATCCAGGCCTTTGCAAGATCTCATTTCTTTTTCATAGCTGAGTAATATACCTGTGCGTGCATGTACATGTGTGGTTGTGTGTAAACTACATCTTTTTTTATCCATTCATCAGTCAGTGGATACTTGGGAGGTTTCCATAATTTGGCTATTGTGAATAATGTTGCTATAAACACTGAGGTGCACATGTCCCTTTGATTTTTGTATTCCTTGGGTAAATACCTAGTGGTACAATTGCTGGTTTGCGGGATAGTTCTATTTTTAAGTTTTTGAGGAATCTCCATACTATTTTTCAAAGTGGTTGCACCAGTTTGCATTCCCATCAACTGGGCAAGAGGGTTCCCTTTTTCTCTACATCCTCGCCAACACTTGTTGCTTGTGTTATTGATTTTAGCAATTCTGACAGGTATGAGGTGAGATCTCACTGTAATTTTGATTTGTATTTCCCTGATGATCATTGATACTGAGCATCTTTTCATATGTCTGTTGGCCACCTTTATGTATGTCTCCTTTTGAAAAATGTCTATTTATGTCTTCTGCCCACTTTTTTTTTGGGGGGGGGGTAGGGGGTTGAGAGGAAAGGGCAGAAGGAGAAGAAGAGAGAGAATTCTAAGCAGGCTCCACACCTAGCACAGATCCCGATGTGGAGCCTGATCCCATAACTCTAAGACCATGACCCTAGCTGAAACCCAACCAACTGAGCCACCCAGGCATCCCTCTCCTGCCCACTTTTTAATTGGATTATTGTTTTTTGGGGGGTGTTGACTTTTATAAGTTCTTTATATATTTTGGACTTTAATCTTTTATCAGTTATGTCATTTGCAAATATCTTCCTCCATTCTATAGATTATCTTTCAGTTTTGTTGTTTCCTTCACTGTGCAGAAGCTTTTTATTTTGACGTAGTCCCAATAGTTCATTTTTGCTTTTGTTTCCCTTGCTTTATGACACCTATCTAGAAAGAAGCTGCTATCGCTGGTGTCAAAGAGGTTACTGTCTGTGCCCTCCTCTAAGATTTTTATGGTTTCAGGTCTTACATTTAGGTCTTTAACCCACTTTGAATTTGTTTTGTGTATAGTGTGAGAAAGTAGTCCAGTTTCATTCTTTTGCATGTTGCTGTCCAGATTTCCCAACACCATTTGCTGAAGAGACTTTTTCTCATTGGATATTCTTTCCTGCTTTATGGAAGATTAGTTGACCATATATTTGTGGGTTCATTTCTGAGTTTTCTGTTCTGTTCTATTGAACTATGTGTCTATTTTTGTGCCAGTACCACACTGTTTTTTTTTTTTAACTATACATTTGAATTTTATTTTTATTTTTTTTTTAATTTTTATTTATTTATGATAGTCACAGAGAGAGAGAGAGAGAGAGAGAGAGGCACAAACACAGGCAGAGGGAGAAGCAGGCTCCATGCACTGGAAGCCCGACGTGGGATTCGATCCCGGGTCTCCAGGATCGCGCCCTGGGCCAAAGGCAGGCGCCAAACCGCTGCGCCACCCAGGGATCCCCAGTACCACACTGTTTTGATCACTAGAGCTGTGCAATATAACTTGAAGTCCGGAATTGTGATGCCTCCAGCTTTGTTCTTCTTTTTCAAGGTTGCTTTGGCTATTCAGGGTCTTTTATGGTCCCATACAAATTTTAGGATTATTTGTTATAGTTCTGTGAAAAATACTATTCATATTTTGTTAGGCATTGCATTAAACGTGTAGACTGCTTTGAGAAGTATAGACATTTTCATAATATTTGTTCCTCCAATCCATAAGTAGGGAACATCTTTCCGTTTCTTTGTGTCATCTTCAATTTCCTTCACCAGTGTTTTATAGTTTTCAGGGTACATGTCTTTTGCCTCTTTGGTTAGGTTTATTCCTAGGTATCTTATGGTTTTTGGTGCAATTGTAAATGGGATTGACTCCGTAATTTCTCTTTCTGCTGCTTCATTGTTGGTGTATAGAAATGCAATAGATTTCTGTATGTTAATTTTGTATGCTGTGACATTACTCAATTTGTGTATCAGTTCTAGCAGTTTTTGGTGAAGTTTCAGGTTTTCTATATAGACTATCATGTCACCTCCAAACAGTAAAAATTTGACTTGTTTCTTGCCAATGTGAATGTCTCTTAGTTCTTTTTATTGTCTGACTGCTGAGACTAGGGCTTCCAGTACTATGTTAAATAACCATAGTAGGAGTGGACATCCTTGTCTTGTTTCTGACCATAGACGAAAAGCTCTCAGTTTTTCCCCACTGAGGATGATATGAAACTGTAGGGTTTTCATATATGGCCCTTATTATGCTAAGGTATGTTCCCCCTATCTCCACTTTGCTGAGGGTTTTTTTTTTTTTTATCACGAATGGATATTGTACTTTGCCAAATGCTTTTTTCTGCATCTATTGAGAGGATCATATAGTTCTTTTCCTTTCTTTTATTAATGCAGTGTATCAGGTTAATTTGCAAATATTGAACCACCCATGCACCCCAGGAATAAATCTCACTTGATTGTGGTGAATGATTTTTTTAATGTATTTTTGGATTCAGTTTGCTAGTATTTATTTATTTTTTTTTTTAATTTTTTATTTATGATAGTCACACACAGAGAGAGAGAGAGGCAGAGACACAGGCAGAGGGAGAAGCAGGCTCCATGCACCGGGAGCCCGACGTGGGACTCGATCCCGGGTCTCCAGGATCGCGCCCTGGGCCAAAGGCAGGCGCCAAACCGCTGCGCCACCCAGGGATCCCAGTTTGCTAGTATTTAATCGAGAATTTTCGCATCCATGTTCATCAGAGATATTGGCCTATAGTTTTCTTTTTAGTGGTCTTTGGTTTAAGTATCAGGGTAATAATGCTGGCCTCACAGAATGCGTTGGGAAGTTTTCCTTCATTTTCTATTTTTTGAAATAGTTTGAGAAGAATAGCTATTAATTCTTCTTTAAAAGTTCTGTAGTATTTGTCTGTGAAACCAGCTGCTCCTGGACTTTTGTTTGTTGAGGGTTTTTTGGTTACTGATTCAATTTTTTTGCTGATTATTGGTCTGTTCAGGTTTTCTATTTCTTCCTGCTTCAGTTTTATATGTCTCTAGGAATTTATCCATTTCTTCCAGGCTGTCCAATTTGTTCGCATATAGTTTTTCATAATATCTTATAACTGTACTTCTGTGGTGTTGATTATTAGTTCTCTCACTTGTGATTTTATTTGAGTCCTTTATCTTTTCTTTTTGATAATTTTGGTTACAGGTGTATCAATTTTAGTAATTTTTTTCAAAGAACCAGCTCCTGGTTTCATTGATCTGTTCTATTGTGGGTTTGTTTTGTTTTGTTTTCTAGTTTCTATATAATTTTTTTTCTTAAAAGATTTTATGTATTTATTCATGAGAAACACAGAGAGAGAGGCAGAGACACAGGCAGAGGGAGAAGCAGACTCCCCACGGGGAGCCAAATGTGGGACTCGATCCCTGAACTCGGGCATCACGCCCTGAGTCAAATGCAGATGCTCAACTGCTGAGCCACCCACGCTTCCCTCTATATCATTTATTTCTGCTCCAAACTTTATTATTTCCTTCCTTTGGTTGGCTTTAGGCTTTGTGTTGTTCTTTTTCTAGTTCCGTGCTGAGCACGGAGCATGATGTTGGGCTTGATCTAAGGACCCTGGGATCATGATGTGAGCTGAAGGTAGATGCTTACCGGACTGAGCCACCTAGGTGCCCCTATTTGATATTTTTCTTGCTTCTTAAGTAGGCCTGTATTACTATATACCTCCCTATTAGAAACACTTTTGCTGTGTCCCAAATATTTTGGACCATTGTGTTTTCATTTTCATTTGTTTCTGTGAACTTTTTAAATTTCTTCTTTGGTTTCCTGGTTGACCTATTCATTGTTTACTAGCATGTTGTTTAACCTCCATGCATTTGTGGAATTTCCAGATTTTTTCTTGTGATTGATTTCTAGTTTCCTAGCATTGTGGTCAGAAAGATGCATGGTATGACTTCAACATTTTTGTACTCATTGAGGCCTGCTTTGTTAATTAATATGTGATCTATTCTAGAGAATGTTTCATATGCACTGGAAAAAATGTGTATTCTCCTGTTTTAGGATGAAATGTTCTGAATATATCTGTTAAGTCCATCCAGTGTGTCATTCAAAGCCACTGTTTTCTTGTTTATTTTCTCCTTAGATGATCTGTCCATTGATGTACGTGGGTCTTAAAGTCCCCTACTATTACTATTTTATTATCAGTGAGTTCCTTTATGTTTGTTATTGTTTTGTATATTTGGGTGCTCTCATATTGGGTGCATAAATATTCACAATTGTCAGATATTATTTTTGATTTGTCCCCTTTATTATGATATAGTGCCTTCTTTATCTCTTGCTACAAAGGTAATAAATTATTGAAATATTTCTAGAAGAATTGCATTTTCCCACCTTCAAAATGATGACAAGTAGAATCACACAATCATTCATGTCACTGCTTCACAAAGTAACAGATAAATGGAAATTCTTTCTTTCCATTTTATCTGTTGGAAGATTATGGCATTAGTGAGATTTAACATGTATGACTTCAGACTGATTCACATTGTATTACTAAGTAAGCAGATATAAAACTTTTATGACTAATCTTCCAATAGCATATTCCAGAAAACATCTCTCAAATAAAATTCAACCTATTAAATTGTTAAAAGATATAAATTAGGCACTGACATAAAGACAAAACTGCAAAAGAGTATAATGCTCAGCATTCCATTTTTATTTTCCAATGTGTAACAACACTCAATAATTGCCTGTCATGTTTATCTAGCACAATTAAAATCCTTAATGCTACTAGTAAATTGCTAGATAACCATTCCCTTGCCTTCTCTGCTAAGATCATTTTTGAGGGCAATTAACACCAATCATAGGGGATGGAAAGACAGAAACATTTCATGTGTTTTAAGGCTAAATAAACTGCTGGCATCTTCTAGCAATTTATACCTTGTGAGGAATGCTGAAATAAAACAAATGACTTCACAATCAGGGTGTTAAAACTTTTAGCAGTTCAACACTGAATTTGACACATGGAAAATCAAACTCCTGACTTCTGATCATACCTTTTGTATCCCATATCTGTTCTGACTGTTCCTGCAGGTTGAAAAAAACCAGAACACTAGCGGGCTTAAAGTGGCAACTGGAGGACATATTGCTTTTGAGATACATCCAATCACCTCTTCCATTTGAATTATGAATGCACAGATAATGCAGCTTTCAACAACCTTCACAGTTGCTATATTGTGTTGTTGAAAGGTGCACTGCTGATAAAGAATTCATTTTAAAAACACATGGAAAATATTGCTTGGTTCTGATTTACAGCTGTGTGAATGAGCAACTCTGGCACTCTATCTGAAACTTTTGGATTAATCTCAAAAGCAACCTCAAAAATCTCTCCTACTTTAATGTATATTCTATGCACATAACCGTAATCAGGAATGAGAAAAATTAGCTAGAACTATATTATTGTCCTCATGGGTTTAAAAATATTAAATCATTAAAAAATTCTCAAATGAATAGGATATTCTTTTATAATTACATATTGAGGACTGATAACTTAGTCCTGGAAAACTAAATTACTACATAAAAGCCTAATTCCTATCATCAAATATTCAATCCAAATCTATATATTCAATGTATGCAAAGTTATGAACCAACCTTGGGCAATTAAAATTTTCATAGTGAAGTATTCAGGAAAATGTAACTACAATGAAACACTATTTTAATTTCATTTATATTTATTTGTTTTATATACATATGAAGACCTATCTCTTCATATCTGCCAGGTACTTACAGATTTTTCTCAGGAAATTTCATAAGTGTCAATGGCTGTGAATTTCTGTTGCTGTTATTATTCTAATACTGGGAGTTACATGACTAGGCACATTCAGATTCACTTAGGCACAGCTATGCACAAGTTTATTATCAAGGTCATTTCTTATTGCCAACTCTAAAGCTTTCTGTTAGTATAATAAGGGCTTTGGATGTTCTTTTTTGATTTCAGGGAGGTAGCCTCCAAGTCCTGATATTTCCTGAACTTTCTTATTCTTGGTGGTTTCTTGGACTACAAGTGAGTTTATGTTAAAGAGCTGTCTGAGGAGGTTGGACTGGTCACACCTCAAAGAACAAGTTTAGAGGGTTGGGGCTTTAAGCCACATGCCCCCAATCTCTGGGGGCATAAGGGAAAAAGATTGAACTCGACCATGTGCCCAATGAGTCAATTAATCATGTCTATGTAATGAAACCCCAATAAAAACTCTGGATACCAAAAGCTCAGGTGAGCTCTCTGGCAGATAGTACACCTTAATATGTAGAGAGGGCAATGCCTTCTGGCTTCATGGGGACAGAACATAGAAGACTTGAGTTTGGGACCTTCCCAGACATTTCCCATTTATTTCTGATTTCAGCTACTTTTATTTTATTTTTTTTTTAAGAGGTGAGGAGAGAGGCAGAGGGAGAAAGAGAGAGAGAATCTTGAGCAGGCTCTACACGCAGTGCGGAGCCCAAGATAGGGCTCAGTCTCACAATGCTGAGATCATGACCTGAGCTGAAATCAAGAGTCAGATGCTTAACTGACTGAGCCATCCAGGTGCCCCTAGCTACTTCTGATTTGTATCTCTTTGCTAAAATAAGACTCTATAAGTTCAGTTGACCTCAACAGCATGGTGGTTATGGGAACTGACTCCCTGTGCAGCTGAAAATTCTTGTATAACTTTGACTCCCACAAAACCTAACTATTAATGCCTATTGTTGACCAGAAATCTTATGGATAACATAAACAGTTGATCAACACATATTTTGTATATTGTATACGTTATATTTTGTGATCCTACAGTAAAGTAAGCTTGACCAGAAGAAAATGTTAAGAAAATCATAAGGAAAAGAAAATACACTTATAGTACTGTATCTATGAAAATAAATCTGTGTACAAGGGGACCCACACAATTAAACTTGTGTTGTTCAAGGGTCAACTGTATAGTGTTCTCCTAAGTTCTCTGAGCTGTTCAAGTAAACCGGAGGGGTACTGGGAACCTCCAAATCTGCAGGCAGCATGTCAATAGTAAGGGTGGCCTGGGGAGCCAAGAACTTGCAGCTCAAGTCTGAAGTGCAAGCAGTCTTGAAGAGGATTGAGCCCTTAACTGGTGGAGTTCAACCTAACTCCTCGTAGTTAGCACCAGAATTACACTGCACTTTCAGACATACCTTTATATTTAAAACAGTAAATAAACTTACTTACATAGGCACATGTATCTATAGTTTACTTATTCAACCAAAATAAAACTTTGGGAATAATTACATACATTAAAGCATGTATGGACCATCTCCCCAGATTTAACATTTGTAATTTTAATATATACTGTGCTAAAAATAAGAGGTGCTAAAAAGCTCACTTTGGGAATAAGGCTTTGTCAGCAATGTAAATATATTTGATGGAATGTAGAGACTATGAAGTAATGGGAAGTAAATTAATTCTGAAACTTATTAGAGTGATTTATTTTTAGCTTGATCCAATGCAAGACTTTTTCTTACAGTCAGTGAGAACCATATATTACCTTAGAATTATTTCCAAAGGATGATCTTTAAACATTAGTTTGTTGGGTTCTAATAAGTATTTTTCATTCTAATAAGCATTAAACTTAATTTTAACAACAACAACAAAAAAACATTTCTGTGGTCAAGTTGGAAAATTATTGCATTTATATTAAATAGGTCTCTTTACCCTGGGCTTTCTTTTTTCGCTGTGAATCTCCAGGAGAATGACTTGGATAGTGCATTCCTATACTAATTTTTCTCTCTAGCATCTCACTGGACCAGTAAGAAATAAACCATTCAGATAGGTTGTAATTATAATGCATTAATCTTGGATTCATGCTTTGAGTTGTACAGAGTTCTAATACGTAAACACCAGGACTTTTCACGTCCATTTCCGGATATGGAAAAAAAAAAATGCAAAAATGGATAAACAAATTAAAAAACCTCCAAATATCCTAAACTTAAGAAATTTTCTTTTTCTTAAATTATATTTAAAGTTTTAAGGCTTTAAAGGTCAAGCCTATGGCAAAAGGTGGGGAAACCGTTATGTGAATAAATACCTTGAGGTTTTTTTTTTGTTTGTTTGTTTTTTAACGGCTATTTAAAAAGACCATAAGGGGAGTCAATGTTGTTTTTATGGAAATTAACTAAAATTTCCTGTAAGAGCAAAATTGGATTTCAATGTAACTATGAAGAAATGGGCTAAAAGTGGAGGGTAAATGCAAGTAAAGATTTTTCTTTAAAATGTAATTTTTAAATGCCCATAAATTTGTTCGTGTGCTCTCAGGTTCCTTTTTGAGCCCACAGATAGGGCTTATGTGTAATACATAATGTCTTCTTCATGAATGTATAAAAAAATTCCTTACTCAAGTCTTGTTCATTACATGACTATTTGATGATGGTTTAAAGTAGAAAAAGACCCACACTGTAGGAATGAGACTAGATTAATGGGGTACAGAACTTTTTTTTTGTTTTTGTTTTTTGTTTTGGGTACAGAACTTTAAAACTATTTTGGATTCACAGGGTTTTACTAATACAATAAGAATCTATATGTGGATTCACAGAGGTCATTTTGTATCTTTATGAATTATGAAACTTTGTAACATAAAGAATGAACGACTCTATGGTTAAATCAATAAACTTGCCATAGATATCAGCAAGGTTATCACTCTCTAATCATTCATTGAAAATTAGTGTTATGACTTCTTTAATGAATTAGGGGGAATATGGGGCCAGAGACCTATAGAAACAATGTGGAGTAAAATATAATGGCAGAAGTCATTGATTAAGGTAAAGATCAAAATTCTTTTGTTTTTAATTGTTGCAAATAATGAACTACTTTTGGTAGTTAAATTTATTTTAAGCAGCAGAACACTTTTTTTCTAAAAAGCTGAGGAGAAAGCCCAATAAGTTTACGGGATTTATTGGAAGCTGTGTTTGACAGCCTGGCCTGAGGGGCTCCATGGAGCCCAGTTTGAAAACCATGTTATTAAGTAATGGATGAGTTGAAGTCTTCAGGACATGGGGCACACAGAACTAATAATAACACCAGATGTTTTCCCACCACAGAAGACATGAATGGTAGCTGCTGGAAATTTTCCAATGAAAGTCTCTCCCTCATCACCTCCACGGTACTCCTTCAGGGAGCCTGTTGGAGAACAATGCTGGTCTCCACACCTTATTTAAATTTGACCCTAGGCTATAGCTTTCTTTTTGTACTCAGTATCCGCAGTGGCCCTTTCCTTCTTTCCCTGGCTCTTTAAACTTGGAACTATTACCTCAGGAAAAGTCTGTCTCTTAAACCCTGCCTCTCTTTTACATTTAAAAGGAAAAAGATTTCAATTGTGAATGGTAACTGCAAAAGTAATACCAGTTTTACCTGTGCTGCCAAATGGAAGATTTAAATTCTGAAATGAATTAGATATTAAATAAATACGATCAACTGAAAAAGCTTTTCAGAGAACTTAGCATTCCATTTCAGTTTGTTTACAAGACTCTATTTATTGCCTTCTCTGCCTAGTTTAATTAAACATGCTCTTCCTCAAATACAAGCATCCACCATGATAAGGAAAAAATTTCTCATTCAATTTTGTTTCTAATTAACCTCTAATATTAAACTTCTATACCCTTCTATAGAATCTTATTACAAAAGTAATATGTTCTAGTTATATTACGGTTGAGTGGTTCTGTAGGTTATCCTCAGAATCTACTCTCTCCATATTCATACTTATTTTTATCAGATGTACCCTGAGTTTCACACATGTCTTAAAAGTACCTGCACTTGAACTAAAATCTATTTGTAAATTGAGCACTGGCAATCACTAAATTGCCAATATCCTTTCCAGAGGGCCCTATAGACTCATTCGGTTTTCAAAATCATATCTACATAGACATTCACCTTATAAAGACTCATCCTTATAAATTAAAAAGAAAATTCTAATATTCTCTTCCCCATAACTGGTGAACTATGGTGTGGGAGGTGCTGATTATTTTGCCCAAGGCAGCATATTATGTTTCTCTATGGGGTGATCTCCAAAGGCCTTTCCTACAAAGATATAAGCTCACGTTCCTACCAAACCCTATGAGGGGCTGCACGATCCAGTAAAGTAATCTTTAAATTGTGTGGGGCCCCTGGCTGGCTCAGTCAGTAGAGCATGTGAGTCTTGATTGCAGGGTTCTGAGTTCGAGCCCCACAATGAGCATAGAACTTACTTAAAAATAAAGGAACGAATGTAAATTAAAAAGAAAATAAACCTGTAATAGAATGCTCTGGGGATCTTGTCAAAATGCAGATTATGACTAACTAGGTCTGTAATGTGGGTTGAATTGCATTTCCAATGGTTTTCCTGTGAGGTCTATTCTGCTGGTCTCTAGACCACATTTTGTGTAGCAAGGGGTTAGATCTCGGTTGGTAAATGACAGCGCTGGCTGGCAGCCTGTTTTTGTAGACAACGTTTTATTGGAACAGAGTTGTGCCATCCACTCACACACTGTATCATGCTTTCAGGCTATAACTGCAGAGTTGGGTACTTGTGACAGAGACCTTTTGGTCCACAGAGCCTAAAATATTTGCTATCTGGAGCTTTAGGAAAACATTTGGTGATAAAGTAATTTATCCTAATATCTGATTGTTCAGTTTCTTCATAGTCTCTACATGTTAACAGGTATTTGATAGATATAAATAGCAATATATTACTTTTAAGCAACAGGAGAGCAATGTATTTTAAATACATTGTATGTCACAGGCTCCTGAAGAACAATCATTTCTGCTACGATGATATTAATGAATAATAAAATATCACAAATATAACTGAGTTTTAGAATATTTACTGATAGTGCATTATGGCTTAAACTGCCTATGACATAGCAATGATAAATTTAAAAACAAAGATTGAAGAGAGTAAAGATTGAGGGTAAAGATTGAAGAGAAGTGTCTGGAAGGAATTATGTAGTTCTTAGAGCTCAAGACTTGAGCACCTGGCATTTTTACATTTTTATCCAATTCACCTTCCAAGTATCACTTCCACATAACTCAAATAGAAATGTTGTTTCTACTTCTCAAGGAAAAGATAAGTGAAAGCAAAGAGTTAAATAAGTTGTCACAATGACTAATATAAACCAAGATTAAGATGTTGTCCAAACCTAGTGTTGTACAAATCAGGCAATTCTGAACAAAAAGCTTTGAATGGCAATAAGGAGACTTAATACTGATATCACTGGACTAATTCAGTGAATAGGTATGTGACTATTATTTCTTCTATTTAGTAGGTAGAAAAAAAGCACAAATATTTGATGAATACCATATAGAAAGTTTGTCACATGAATAGCTCTATTCCAAAGATCTTAGTTGTTCTCAATAATCTATTTGGTAATTTCCCAGAAACTTGACACAGAGAAAAGAATAGTGTCTGGAAAAAAGTAATCCAAGCCTGACTGTGGATCAAATACAACCACAAAAATCCTTTCCAGTGTTTCATCCTACAAATATTGAACACCTACTCATTCTAGGTGCTAGAGATACATCAGTGAACAAAGTAGCCCAAGATACCCTCATCAATCTTGTGCAATCTGTAAAATTCTTGTACAGGAGATAAAACATACATAAATATAACAAGTAAGTTGTTATATGGTATGGTTATAGCATGACACATGCTTTAAAAATACAAAACATAAAAAAAAATACAAAACATAGAGCAGGATAATGGGGTTTGGGAAAAAGGGGTATGGTTGAGGGGCAGCATGATAAGATTTTATCACTTATGTTTGAATGGAAATCATGCATACATTAATTTTACAAAGGTTAGGTTATCTCTATGATTTTTTTTTTTTTTAGATTTTATTCATTTATTCATGAGAGACCCACAGAGGGAGAGGCAGAGACACAGGTAGAAGGAGAAGCAGGCTCCATGCAGGGAGCCTGACGTGGGACTGGATCCTGGGTCTCCAGGATCTCACCCTGGGCTGAAGGTGGCGCAAAACCGCTGAGTCACCCAGGCTGCCCTCTCTAAGATTCTTTATTAAGAGTAACTGATAACAATGATTAGAAAGTTCTAGAAATTCTATCTCTTGCTCTGTGAAATTTTAAATAATTAAATTGAGAAGTCCCTGGTTCTATGCAATCACTCAAATTTCTAATGAGATAATGAGCTAAGATTAGAGTGTTCCCAGTAGTGAGTAGAACATGTGTAATTTGGTTTTTGAATGATTTTAAATCTGCTGCTACAGTGACACCATCAAGTGTCCACAACAAAAGTAAATAAGCATATTCTGTGTTATGTTCTTGGGATAGATAAATGCCCCCAAATATATTTATATTTCAATAAGAACTACATCTAATACAATGTCATCAGATGGGTTAACATTTATGTGACTCCCAAGGTAAACTTTAAGATCTGATATTTGGAGTATTGGTATGAGATAATCAGGGACATTGGGAACAAGCCCCTATGCACCTGGGAAGCTCCTTGCTGGACATTATTATAGCTTTTCTCACAAACAGGGGCCAAAATGCAAGCCCAGACTGATTCAAACTCATCTGAGATAGGACAGGCCACCAAATTTGACCTTTCATCAGCTTTTCCTCTCATTTTAATGCTAGAAAACATGTCCAGAGGTGGAGACTTAACATGCAAATGAAACATACAATGCACAACGAAGCATGTTCTATCAACCACATCTGCACGCCCACTTCCCAGGAATTCATAGCCCTTACATGCTTAACCATTACTCCTTTTCCACCTCAGCCCCTGGCTGTTGTTCTGAGAGCCAGTCTGACACTTTGTTGAGACCATGTCTTCCTTTGGCTGCAGCTGATGCCCCAATAAAGCCTTGCCTGTACCTTTAAATTTGGGGTCCAGCCTTGTTTCTACTTTTGCTAGCTCCAGGAATCTGAGCCCAGTAACAGATATATCATTCTTCAGTACAAAGTTCACTATTACAAAGAATTTCAGACATAATAGAACTGTGCCTTAAGGTTAAGACATTTAAAAAATGGTGTGCACATGGGAAATGGCCTAAAATAATAGAATTAAACTGGTGAAAGTCAAACTATTTTATCAGTGTAATAACTATAATATGATCCACAGAGAGACAACACAGATAAAATAGAAATGCCCTAAGGCCACTATCGAACAGGGGATTAGCATCTTTGCACTGCATACATGTGGCGATCAATTCTATGTCTAAGCTGAAAACATAAAGAGTCATTTTTGTGAAAGCCACTTTTCCACCATCCATTTGGAAAGTCAGTTTGGCTGAGAAGGCAGTGGTCATAGAAGCTGTAATTTGGAGTGTGCCTTGGATAGAACACCAAAGTTAGAGTATTCCACCAACGCCAGCAGAACTTACAGAACATAGATAGGCAAAGTAGTAATTTCCAAAGAAATCAGGCAACAGAGATTTAATTTCCTCACACATCACTTTGAGTAAATGTATTGGTAAATACTAAAATATCCCATTGGACATCTACCATAGGTTAGATTTAATGAGCAAGAAATCATGCTGGACAGACACAAGGAACTAATTTACTTAGTTCTGAGTCTTATATTCTTCCACAATCCCTATGAAGTTCAGTGCTATCAGGAATCTATCTTTTAAACGTATGTGCTTTTCTTCTAGAATACAGTACTGCATTCTTTGTGCTTTGGGCTGACAATGCTAATGTGGGGAGTCTACTGCCGTTAGTCAATTTTTATTATTTTTGTACTTTACTTTTGTTAAGTGATCAAACATCTCTGAAATTCACAGGATATTTTAAGGTTTTTTTTTTCCTAAAAATAAGATTGACTGTTAAGTGGTTTACTGACACTCTTTTGCATGTAATTAACAGATCGGAATAAAAGTGAGAATATACAACAGTCATTCTGAAAACTCAAAGGTTATGGTAAAAACACATGATTATCTTGGTGATTCACTAGGCATAACAATTTAAAATATGAGCAAATTCTTGAAAGTTACATTCCAGGAGAAACGTATATTTAAAAGGGATCTTCAATTTTACGTTTTAATGACTAATTATGATCTTCTACATCATCATATCATCTCAGTATGGCAAGTGCATTTGCATTTTCCCTGGTCTCTAATTTATAGCATCAATGTTATTGATACAAAGAATAAAATATTCAGTTACTCTTACACCTATTTCTCAAAGCATACTTATTATAAATATCAAATTCTTTTTTCTTTTGTAGTTATTGTTCTAAATGCATTGAATATCTTTAGTTAGAAATATATTAACCTGAATATATTAACCTTATATCTAAAGCTTCAGGCATCCCAGGTGGCTCAACGGTTTAGCGCCTGCCTTCGGCCCAGGGTGTGATCCTGGAGACCCGGAATCGAGTCCCATGTCGGGCTCCCTGCATGGAGCCTGCTTCTCCCTCTGCCTGTGTCTCTGCCTCTCTCTCTCTCTCTTTCTCTCTCTCTCTCTCTTTCTCTCTGTGTCTCTTATGAATAAATAAATAAAATCTTTAAAAAAAATAAAGCTTCAATATTATGGAGTCTTTGGGGCTATTATCACTAGACTTTGATAAAAGAAATTATGAGATAAGGTGGGGAAAAAAGGGAAATGGATTTTGGGGACTTTACGAGGAAAGGTTTAAGAGATTCCAATATATGTGTCATTGATAATCCGTCGATGGTTTATAAATCGAGATGGTCTTATTAGTTCACATTGTTTTCTGAACCATATAATAAAACTGGAGGAGCACCGTTCCAACAGCAGAAGCCTTTTCAACAAAGTTGGAGGGTAATTGCCACATCCCTCCCTCCTAGCAACTTAGCACATCTTTCTAAGGTCACCTCCACAAAGAAGGTAGGAGAATCATTGTCCAGTATTCACAAATATATGGCATCTATTATTCAGGCTGACCCACTGTAAACTAATCTCAGTCTGATACAAAAGGATAGATGTATTAAAATCCAAGAATAATGGAAAATGTTGCTTAAGGACTAGTATATTAAGATTCACAACCAAAGAGTTTATAACATACTCCGATCAAAGATGGCCACTCTTCACAAACTTCTGGCAATTCAATTTTTATCACTGCGTTTGGTTTAGAAACCTTAAGTGGGCACATCTAAGAGTATGCACATTTTTCTTTTCTTTTTCTCCCCACCTCCTCTTGCCCCCCTTTTTGTTTTGCTAATTTCAACACAATGGGAAATAAATATTTGTGTTTTCACCAATTCTACCTTTCAGTCTTTTCTCTCTGCCACTTAATGACATTTCAGACATATTGCAAATCTTGCCAATTTCGTTATTAGAAGACTGTCTAGTTTATAACTTTATTTTCAGATTAAATTCAAATCTCCTCTCCTCCTCCCTCTCTTGTGGGGGGATTGTTGGGCCTATTTGACAGACTCTTGATCAGTACCAAGGGAGGGTTCTGGCACTATTTTTGTCTACCTGTAAGGCTTTTTTGCCACCAACTTTGGGATTTAGTTGCCAACTTCTAGACAAGACAAATGCCACTGAATATCCTGCATGGTGCCCCCAAAATGTTCCATTTAGAGCACAGTCTATGAACCTTCATTTTCCTCCATTCTGATCCATGTTCATTTAACCTCCACCTCCAAAGATAGCAAACATATGACACTGAAGAAAATTAATTACCATGACTGTTACATCTGGATGTTTCCACGAGCCTGCCATTTTGGTCGTAGCATGCCATTGCTTGGTAACGATATCCTTGACCACATTCCTTGGTATCTCCTTGTGTTTTCACTCCAAGCAGCACTTCCACTTTCCCTTCTGGTAAAATGCAGTCTGACCAGTTCCCCACAGGCTGTGCATTATACTTGTCACAAGGACAGTACTGAGTCTCAATCAGGGGGTACAAATGAGAATTTTTACATTTTTCCTTCTTTTTACTTTTTCCTGTGGAGAAATTTGAGTTGGAAAATATTGTTACTCACTTCATCCCTAGTTTTCCTCCTTTCCTAAGCTTCTTTTCTCCATTTTTAACCATATTCAACAGTAACTTAAAATGAATGCTATTTTCTCACTATACTGTTTTCTCTGTAGGCTCTTATTAGTACTGGGTGCTTTGCATATTGAAATTTTTCTTATTTTCTCATTTTAAAATTACCATTTTGCAAAAGGCATTAACTGTTATGCTGAATTTTATACTCTTCGAATGATTAAAATCCTTTCAAATGATCACGTGCTTTCACTGAATAGGGGAGTTTAAGGTAACTGCATGAATCTCTCATTTATAAGTGCAAAAATATGAAATGGAGAGAGAGAGAGTTGCTGTCCAGGACTATACAGCTTTTTATTAATTCCAGATAGATGACATGGTTATATAGGATTACAATTTAGAAAATGATATTTTTTATATTTACTTTCCTGATTATGACTTTGATCTTTCATTATTACTGAAGAATAATTACTGACATCCATGGTGATTAGTATAGTACATAGTCACAGTGTCACAGTGAAGATATTCAGTGTCAGAAAAAAAGCACTAGAAATAGTCTGTATATAAATCTAAATAAATTCCCTTTTAAAATAAAAAAATGAACATAACAGTAATATGTGCTTGAAAAATAATGTATCATTTTAATTGAATCATGTTTCTATTATATATTTATTATATCACATATCATAATACTATTTAGTTATATCACACACAATTAATTGTATATGTTTTACATATATTTATTTCTAACTTTCAGAATGTGCCTTATATAGTTTTCAAGAGATTTCATTATGACAGGTGGTTAATTTTATAACTTTTAAATTCTAAAGAGTCTACTGGCACCAATATTTTTAGTTTTCTTTCTGCCACTGACAATATTTTTGAATGCACCAGGTTTAGTTCAGTATGATAGCTCCTGGTCTTGCTCATTATATTACTGCTTTTTGTCATTGTGACTGCCTTTTAAAATGTACTTTTCAGATACAAAATTAGTGTCATATTCCTCTTCTAGGAGATGAAGGATAATCTGAGGCTGTGACAGTGAGAATAGTTTAAGAAAATGAGGTGACAACCTTTCCTTTTGTTCTCCAAGTACCTCACAGTCCGAAGGCAATCCACCAGAAGTGTATGTTTAAACCAAAAAAAAAAAAAAAAATCATCTACCTATTATATAGGGAGCCAGCACAATTTTCAAGGTTACTTTTTCTTTCTACTAGAAGTACATAGCGTGTCTGTCACTGCCAACTTACATTAAAATACACATGTGAATCCACTGGCAAATTAAGTATCAGTATACCAGCAATAAAGCATAGCCATGCATTTTCTAAAAGATATTATCAGAACTCTCTTGGTCTAACTTTTAATGTGTTTTCTAAGTTGACAGTGTTGGTTTTCACAACCCAATTATTCTTACCAACAATAGTGCGTTTTCTGGTCCTAACTGCACCACAGTCTCCGTTGCAGGAAGAAAACTTGGACCAGCTGGTAAACTGACAGTCATCTTGGCATGGGATCTGGCAGGCCTGGGTGAGGGCTGGCACAGGGCCTGCATACCAGAGGCATTCATGGATGCCAGCCTGTCCTCCATCTTGCTTTCGACAAGTAATAGCTAAAGGAAAAACACAGAGCTGTTTAAAACAAATTTGAATGTCTATAATTATTCTACAATTTCAGAATTAACCTAATATTTTCTTATGAAGTCAGAGGAATCATCCTTTAACTCTTTATTTGCAGCAAATCTGGGAGGAGTGTTTCTAATAATCACAGTAGTCATTAAATTGATCCTGTAGGGTTTTTTTTTAATTAATTATTTTTTGATCCTGCAGGGTTTTTTTTTTTTTTTTAAATAATAGATAACCCTCAGTGGTTTTTGTGACACAGAAAAGCACACAGTTATACACACACACACACACACACACACACACACCGAGCATTTAGCAGTTTTTATTAGATGCTATTAAGGATTTCAAGTCCTTATTTAGAAATTAATTATTTAAGAGACAACACTGAGTTCTGATAACAGTTTATGCTGAAACCACACTATTCATAGAGGTACTGGGAGATAACACATACCTTTAATATTATCATTGGATGTTCTAGGATTTCTATATAGAAGGGTCTTAGTGGCAGCAAGTGGAAAGTTTGATTGAGAAGGGGATGCTTATGGAACTCGTCTTGCAGCTGCATTTGCATGGAAAGCATGTTATTTAACTACATTGGAAGTTTGTTGGAATGGTTTTGGAGTGATTAATGGGGAGAGGGGGACTATGTGAAAGTCTCCCTTTCAGCTCTGTCTGTAAGTTCTTCACATGCACAAATATTAACCATGAATTTAAAAATAAAAACAAAAACTTTTAGCACCTTAATCTATCATATCATAATCAACATTTCCACAATTGCATATGGGCTCTAAAAAATGTTCAAATAATTTTAATTCATATGTACTATTTCCCCCAAGATATTGTTCTACTGGATTTTTAAAAATCATGTCATATTTTTATTGCTTATTGAGCATAGTTGTAAAATTGCTTTAAGGTATCAAGTTTCAAAGAAAAAGAGCAAGTGATGTTTTACAGTCCCCTTTCTGTCATTTTCTCCCACTGTTTTAAAAATAATTTATTCATTTATTGAGGAAGAAGACAAAACATTTAGACCTTGGTCCTAAAAATGTCTTCCTTGAACTAGCTTACATGGCCTCAGTCAGACTGATTTATGTGGCCCTTTTAGCTTTATAGTCTAAGCTGGAACTTGGGCTCTTTCCTGCTCAGAATTCTATTCATCATGAAACCAAGGTGAAGGAGCCTGACATTTTGATCCTAAATTAGAGGTGGGGTATATAGGGTCCCAGGTCAGACATCAGTCTCCAGATCTGTATACTAAAACTTAACACCTAGTAGTAGGGCTGTGTGATGGGGTGTCTAAAAGGATGTAACAATTTTCACAAAGGAAGACTTTCCCTGTGTAGGTGAATACAACTTGTCACAACTGGTGCAGGAAAATTATCTAATAGTGCAAATGTAGGTGAGTATTCATCTAGTTTTTAGCTAAAGATACCTCTTCATTTATGTGCACAACACTGAAAGGGCCAATTTGTACAAAGAGGACAGGGGTCCATGGAAACCTGGTAGTGTGAACAGTAGTGGTGGTTATGAAAGTTATGTGACAGGAGATAGCAACAAATGCCCCTACGAGATGCTCATCACTCAGAAGAGATGCTGTCTGGTGTTCCGTATTTATCGTACTGGTCTAGCAGCAGTTCCCAAACCGGGCTGCGGATTACAATTACCTGGATAGTGTCTGAGACATATCCGTCCCCTCACCAAACTCAAACATTCTGATTTATCAGTCTAGGACAGGGTCCTGGGCATTAGCATCCTTTTAAAAGGTCCTTGGTGATTCAAATATGCAACAGTGGATCAAGACCACCACCCTAGGAGGTGATGTATTTCCACTTGCATCAGAAACACCTGGAAAACTGTTAAAGTTGAAAATTCTTAGATTCATTCTAGAGTTCCTGCATGAGATTTCTGCATATGGGGTCAAAGAATATGTTTGTTTCTCCACGCGCCCCCCACCCCTCGCCCCCAACTGCTTAGATGTTCCTCATGTACATTTAAGACACATTAACTTGAGTAGTCAAGGCACAAGGAAGGGTCAGGCTGAAATTTGGTACTAAGAGTGAAACTGTTTTGATACTCAGTCACCCTGGCACTGTGTCAAGGTTGGGAAACAATGGCTGAGCCTATGGGAGTGAACTAAGGGAGTTCTAAAAGTGGAGCTCCAGGGGACTTGCACAAGCAGTGAATCAAAAGAGTATCCACATAGTTTGGAAGAATGTTATCTATGGATTGGTGCTGGAGGACTCCCCATGAGGTGGTATATATAGTCATGATTTTGATTTTGCAGTTTGATACCATGTAAACTTAGTAATCTCTGATAGTCTGTGGGCAAGGAAGCTCAAGAGGAAGGACTGACAAAGGAGATATTAGATGATTTATTTATCAGGAAATGGAGGAATCTGAAGAATGATTAGCTTGGAAAATAAGAGATTTGACCATATCAGAACTCTAAGCTGTGAAAGGGGTCACACTGTTCATAATAAAAGATACAAAACTAAATTTGGGTTCTTTGAAATAAAACTACTATCTACTCTTCAATTTGACTCTCTGAAATAGATATTTGAATATAAATCTTTTGAGAAACTAAATAAAATTGCCTTAGGTTCTCCTTTAAGGCTCTCTTCCTAAGGTTCTCTCGCAAATTTGATTTCAGAATTACTCTATCACATTAAGTGACACCAAAAAACCAAAATAAAGTAAAACCACCACCAACATAATTTCAGAAACAAGCTAATTTTGTGCAGATTTGCACTATTTGCATAAATGTGAAGCCCTTTCCCCTATATAACTTAAGTATTTCAATTAGTGGAAAAGAAAAAAAATGTAAATTTCCCATATCTGTTCTCAGAAACCCACTCAGCATTTTGCTGCCCTTATCTGAGATTTTAGACAGTGTATTCTGAAAGAATTACTCATGCAATGTTATCTAAACAAGTAACAACAGCACTATTTGTACAATATATTGAAAATTTGTCATACATCTTAACTTGTTTCTATTCTGACTTAGAGGAAACACAACAATTCAAGCACAGAAATGCAACTTCATTTCAAGCAGAAATGAACTTCCTGCTATTAGGGTGAGGAAAATATAAATGTTTGGAGAGGAAACCATCTGGTCTCTCAACTTTATAAACCTTTAAAATCATTTCTAAGATACGGAAAACAGGGTGGTTTTAACCATAGAAAAGATACATCATACTAAGCATGGTTTCCTAGAACACCAGAAAGCTACATATACCCAGACAAGTGTATCTATATTTACAGGTGAAAGGTTTATAGTAATTATGCAAATTCTTCTTTGGGTTGAGGTCTTGTTGACAAGATGATCCAAAAACCATGCAGCCCATCTACTTCATTCACTATGAAAGCTTCTTAGTGAGGTCAGTAAATACCAAAATAATTATTTTAAGTTAAAATTCTTTAAGTCTACATTGATTATGTTTATTTTATTTATAATTTTATTTTACTTATATGAGACACAGCAATTTTTACTTAAGTGTCAGGGATCGGCTTGCTTCCAGCAGGCTGAAAGCCTGGGAGACATCCATGTGGCTGCCTTGTGGGTTACATCTGAATTAGGCTAGGAAAGCTCAGCCTAGCAACATCGAGGGAATGATGGGAAGATGAGTAAGAGAGTTTCTTCAACAAATAAGTGCTCTGGAAGAGGGAGCTAGAATTGTCAGATTAAAAGTGACTCAACAAATATTCTAACCAATGCAATGTGGAGACCTTTATGAACCCTGGGTTGAACAAATTAATAGTGAACATTTTTTAGATGATAGGGGAAAATTCACACATGGTGTGAATATAGATGACATTGAAGAGTTATTGTTAATTTTGTTTAGTGTTAAAGTCCTACTATTGTTATGTTAAAAAATTAAAGTATTTATGGATGATTTAAATCTTATCAGAGACTTGCTTTAAAATACCCCAGCAAAATTTTTGTTAAGTGTTTGAGGAGTAGCTGATGCTGAAGAATGGCAACATGTTAAAAACTATTTGAAGCTGAGTGAACGAAGACTACACTACCAGGGGTCATTATATTAGTCTTCCTATTTTTGCGTCTCTTTGAAACTTCCCATAAATTTAAATTAAAAAATTAATCGGTTGAATAAGTAAAGTCAATTTTAGAATGTTTTCATGTAGGCTGAATTTTGAACTATGTTTTAAAGAGGAGAATAATCAAGGTTCCTGGAATGAAAGAGAATAGATAACATTGGTCTGAGCTAAAAGGACATGGATATCTCTGTTATGCATATATGACTATGTAAATGGAATGTTACTGATGCAGCCCTGAAGTAAATCTAATAGAATTCCAAATGTAGTTGCTCATCTTCATTTTCTTGAAGAGGAATGAAACTCCCTTATTATTCAGGATGCACAAAAGAAAAGGAGTTCTCTTGGTCTGCAGATTACCCTTCAGCATGCAAGACCATGTATTTTCATTTGAATAATCAGTGAAATAAATTACTAGATCTAAAATGTGCACATAGAAGTTCATTAGAGGAAACAGAAGATCAATGCCTTGGTGCAGTGAAAACTGCTGGATTATATGTAAACAAAGAATTCAAGGAAATCTAAGACATTATTTATTAAGTTGAGTAATATTAACATGGTTTACCTCACGGCAACAGTGTCTGAGTATGTGTTTGGCAGATTGAAATGCTTAGAAGAGTGATTTTTTTCCTATACTATTAATGAAAAAAAAATGGTAAAAATGAGAACAAATCATGTAGAAATGAAAAAGAAAAAGCTTAATGTGAGTGAAAGCTAGTTACCAAGAGACCTAATTGTGCTTAGAAATAAGACCCAACCCATAAATAATGCAAGAGGGCTCCAGTTGTTTACTAGGTGGATGTAATGATCCTGGGTTTTCTCTGTGTAGAAGAGATTTTCACTGACAAGTTTGCCAAATTACTTTCTAATTACAGCTTGTGAATACAACTCTGGCAGAATGGAAAGAAATGCACTTTTTTTTTTTATTGATCCTAAATAGTTACCAATGATTCCCCAGTCTCATTGATGCTAATAATATATGTGAATATATGTGAAAGTCCTTGAATGAGGACTTACTAGGAAGTAATAATCAGCTCCCAGTGGAGTAGCCCAGATAAGGGACCTGAGAAGGGCTAACTAACTGCATCACAACAAACACCACATTGAGGAACCATCCTAGACACAGCGCATAGTCAAGCTTATTTTATGAGCTATTTCAAAAATAGTAGATACTAATAATAATTTTATGACAGGGCCCTTGCAGAGATATAAATCTCCAAATCAGATAGGCTGCTCATATCCATAGGAAATTAGAGCAAACCATTTAAATATAGAAATAATTCTAGAAGTTTAAAAATAGCTTTGTAAATAAAAAGTTGCATTATAGATGTATAAAAATATTGGGTGGTAACCAAATGTATATCAGGCAAAAAAAGTTTTAAAATCATGTCTCTGCAAAATTTCTTTCAAGCAAGTTCCTTTGCTCTTTGAGTTATGTTGAGCTTTGCTCTTTCTTACCTTGTTCTTTTTGCATTTTCATTCTTTTTTTTCCTCATTGCATAACAATCTCTGAAAATCAACACATTCATGTGAATTCCTGAGATAAATCAACCCAGATATTCTGGGCCAAATCTTGATTAGTGCCTCTAAAATGTAATTTTTAAAAAACAACAAAGTTGGCCAGACTTTAAGTAGAGGACTGATGCCAAGGGCATCAATGTAGAATAAGCCACTAATCTAAGCACAAGATTTAAGCATATTTACCCATAAAAAAATAACTGCATAAATTATAGTTAAATACATTCCACATCATTTAGATTTAATTCTGGTACAAGGAGAATTAGAACTTACTTTTCCCCCTTGACTTTCCTTTTATAAACTTTTTAATCAACAGATGATGCAGGGTGAATACTTCTGGGACCAGGAAAGTCCCTTCCATATGAAGCATATTATTAAAGGGTGTTTCTTTTCTTTTCCTTTTTTTTTTTTTTTGGTCTATTTGAGAATATATCTGAATTACACTGGCTTTGACGTAAAGAGACTGATACCAGATCTTAGTGACAGGTCAACATTAAAACGGACATTCTTTGGTAGGCAAGGATATAGAAGGGATGGGGGATTAGGATAGCCAGGGTGACCCTGGGAATTATTAACCATAGATCCATCTAATTCTCAGGAAGCAACATGGCAGGAGATGGCATGAAGATCAACAAGAAGTTTGAACATAGGCAAATCTGAAGTTAGTTTATGAAACTCAACATCTAACCTATGATACATTTATATCATACCCTTGGTATAAATGTGTCATAAGGTAATAAACACTGGAACAATACATATACATTTTAAGTAGCAGTGGTACATATTACCCCCTTAGGATAGACATAGAGAAAAAAATAGGTAAATTGTCCCAAACTGTCATTTTTATGAGCCATGTATTTAATTTCAAATAGATCTCTAATGGTTAAGTCTAGCTATAGCTATTGTGGCTAGGTTTTGATGATATAGTCACTGACTCATATGCCATAAGTTAGCCTTCTAAATGCCATCCACACTGTAGACATGTGAGTAGAGAGAAAAGACAGTAGAAGTTAGCGTTCTATTAAAAGTTTATACACAAGTGACTCAAATAGTATGAAGCAAATATAAGCTGTCTCTTCACTCACAAATTAAATGGAATGTGAACATAATTTTATGTTATTTTCATTTCTCTTATTGACAATATTATAGGGAAGATGCCTATTTGAAAGGCCCTCTAAAATTTCCCAGTAACGTTTAAGAATGATTTCAGTTTTAAAGTTGCCAATCTGGTCAATTCCTTCTTTAAAATAGGTCTTTCTCCTTCCTTCCTTTCTTTCCTTTTCTTCTTTTCTTAAAGATTTATTTATTTATTTATTTATTTATTTATTTATTTATTTATTTATGAGAGAGAGAGAGAGAGAGAGAGGGAGAGAGAGAGAGAGGCAGACACAGGCAGAGGGAGAAGCAGGCTCCATGCAGAGAACCCAATGTGGGACTTGATTCCAGGACTCCAGGATCACGCCCTGGGCCAAAGGCAGGCGCTAAACCGCTGAGCCACCCAGGCGTCCCTCTTCTTTTCTTATACCATTAGATAAAATTTCTTGGACCGTACCATTCTTAATAGTGAAAATATGGCTCAAGCCCCTCTCTATGTCTAATTTCCTATCGGAACAGCACTCCTTCTCCCTCTCTGCCTCTCCTAGTGCCCACTCCCACCCCAGTATTCAAATCCTCCTCAGCGCAGCCCTTTGCTTCCAACTCATATGGAGTAAAAGGCTAACTGCTCAATGTACTGTTCCCCATGCATAAAGATTTTATTTTGTGCCTTTTTGTTTTTGTTATGTTAGATTTAAAAGTCATTTCCTCTGTCACTATGCCTTATCTGTGGTTACTTTTTATCTTTTCTGAAGTCTCTAGTGGTTATTGTGTAAATACATTACTAATGTATTACTAATATGCTTAAAACCTGGATCATGTATACTCATAGTATATTACCTGCTATAGGAAATAAGTGAAAACTATTTATTACATACTTTTTATTCTCTCAACAGTCTGGGTCCACTACCATGTAGGCAACAGGCAACATGTGGCATGTATTCAATAAATATTTGTTTTATGCAAGAATGAATAGTACTGAATGATATTCAGGAAGTTTGAACTAGCTTTTAGGGACTGGTGTTAACCTGTTTTTATAGCTTTCTGAGAGATCTAGTATCAATGGCTGTGTACAGTGGAATAGGAATTTTATTTTAAGACACTGGTCCTTCATTATTGCTATGGACTGTGTCCCTGGAAATTCATATGTTGAATTCTCCAATATGATAGAATTTGGAGATGTAGCGTTTGGGAAGTGATTGGGCATAGAGGAAGTCATGAAGATGGGGTCCTTATGATGAGGTTAGTGCCCTTGGAAGGAGAGACCAGAGAGCTAGCTTGCTCTCTTCTTCTCTCCACAATGTGAAGACATAGCAAGAAAACAACCATCCGCAAGTTAGAAAGAGAGATCTTACCAGAACTGGAATTGGCCAGCAGCATGATTTGGACTTTCCAGCCTCCAGACTGTAAGATATAAATTCTTATGCTTAAACACCTAGTCTATAGTGTTTTATTATAGGAGCCTAAGGAGACTGATAGAGTTATCAACACAAAGTTTTAAGCATTTATTTTAGAGAGGATTTCTAATGTTTTTATAGATACACTTGATAAACTTAAGGTAAATATCCTGTTTATAGCAGAGTAGCTAATTTAATTTAGAGAAGACTGGGCAAAAATTATGTGATTCTGGGAGTTCTCGATACAAAATTTCCCTTCACCATTATTTCACTTTTCCTTTAAAATTTAATGGGATTGGATCATAAATAAACATGTTTCAATTTTCAGAGCATATCAATTTTCTCTCAAAGCACTTTATGTTCTGATATAATAGTTCTGAAAGCATTTTCACATAGTTCTGAAATACAGAGAAGGTAGACTTGGTCAAAACTGCATTTACTTGACTGGAGTAGAATATTCCTATATTCTCCCATCTGTGTCATTCTAACTCATGTTTGAGTAAGGCTGATTCTCACTAATTTGCTTTAGAGTGAGTGTCCATGCTGGAATGGTAAGCAGTTACAATCACTTGTTAAAGAGACTCTGGGAACAAAATTGCTTCCCAAATCCTTTGCAGGGTATCCACACAGATAATTCCTACAATTAGAACAATTAGAACAATTATGCTACTAATAGCAAAAATGAAAGTCTGCCCATAACAACCACTTTGTTGTTAACGGTTGGTAAAAATAGGTGTAGGTGACTGGAAAAGAGGAGACCTAGGACGGTTGGCTAGTAAGCTAGTAAAAGAGAATTCAGAGTTTCTTCTACTGTGCAAAGTTCAAGTCATTTGAAAAAGTCTGACCAAAATAATAGGTGACCCTGAAGTCTGCTGCTGAGTCGTGCATACTATATAAGACACACACGTTCTTTCCATTCTATTCATACCTAGTAAATTAACTCTTAATGTCTTGGATATGATTTATCAGCTTCTAGACAGGGGAATTATGAGGTCTTATCACGTGTCTTCCAGATCCTATATATTATCTGGTTTTACCTTTTACTCTTTAAAAAAAAAAATTTTACTAATAAAGTTTTACAGTCAAAGTTTTATTTCTCATCCCCCCACCAAAGAATGCTGCAATTTCATTCTAAATGTGTGTATTTTACTCCTGTGACAGTGTTCAAAGTCCACTGCTCTTATAACTTAAGTAGTTCCTTTATTTTTTTAAAGATTTTATTTATTTATTCATAAGAGACACACAGAGAGAGGCAGAGACATAGGCAGAAGGAGAAGCAGGCTCCCTGTTGGGAGCCAGACATGGGACTTCATCCCCGGACCCCGGGATCATGACCTGAGTTGAAGGCAGGCACTCAACCACTGAGACACTCAGGTGCCCCTAAAGTAGTTCCTTTAAGGATGAATGGAAAAACTTCTTCCCAAGTGATCAGATAAACTTCAGGGGTTCTCTGATCCTACTGAGTAATGACTATTCAGAAGTTGTGACTCTATCATTGATTACCTGGCTTGAGTTTAGATCAGAGGTCAGCAAACTTTTTCTGTAAAGGGCTAGATAGATAGTAAATATTTTTGGCTCTGTGAGTCATATGCCTCATTATCTTGGAAGCAGCCTTAGGCCATAGGTAAAGAAATTGGTACAGCTGTGTTCCAATCAACCTTTAGATGAAAAAAAAAAGAAAAGAAAAGAAAAGAAAAGAAAAGAAACAAAAAAAACCACAGCAACAACAACAAAGACAAAAAATGCTCAGGCTGTGGGTTAGATTGGGTACACAGGCTACTCTGTTAGCTGACAGCTGATTTAGACCAATAGTTTGATAAAAACCATGTGATAAACACTTTTATCTTTATTTATTTTCTTTTTCACTTTTATTTTTAGAATCATAGACTGATAAAGTTAGCAATCTAATATTTTAGTTCATAGCATGTCATTTCCAACTTAAGCAAGAAAATAGTAATTTAAAGCTAATACCATTAAAATTCTCTATGTAAAAAAAAATGCTTAAAGAGTATACAAATGCATACTGGTTAGAGAAAAAAGAGACCTATTAATGGGAAAATACAATAACCACCTTTTCTCCTACGCACCATATGTTGTAGAGATCTTAGCTTCTCCTATGGCTTCATTAAATCCTTTTATGGAAATGCTACCCAAATTTCTATCTGCTGTCCTAAGCTTTCTCTATAGTGACATTTCTACATTTCAATGCATACTTAGATATTTCCAGTTTGCTCTACTGCCATCATCTCTTATGTACAATCTATAAAATATAATTTCTAAAATTAGTTCTTTCAGACCTAAGAATCACCAATATTACAACTATTCTCAAGAACATATTAGAGTCAAGAACCATATGATCATCTTTGACTCACTTATTTCAATCTCATCTTCTATAGTTTGCCACTAAGTCTTGATGTTATTTTCCTCTACTTGTATGTTAAAAATTCACTTATTTTTGCCGATTCCCACTACTGTAGTTCCAATCTGAGCCCCTATTACTCAGCCTCACATTGTATAACCCTGTGCTAGCTGGCATCCAGATTCATACGTCTTATCTTCCTAGTTTATTCTCTACATGCTGACAGATAAAACAGTACTTTCATCAGGTCCTTGCTCCTACCACTTACTGAACGAGGCCTAAAATACTGGTCCTGACATTTATAGCCTTTTACAAAATCACCCCAGGCTCTAGCTCACATTTTTGGAGCTTTGACCTACCAATTTTCTGTGAATACTTTTAATGTTTTTGTTTTTCTTTCTAATTAAATTAAAAAAGAAGAAAAGAAGAAAGAAATTAAATAATTTTCTTTCTATTAAGGCTAATACTTAGCTTACATAATTGATCTTTTTTCCCTCCTTTCTACTTATTCTAATGTTATGGTAGAAGTTAAGTCCTGCCCATCCTTTAGGTCTTTCTTAAGTGCTTTAGCTTCAATTGTTGCTTTTGCAATGGATGAATTTCAGTCTTTAACTCCTACTTATTGGGTGATGTTACCAGTGATCTCATTTTCCTAACCAAACGAAGGCACCCTGGCTTGAACATATGCATCTTTTCCTGACATTCATGGCTTTCTACACTGTCTTCTAAAGTCAGTCGCAGGGATCCCTGGGTGGCGCAGCGGTTTGGCGCCTGCCTTTGGCCCAGGGCGCGATCCTGGAGACCCGGGATTGAATCCCACATCGGGCTCCCGGTGCATGGAGCCTGCTTCTCCCTCCGCCTGTGTCTGCCTCTCTCTCTCTCTCTGTGACTATCATAAATAAATAAAAAATTAAAAAAAAAATAAAAAAAATAAAATCAGTCGCAGTCGAGTGAGTGACTAGAACTAGAAAGTCTGATGTATAGGAGAGGACAGAGGGTAGATTCTCTATAGTCTTTGCTGATTGATGGTAATACTTACCATACAATTATTTTAATCACCAGAAAAACAGTACCAGTTGGCATTTTAGTCTGATCAGATAGGAATAAAGATGAAAATAGTAAGAATCTGACTCTATCATGCAGAGTTCTGGAAAGAGCTATGACCCTCAAGGGAAGAAACTTCTGCTTTTTGCCAATAGCAAAAGCTATTTCTATATTCTTAATTTTCCTCATTTTATGTTTCTGTAGGAATACAGGCTCTAAGGAAAAGAATCTTTAATCTACCAAGGCAAGAAAGCAAAAGGCTATCTTCATATGGAAATTAAAGGGGTTCTTCTGATGGAAATTAAAGGGGTTCTTCTGATATATTTATGCAGAAATAATTTGTTATAATGCAACCTCCTCTTTCAGAGATCCGGAAAATAGAAAAGATTGTCAAGATAATGTAAGTGGTCTCACAAGTATGCCAAGATTAGAAATTATTTAAGTACAGGCAGAGGAAGAAGTATCAGTAACAGGAAACCAAGAATGGAACAATCAGAAAGGCAGGAGAAAGTAGCATTGAGGAAGCTAGAGGAAGCTCCCCTTTTCATGCTGGGAGTGGGTCACAGTATTAGATACTAGGAAGCAGACACCCAGGAGGAGGCATGAATAGAGGTTTTTAGATTGGGAAATGAGATGATTGCCAGTAATCCAGAAAGAACAGTTTTTATGCAGATTATGCATCAAAAACCAAAAGGCCCATGTTAATATTATTGCTTTTATGCCTACTATGACCTCTGTACACATTCCCTGGGGCCATGATCTAACAGGAAGGGGGAAGGAATTAACATTGAAGATAGACTTAATATGTACAAAGCACTGTGGGGATCATTATGTTCTCAGCCTCTGAGGGAGGAAATGAATGAACCACAGTTGTGCAGTGGTTAAGGAATAATTTGGAACTGAAGCTGTTTCACACTTGTGCTGCTTTTCCTCCCATGTTATTTGATAAAAATACGGCTTTCATCTGTTTTACCTAACTTTATTTTCACACTTTGACCCCTGGGTATTATCTGTGCATAGATTATAGAATACAAAAATTGGAAAAATCCTGAAAGATCATTTGGCCCAACCCTCTTTTTTTTTTTTTTTTTTCATTTAAATTAACTGAGACCCAGGAAGCTGAAGGGATGAGCAAGCCTCACCCTGTGCTGGTGAAAGAACTAGACTAAAACCCACGTTTCCTGATTCTCAATTTCAAGCCTGTTTCATTAGAAACTCTATGTGGGGCTTGAATTGTATGCAACCATATGCTTGACTCAGGAGGAATGAGCAAGGTAGAATAAGAAGTTCTTGTATCACTCAACTTCTCAATGAATGGTTTGAAATAGGGAGAATGATTTTCAATTCTAAACACCTAAGTCTCTCTAACTGTAAGAGATAGTTATGTTTTAGCCACAGCTTATGAAGGATAAATAAGGAAAATTAACCATATGAAACAAAATTCTAAAAACAACTAGGTAGTTAATATTATTTATAAACTAAATTTTAGGTTTCAAATAAAGATCTCTAAGAGGATAGGATAAAAATAGATTTTTACAGAAAAAGAGGTTATTTTTTTCAAATTAAGAAAGCAACCTTTTCACTGTCAAGAATCAAAATAAACAAAAACTGAAATTCTGTGTTTATACTTTTGCATCATCATCATATACATAACTACTAAATGAGGGGGCAAAACGCATTTTTTATGAATTAAAAAAAAGGTGGCTGTGTATTTAATTATGTATTCAGCTAGACTTTAAGTATGTAGCAGGAACTACATGTTAAAAGTCAATATAAGTAAAAACAATCATGTTCTCTAAAGGCTGAACTTGTTACAAGTATAAACAACCTGTTCCAAAGCTTGGAATGTATTATCCACAATATCTAGTAAATAACCATACTACTCAGTAAATGTTGGAAACGTTTCCATCACTCATTTTTGCAAGATTCCCTGTTATCTAGTTGAGCAGACAGATTGCAGTCCACATATGGCAGGTTTTGAGTAAATAAATCTGCCATTTAAAAATCAGCACTGAATATGAACAAAATTGGGCATAGCCATGACAACATTAGGTATATTATTGCTGAGAATTTCCAGAAAGTTAACCAGTTATGGTACATTATATGCACACACATATATAGTTCACATGGGCAAGGATATAAGGATCTTATTGACTGTTAGGGTGGCAAGCAAACTGTAATGGAATAGCACAATCCAAAAAGTAACCCAAAAATCCCAAACAAGCTGCAGGGTACAATATAGTCATGAGGTTCTCAAAAAGCTTGCTTTGATTCACTTCTAAATATGAATGAAGGAAAAATTCAACCACAGTATTTATAGGCTCCTGTCAAAGAACAAAGGATTGAAAAGGATGAGCTTCCATGTTGCCATGTTAGGTAGAAAGAGTGGTAGCAGACAGATATCTGCTGCTCTGTTTGCTAGGCATGTCATCGAAGTGACAAACTCATCAGGCTGGTGGTTAAGTGAGTGAAGAATGTAAATGTAAATGTAAAGCAAATCAGGGGTGTAAGGGAGCCTCCCACCTCTTGCCTGGCGTCCGGGTCCGCAGCCTTCCTGTGCTCCAGGGCTGTCCTGTCGCACACTCCAAGGGACCAACTGGCACCTGCGCCATTTGTGGGTCTTCCACCTGCAAGAAAAGAACAGAAGTTTCATAGAGAGGAAGCAAAAATACCAGGCAAATCATAGAGATATGGTGGCATGGAAACATGACTTTGAGCACAGCAAATGGGAATTTATTTCACAATGCTTAGTTCTATCTAAATGTAATTTAGATCTCTATCAAGACATTGTCAAAAAGCAACATTAAATACACAAGTACTTTCTATGGCTGTGGAGACAAGAGTTCATCACTGTCAACTTCTACAGAAATGAAATCTATAGCTGCATTTAGCCTTTTTTTAAAAAGAAACCTGAAGTATAGTTGATACTTGTTACATTTTTCTTGGATTAGGACTGCCATCAGATGTAGCAGATAGTACTAGAAGTGATGCATCCCATTTAAATAAGGTATGTTTACTTTATATTCTTTTTTTAAAAAAAGATTTTATTTAGTTAATGAGACACACACACACACACACACACACACACACACACACACACACACAGAGGCAGAGACACAGACAGAGGGAGAAGCAGGCTCCATGCAGGGAGCCCGACGTGGGATTCAATCATGGGTCTCCAGGATCATGCCAAAGGCAGCACTAAACCGCTGAGCCACCGGAGCTGCCCTGTTTACTTTATATTAGAGTTGTGAAACTATTCATGTCATGAGCCTTTTGAATGGCATCTTTTGGTTAGCAGTGTAGGGGTAACTCAGAAATCGCAATTACAACACATTTTACAAAAACAAATCTCCCAAATAAATTAGCTTGGGGCTGATAGTTGTCACTGTTCAGGCTAAACATGGAATTATACTGTTTGTCATATCAGAATTAAATACAGAGAAATTAAGATGGCAAATTTACCATCAGATTCATCGTATTTTGTGATCACACATACCATCAGTCACTGCCATAATATGTCATCTGTCATCAGATGGCAATTATATACCACATCAAGTTTCGATTAGGTGCTTTCTTTTAATAGACACAAGGAAAAATTTCCCTAATAATTATCAAGATGATGATGTAGAGCCTGAATAACCTGAATTTTCCTTGAGGTGGCCACAAATGAACAGGACAGACATTTTACTAGCATCACTGAAATAAAGATGTCATTTTGTGAACCAGAATGCCAGCGTTTATGAGGAACAGGTGCTCTTTGGAGCCAGGGGAGGAAGGCTTAGGCTACTCCTCTCCCAGAAAAATAATTGCTTATATGTTTCATAATTACTAACTACTTCTTTGAATTTCTTATAGTTTAAAATCAACGTAAGACGTTTCCCCAAATCCCCGGAGCTAGTGATACAGTTTGGAAATTTACACAAGTATTTGTCTCCCTGGAGATAATTTTGGTAGCAGAACAGCTCCCCTAAAGAGGCAAGAGTTGGCACATCCAGCCATAAACAGTTGCAAACTCTGCTGAGCCTGCGGGACAGTCATTGGCTTTCATTTCTCATCATCGGAAAGAAAATGGTCTTGCAGTATTTGCTCAGTGCATGGCTTCCAGTGATTTTTCTTTAACTCCATTACCTGTAGCTTTGGCACACTTGAGGGGCCTCACAGACTTTCTCTTCGTAGAGCGGGTCCGTGCAGTCCCTGCCCCCGTTGGCCGGCTGCTGAATGATGACCCGGTGCCGAGACTGCTTTCTGACTCCGGAGTCCCCTGGAATGAGGCAGCTTTTTAACTGCTGTACTCTGCACTGCTAAAACAATCTTCAAATACCAGCCGGTGTGAAGAAATTACATTGCTTCCAGCTACCTGTGCTTTGACATCCCTGAATTAGAGGCCTCATCTAGTCTAATCACTTTCGAAATTCTCCAGACCCTTATACCGAGAACCTAATCAATTTATATTCAAAAATGTGAAGAACAGAGAAAATAGTTCCATAGTCAACTAGCCTTCCTAATGTGCAGCTACAAAGTAATTGCTCCTTTGTATATTTCTTTCCCCTGGAGAAATATGACAGATCTAATTAATTTATTTTCCTTTACCTTAGGTTTATTTTTATGCCATTTCACATAGTCCTATTTACCACATGGGACTCATACAGTTCTAATGAATCTTTCTTAGGAGACTATATTCAATGTTTTAATGTGAAATTTTATTTCTTTGTTATTCACTTAATTTGAAATGCATACCTCATAAATTATTCTAGTCATTTATTATTCATGTTAAACAGTCTAAGATCTTCAATTCAGGTCACATTCTAAACATCAGGGCCGTAAGTAGTGAAACAAAAGTGGTTTCTTAGAGGCAGAATTTTTACAAAAGCATTCATAGTAACAATTACTGTAAATAAATAATTCCAAATTATTTTTTTAAAAAACAATGGAAATAATTAAGATTTACCTTCAATGAAGAAATCCACTTGACAGTATTACTTATATAAAGATGTTCAAATATTTTAGTACTTGAGACAATGTGTAAGACTTGCCAACTTTAATAAAAGATATTTCAATTTACAATATATACCCTTTAAGGACAAATGACCACATGACACAATTTTAATTACATTAGAATTCCCTAAAGAATTATTTTAATAGAGTTCCCCTAATGCATTTACATTTTCTGCAAGATCATTAAATATTTGATATGCAGAGACAGGAGAAGAAAAATTTAGAAGGGTTAGCAGTCCTTAACAATGGATGTTTAATAAAAAATTAAAAGAAATTTTCTTAATGTTATTGTGTTAGTAGAAAAATGTGATTTGACAATTAGAACTTCCTAATAAGGGATATCTTTCCTCATGAAGTCGAGGCATCCCTCAACATGGTCTGGGCAAGTGATTCCCAGCAACGTGGACTGAAGATTTCCACAGAAATCAGATTAAGGATTCCCAAATATCTGACTATGTAGAAGAATTTCCTTTAAAAACTGAAAATAAAAACAAATTGGTCAGAATCTTTGGGAGCTGGATTTGGGAATCTGATTTTTACAAAGCTTGCCAGGGAATTGTGAATGAACAACCAGGTTTGAGATCTATTGGAATAGATGACCTTGTATATCTTATCTCAATTTAAGATTCTAGGGTCCACATGCAACTTTTTAGCATTATTCCCATTAGTGATTATGTTAACTATTTCAGTGAATAATTAGAATACTACAGGTAAAATAGCAGTCTGAATGCCAGCTGCAACTTTTACATATTAAATATCATTTATCTAGGAAAGATGTAAGAAATGCAACGGGACTTTTAATAAAATTGCTAATGCTGCTTCCATCATTATGTTGTCCAATGGCCCCTATTTTAAGATCCAGGTGACAAATTCCTCTAATAATTGAGAACAAGGAAAATTTTGTTTCCCTTGACAGTCTGTTAAAACTCTTACAGGTTTCTATTTTTCGCTTCATTCTTTAGAATCTCAGGGCTAATTTTCTTCTCAAGTGCAGGAGCTTACCTTAACTTTGACTTGATAGGATAATTTTTCCCTTCCTCTCCCCAATTCCATTTACTACTTGATTTCATCCTTCTTTTATACTTTCTATTATTTTTCTTTTTTTAATGTTATGATCTGTCTTTCATCCTTTTAAAAGAGTATATGAGCTAAATAACCATTCTAATCATCTGTTTGGCATTGGGAGAAGGAGGGAGGTGTGCGTCTGTTTAACAGGGAAAAGAGAGAAAGAACATGGAGGAGCAGGCCTTTGTTTCTGGAATGATCAAGATTCTCAGAGTCAGTAACTCTCAACTCCTTCTCTACCTGCAGGTAGACAACAGACATGGAATTGAGACTCAAGGATCTGGAGCCTGGTGGAGACCATGAGCTCAGCATCAGTGTTATACACCAAAGCTCCTGGTCACTAACTATCTGGATATCACATGGGACACGTGCAGCACTGTTCAGATTTGAGAGGCAGCATGTAGTGTTTCAATCGCACTTCATTTTTTGACTCGAAAGTAAAAATTTCACCTCAGGTACAGCTCTAAAACATTCTAGTGCCTTTTATCACAATGTCCACAAGCTTGTGTCTTATATATAAGACCACAATAACCCTTTTCACTTCCATAATTGATTCCCCAGTAGCAATCCGTTTATTCTTTAAAAAGTTCAAATACCTTAACCTTGTGCAGCCCGCAAAACAGAGAGTGTGAGCTGATGAAAGCAGGACATTCTAAAACCCTAACACCTACAGAGGAAGTTTAATGGGGTTACACAGGAAGTGTCAGGATACCCATGTTCATATCCACTGGGAGTTTCAGTGACTCTCAGATCTCAGTTAGGAAATTACTTGTATGTTCAAAGAAATAGCACTGTGGAGCTCAGCCAGGTTATAGGGCCCTCAGATCAGAATGCAGACAAAGGGAAAGCTAGAGCATACATTTGAAAAGAAAAGTGGAAGGTTTCTCACTAATAACTTGAGCTGGCAAACTTGGAATTTTATAACCTTCATGGCTTCCTGTATGCATATGCACCTAGTTTATTGTATTTGGTTGACATACATGTATAGTTTCCATTTATCTTTGTGTTTTAGTGCCTAGGATACCAGTTACACATGGTAAGGATTTAACAAATATTTGCTGGATGAACAAACACATTTATCTCACTTCTCAACTGGACTGTTAGTATCTTCTATTTCTTTTTATCTACTTTCTTATAGTAGGAAGCACATGGGTACAAAATTTGTGCACTGAGGATTAATAAAAAATAAGGGATCATTCTGTTCCCTGGAAATAATAAACATGGGGAAAATAAAGAAATATTCCTGTTTATATTTGAAAGTATCTATCTAGGCTGGAAATAGAAAAAAAAAGGATTATATATTCAGAAAACAATTATGTGATAATGAGGCACACAGACTCAGAAGGCATGCAATCTCTTAGGTAGTTATGGCATTTTACAGATTATTTGAAGACATTCAAGATAAATTTCACTGGGGAATTTACTTGATGGGAAGATGTAAAGGGCAGGAAAAACTAAGATTTGTTAAGCTAGATGGGAGGGATGGATGGCAGGCTGGAGTAACATTGAGCTAGGAAATTGAAAGGGAAATGTTTCATGTAAGAAGCAAAATGTAGAGGTAGTTTTCACATCTTTCGGGGTAATCCTAACGTCATACTGCTTCAGGGCATCAAGGCAGAATAGATATCTCTGCAATATCCATTCTAGCTCTCAAGTCAATAAATGCAGTTAGAAAAAAGGAGTGAACAAAATGTGAATAGTGAAATGTATTATTTAATCAAAAGTATTGACATTTTTAAAATTACAGTTATAAATAATTTATATGCATAAATGCTTACTAGTTCTTATAAAAGTCTTGTGTAAAAATTTATAAAAACTTGGAAAAAGTTAACAAGTGCATTGGTTTGAGGATTAAAACTACTCTCTACTCAACTGATCTTCATTGGCATTGATTTTTCAAGACATATCTTGAGACCTCTCTGAATAACATTTCAAATAATTCCTTTTGTTCGTCCTGGAATGCTAAGCTATTCTATTCCATTTTTTGCAATATTACCTCTTTAAAGATTTTTGAAGGAAGGGTGGCTCCATATTTTCATAAATTTAAAACTGTAATACAATTTAGACTTTACCTGCAGAATTAAAAAAAAAAAACACTCTATCCTTGAATTAATTTTCTGTTGCTATTATCTACCCTTGGACATAGAACTCCATTTACTATTTTTAATTGTATGTGGAAGTCAGTGTTATTTCAATGAAGTTTGGATTATTCCCATTTCATACCAAATGATGGGGAAAAAAAACCCTAACCCCATATGTCATTGCTTTTTTTGTCCTTACAACAATAGGCTAGTTTTCTATTACACCATTGTATCGTTATTATCAGTTATAGCAGTCTACAGGCAAATACAGAAAAGGCTTATCCAGACACACAAAGCATCTTGGTACTGTTGTCCAACAGCAACCCTCTCTGCCATCCCCTAGGCTTTATTTCCTCAATACACAATTAGAGTTATTCTTTTTAAGTCTGAGTGCCTAGGTATAGGGTTTCTAAAAACCTCTTGTTATATAGGACTCAATAGAGAACCTCCAAATAGAACAAGCAGGGCTGATCTCCTGTTCCTGCTGAGACGACCAAACACAGCCCTATCTCTCAGAGAGCTTCTTGTCACAGGACAGTAGATTTCTGTGCTGGCATTCTTGCACTCTTTGGCCACCACCACCCAGAAGCTCCAGGGGAGAACAGTATCCTAATAGCACCGTGCATTCAAATTCACAGAGGTTATTACCCTTCACAAGATCAGCCCAACTAAACTCATTATATATCTCAGCTGTCTGTCACTTACAAGAAACTAGTACCGCTGCCACCATCCCTCTTGTCACCCCCACGTCTTCCATCATCATCTAGACCCACAGCACTCCCTACATACATAACCTGATTTTCAACTTCTCATTTTGTTCCATCCTCTAATCCTTCCACTCAGTCACCCATCTTCTATCTCTTCTTGTAAAGTTTCCTTCATATTTTTTGCCAGGGGAAGCTGATTCTAGACATTTCTTAGTCTTTTCTTCTCTGTTTATCTTTAAAAGTCTCCAAGTCCTCTGTCATCAACTTTCCATCAGCTATTTACCTTGTAGCAGCCAGCTACCAACATTTCATTAATTAACAACTTTAGAATGTCCCTCACCGTAATCCTTTCTCTTCCTACCCCTGCCACCAGTCTGGTGGCTTTGGCAACCACATGATTATCCCATGCAAGGTGCTGGGCTCTGAATTAGTGCTCCTCCTCATCTTCAATGACCTTTCCCTCCATTTCAAATCAATTACTAGCTTTTCTCATTCATCCCTTGATGTTATTATCATTAGTTACTACCATTGCACATGCTCATCTTTAAACTCCTTACTTTCCCATCACTCCTCCTAACCTTCTAGGTCAACAGATTCAGTTATCATCCTACTAAAATTCCTCAAATTCACTTGTGACTGCTAGTCTACTTTCCTTATTACTTTTTTACTTTTCCATTTCTATCATTCTCTTCATAACCTCACTTCCATCCCAACCTAACTTAGGTTTCATACTTCATTACTAAAATAAGGACTCCCTTGAAATCATCCTTAATTCCCTGTTCCTCTTTTTTTTTACCTTGTACGCTCCTGGGAAAGCCCCAACTCTAATCTAAACCAATTCTTTTGTTACACTTTTTCTGCACTCAGGCAGCTGAACACGGCTGGAGAAACAAGGACAATTGTGTGGAGCAACCCCTTTTTAAAGATACAACTAAATAGGCACTCCATGGTGCCAAGAAATTCTGTATGTTATTAGCTTGTCTGCTTTTGCATTCTCCAAAATGATGTCACATCTTCTTTTCTTTCCTCATCACCCCTACACACTTCCCTTGATCCTTCATACTTGTTGAGAGATTAGAACAGTCATTAAATGCCTTGTCTGTCTCCTACCACCAGATTGTAAGCTTCCTGAGAGCAAGGATCATTGATTTCCTTGTTACTGCTATTTCCTTTATATTTAAAATTGTGCTTAGTATATTATACTTACTTGAGAAACCATTGTAGAAAGAAAAAATGAATCATTGCTTAATAATGTTTAATGACATGATGAGCATTTAAAAACAATTATCAATAAACATATCTACAAATAATTTTTTCTCTTCATCATGATCTAAATACTTTTCTCACACTGATACACAAACTTCTAAGAAAGATTGTGCTTAATAAGTCAATTTAAAACATTCACTAGACACTGACTATATGCAGGTTGTGGTTTGTTTCCTATAGGAACTTATACAAAAATAAAATATGGGATAAAAAATTAATATAAAATGTAGACTAACTAGTAAGTTATATGTCAGTTGGGCCATGGTTCACAAAGCATAGAGCACTTTACCATATCTCATTTGTGCCACAGAACAACTCATAGATGTTATAACCAAGGCTTGGCAAGTTTAAATATCTTACATAAGGTTACTTGGCTGCTAAGTGGCCAGGATGTGTTCAAACCATTTGCTGATTTAAAGTTCACTCATTCCATTATATCATGAAATCCACTACTCATATTTATGTTCAAAACCTAAAAATTGTGTCCTGCTATATAGAAGCTCAATTTGGTCTTCCATAACCTGTCTCCAATCTTCTTTCCAACTTCACATCTTAATTTTTCTCCCCTCAGTCTGGGTTCCAATGGACTAGCTGTCATTTTCCTCTCAAACAACATATCTTCTCATGGTCATCTAAGAGTTTTCCTCATGTTTTTGATCCTCCCTTGGGATTCCTGTATATGTTCCCCCTTTCACAAAGATTGCTTCCACCTTAATTTCAAGATTTTCACTATTTGCTCTCACAATATTTTCCCCCTTCCCTTCCTTAGAGCTCTCTCTGTTTTACCACTAAAGCTTATTCAATAGTCTTACATTATCTGATTTACATTGAAGAGTTTTACATTTTAGAAATCTTATATTATTCTATATATTAAATGAGATCAAAAGCTTCCATAGAGTCAGAGACTATGTCTTCTCTACAGGGCCATTAATGTACCAGTTATATATATAGGAATCAATAAATAAGAAATCCAATAAAAAATTATGTATATATATTATATTTATCTATAAATATTTATATACATAGATGAGTATTAATTTAATTATCAGGTACATAGTATTTATAATGTATTTCTTCATCTATCTGCTAAATTTTATTTAAAGGGCATTATAGAGATGCCTGGGTGGCTCAGTCAGTTAAGTGTCTGTCTTTGGCTCAGGTCATGATTCCAGGGTCCTGAGATCTGCTCAGTGGGGAGCCTGTTTCTCCCTCTGTCCCTCCCCATCCCCTTGGCTGTGTTTTCTCTTCCTCTCTCTGTTTCTCTCTCTCAAATAAATAAAATCTTTAAAAATTTTCACTTAAAAATGCTAAGTTTGTGTTAGATTATTAATTATATGATTATAAATGTAACTGCACATATTTTGGAATTATTAGTAAATGGCCTTATCCCATATTAACATGAACATTTAGTATGAAAACATAACACTTGAAAGCACATAAATTCCATGTAATAACCTTTTTTAGTGCAGTGAAGAGTACCAATTGCTACAGAAATACTGACAAAGTATAATTCTGTTGCTGATTATGACCAAACTAAATAATATCATGTTAATTTTTAAGAAAATAAAAGAAAATCTGGAAAAATTATCAGTGATGCTGCTTTAATCATAAAATTTAATGCCATTAACTTTGTTTTGAAAATATTAACACGTGTAACTTTTTGCAGCAAAAACAGTTTAGATGTCTCAAAGAATTTTAAAATCAAAATTGTATACTCTTGCTCACTTTATAAAGGTTTAATTTTATTTTATACTTCAAGAGTACCTAAAATTTTTTAAAAAGCATAAAAAGGAACTGATGTTTTAACTGTATAAAAGGATAATCACACTGTAAAAACAACCCATTATTAAATTTATGATTTCATATAGCATCTTAAGGATTTAAATAATTTTTGGCAATTTAAAATAGTTGTTAATCTAGAAGTTGAAGTTCTTTTTTTAAAGATTTTATTTATTTAAAGAGAGAGAAATAGTGAATGGGGGAAAGGGCAGAGGGAGAGGGAGAGAGAGAATCTCAAGCAGACTCTTCACTGAGTGTGGAGGGTAGACACAAGGCTCAATCTCACAGCACTGAGATCTTGACTTGAGCCAAAATCAAGAGTCAGGTACTTAACCAACTGAGCCACCCGGGCCCCCTTAGAAGTTGATTCTTAATTGAATCTCTTTAGTCAAGAAGCATAAATAAAATAAAAAAGATAAAAGAAATTTATGAAACATCATCTGCATTTGCTGCAATAGTAAAAATAACAAAATAGGAGACAGTGCCTCCCGTGACACTGAGAGAAAACTTGCTAAGGTATTACATAAGTCACCCGGAGGATATTGATATCTTTCTCAGCAGCAATGAGAAAGGACCCCATCCTGAAGGGTAAAGAGTTATCAAAGTGCCTGCCATTATGTTAAAGAGTCTTTGTGAGTAATAAAAGCAAAACCAAACCAACTGGGAACAAATCCTCATCTTGCAAACAAATGCTTCACGGCATGTTAAGTATTGGAAGAGGAACAATTTGGCCATTTTTCTCTTTCTGTTATTCGCAGCCTTGGGGGCTGCATAATTGAATCTATGGTGAATCTGGGCCCATGACCATCTATTTCTTGCCAGTAAGAGGTTTGGAAGCCATGAGTACTGATAAAATTGCTGTACATTCTTTATGAAAAATACAGGGACACTACACATTCTTTTAGAATTAATGTTAAAGGAAATCTTATTAATAGCATAAAGTCTAGAATCCATTAATTTTGATTTATATAATATAGTCTTAAATCAGGTTTTGGCATAAAACTCATTCATTTGGTTCTTTAAAGCTGTGCTATTTTCTAGAATGAAACTAGAATTTTATGGCATGCATGACAAACCAGGATTACCCAGCCCTGTGTAAGAATCATAAACATTGCTCAGCCAGAAGAAGTTGGAGGTCCTGCCTGGAGTAGGTTTTCTAGGTGAGTAGACTTCAGAACTCTGTAGCTCATACCTTCTTTACATGAGTTGGGGCATGATGTCCAGTCACTATATGGTGTCACAATACAGTCTTTTCTACAAGGAAGCAGACAGGGCCTCACTGTTTCAGGTCGAAGGCTTTCAGGACACCTAGAACACACAAAGGGAAATTACTTGGCCTCTTTAGTAACCCAGAAAACCTGGTCATTTAATATCCTTAAATCTTTCATTACTAAAATGGCTAAACAGTCACCAACCTGTATTATTTAACTTCCAGGAGCTTGTTTACTTTTCATAAGAACTATTCAACGAAATTAATTTTTCCAAACTGGACCTCAATAATGCTTCTCAAGGCAGGATGTGTAAATTTAATAATAGTAATGTACTACTAGAACACAATATAACAATCCTATCTTATCCCCTTATAAGAATCTATTAACAAATACATATTTTCTAACATGCTCTATAAGAAATTTGTAGAAATTCAAACTACTAATTTAAGGACTGATTCTGCATCTTTGTATAAGTAAATATGCTTATTGCTGATTAAAGTTTATAGGTTGTTTTACAGTTTATTTTTACAAAAGATGTGTAGCATAAAATAAGTTTATAATGGACTATATTCAATACACAGTATATGATCAAGGAAAATACTATATTTACAGCTATATTTTTCACAATAAATAATAAAATAATAAAAGTATATAGGTAGATCATTATGATAAGCAGTTTTTTACTTTATTCCTGGTTTCATTTAGTGTCTCTATTCTCATTTTTTCTTCCATGTTGTCCCCAGTTTCAGTGATCTGAATTATGGGATTTTAAGTATTTTATAAATTAAAATATTTTTGGAACAAAAAGAATAAATATAAATAAAATATAAATAGTCAATCAATACTTCAAAAAAAATAAAACACTGTTCTTGGCAAATTATAGTAAAATTAATTATTTTCAAAAATATAGCAAACATTTATTAGGAACACAAGAGAGAGATAATGACAAAACACTGAAATGTCTTATTTTATACAGGAGTTTTCACTTTTTAAAAGATAACTCAAGGAAGCCAATGTATGAATTTTCAGTATACTGTCTTGTGATTGACTTAAGCGATTTTTAAGTTTCCCTATTCTCTGTATCTTTAAGATTTAATTCTATTATTGCTAGTGGTCAAATAGTGACCACTGGCATTAACACCAGAAGAGGATGTATATTAAGCACAAAAGAAATAATAAATAATTCATATGACTAAAAGTAGCTTATTGTCCTGACTCCTAAGGAGTTATCTTTTGAAGTTATATAAATCTCTGACAAGGAAGGTCAGAGACAGTGAAGAAATGAACCAAACAACTAGTATTACTAGTTGCTGGAATAAGTTGGCAAATTAGTGGAAAATGGGATTTAAAAATACTCCTGATGGGAGAAACCAAATTTTCTGTAGGTCAGGATAAATTGTCTTTTAACAAGTAAGTTAATCAGGTTTTCACAACTGAACTATGAATGGGGGAAAAAAATGAACATCATTAATCTCCTTTCCATAATTTCTTTATAGCACTTTGCTGACACTTCACTTTTTATATAACTTGTATTACAGATATTTATCTACATGATCCATCTCATGCATAAATATCATATTCTATCCAATTATACAGATACATGCTTTCCTCTTTCTATAATGCTAAGGTTTATTCAGAAGTGGATTTGAAAAATATATTGGACTCAAGGATTTCAAAAAGAAATAATCTCCCTGGTTTATATTGAGGATAATCTTGGATTTTCCTAATTGCTATGAAAACGAAGATATTTAGAAGTGAGTCACAGAAGTTAATGAATTGTTACAAATGAAATTATAAATCCACTAGAATCATAATTTAATCTGCATTCCTAGCCAGGAATTATATGGCAGCACTCCACATATAATACTGTTTATGCTTTTGGAATTAAAGAATTATTGATTAGTAATTATTATTGGAGGCACTTCTTTTCAATCAAGCAATTTAACAACTTTTAATAATGAGAGAGGATTCATAGCAAGCTCTTCAAATTTTAGCCCCTTATAAATCAATGGAATTTACAATGTTATCATTGACAACCTCCAAAATTCGGTTTGAGTTTAGAAATATCCACAGCAAGATACTTGGCTAACTGTGGAGAACAAAATTACTAACACCAAAGCCATTAAATGAACACACAAAGATAAATTATACAGCCTAGATTACAACCAATAAAATGAATGCAGACTTCCTTTGGCGAAGCAATTGGTTCAGTCAACATGTTTCTTTTCTCCTTTGTACTGTTTGTATTTAGTGTTTGTGGTTTAAATCAAGGAATTGATTTTCCCCCAAATCTTATTCAAGGTCAAATTAAACAGATGTGATAGGAGTTGAAGTTTGTTACTCGGAGGATAGATAAGATCAATAACATTGATTTTACCATTGCACAGTAATCTGTTTTATTAAGAGGAGTTTAAAACAATGTTTCTATTTGCATTTTTGTTTCAAATGCCTCCTCCTGAAAAGCATCCACTAAATTTGACCTAGCTTCTAGGGATAAGGGCATAACATCTTCTTTTGAATTCAGTGTTTGCTTAATTTTTCAGAACTTTAATGGCAAAGCAAATCCACTTAATTTAGCAAATCTATACATGTATCCAGGTCATTGAATAAAGGCTGCAGGGGCAAAGCAAATTTTTAATGGATTATTGTGGTGGTTTGACATGGGGCTTCAGGATGCCCTTCCTACTGAATGATCTAATGACATTAATCCATCAGGCTTTTTCACACATAGGTTTATACACATGTGTGTATCTATTGCTTAGAACAAACAGTTTGTAACTTGGATAAAGTGAGAGAAATGTCAACAGAAATATCTGCAACGTGATTAGCCGTGGAACAGGAACAGACTCAGCTCACTTGTAGCTGCTCAGCATAATTGCCCTCCACCCTGTGCCAGGTTGGCCAGGTTACAACCCTCTGCAGGGCATATCTCTACTTGCATGCTTGTCCCAACAAGACCCAGAATCCTCTGGGACTGAGCACTTCTGCCCCTGGTCTTACTGCCAGAGAATTTTAATACACTGCACGTTAACTTCCTGTGTTAGATTGTTCATAACTTTCACATTATTTCTATTAAAAAAGTGGTTTGGGGCTACTTATTAAGGAAGTAGAATAGTTTCTCAACCTATTCAAGTCTTCCTGGCATATATTTTCTAATGTTTCAGACTTTCAAATTATATAATCAAATAAAGTATGGGGCAAAATAACCTTAATGTCTGGAACCCTGACCAAGTAAAAACAACTCCTAATGGGATTAATATTTATACCCTGAAGTGTTCCAGACATCAGGTACATTATTATCATTTCCCTGAAACCCTAGGAAGGCTCTCAAATCTTAAAGAGAAAATAATACTTTCTCAGATTTATTGAGTGCTTCTATTACTATTTTTAAAAATTATCAAATCCTTTCAATAAGCTTTGAAAATTAAGGCCAGAATCAGTTAAGGAGCATGCTTAAGGTCACACATAATACTGAAGCACCTGGCCACGTATTTGGAAATTATGAAGCTGTTTTTTTTACCAATGCAAAATTGACTGATTTTACTTTCCATGTTTCATGTGGCTAAGAAGATCTGAATTCTAAAGGATTTATGTTGTCTATATCTCAAAATATAAAAGTGGCTTTTTCCCCTTAAAGGAATACATTTTTTGAGTTGATTTATTAATTTTCTCTAAGAATTGATTAACTCAGTTATGCCATGACATGTTTTCATTTATATTTCTTACAGGGCATATGTAATATGCCAACTCTCTGGTTCCTTGTCTTCCCCTCTAGCAAACCGTTCGCCTTGTTATTACACTATTTGTAACCACAGTGAGAAACTGATGGTTTTTCTACTTATCATAACACTCATCCTATCCCAAGGCTCTCTCTTAGAAGTGAATGCTTATTCATTTAACCATTAAAAGATGTAATAAGTTTGGCCTCAGTATTTTTTGATATAGTATTTTCTAGGGGAAATGAAAGGCAGATCATAGAAGGCTACAGTCCAGTTAACGAGATTGGTGGACTCAATAGCCTATGGGAACACAGGAGGTCACGGATGACCTGCACTGCTGGGACTTCATATGCTGTCATTATTGATCAACCAAGCTCAGAGCAAGCTCTTCTCTTGCTGCCTCTCTAGTTTAATAAAGGAGAAAGTGCTACTATAAAACAGAAAGTAGGTGCCACATAGAAATATTTCTACAGAATTTATAGATTGTAGGTACAAGACTCCGAAGCTGTTATAACTTTATCAGGGGCTGACATTCAAAACAAACAAATCTTACTCTTGAGGACAGGTATGACAAGCATCAAAATGCTTCATTTTATGAAGCAAGTGAAGCCTGAGTCAATCCCCTGCATGGTTGGCCACCGGATTTACTGCTGTCATTCTAAAGCCCTTACTTTTTGGGTCCTACTTGGCCCACATTGACCCGCACACAAATGACTTTTCTTGTCTGCATGCCAACGGAGCAAGATGCCTCTCCATTCCAAGTAGTCGTTGTGTTGAAGGATGATACTGAAGTGTCCTCGATGCACTGGCCCCAGGGACCAGTTTGCCAGTGGTACACAGTGCAGGGATGCTCGTTACAACTGCGCACCTCTTGCAAAGCACTGGTATTTGGACAGTGAGCTCCACCTATAAAAATGGGCAACGCAAGAGGATTAGATATGGCGCCAACAGGAAACTTACCATTCTCTCTTCTTTGGGATTAACAATAACAATGATAACTTGCATTTGTTAGCACATACCCTGTGACTGACACACTACTAGGAAGGCAAATTACATAGTAATCTTATATCATTTGGCATCCTCCAGCTTAAAATTTAAGCTATGTAGCATCCATGATATTTGTTTCAGGAGACTACCAGGACCTCAAAGAGAGAGGCCATTATCCAACCTCCAGAGAAGCTGAAATGAGGTACAAATGGAGCCTGTGGATTGTTGACTCAGGGAAACGAGGATTGAGAGGCTGTGGATGGAGAAAACCCTGTGTGTTTTTGAATGTTATCCCCAACTTGAAAATCTTTAAAACATGTTTTAAAGTACTGCATATTTTAATGTACTAGGCTTTAGGGTGATTAGAAACAGGGGCTTAAAATCAACTTATGCTGTCTGATGTTCTGCAGTACGACTGGAAAAGCCATGTGGTAATGATAGTACCATGTTTCTTTAAATCTAGGATATCACTGGCTGTAAGATATATTATCACTTTGTGTGTCAAAGAAAGAGTAATGGCTACAAGTTAAACTATGATATACTGCTTCCTTATCAATCCTAACTTTTACTGTATGCCAACTGAAATACATTTGTAGGATTTATTTACATGCTTTTAAAACAGATATCACTCAACTGCACATATTAAAAAGGAAGACATTCCTAAATCTCCTTTACATTCAGAGTTCAAATCCTTTAAGTCACTTTTGAACTCAAAGTAGTCAAAGTTTGCCATCATATACAGAGTCATCTCTATGGTATCCAAAGTATTGATGATGTAGGATGCTCTTTTTTTAAGTTCTCCCTATTGTCTCCTGGGCTTCCTTCCAGGATACTGGAACCCATCTCTAAGTTTTGATGCTGCTGCATTCTTAATTGCACCAGAAGATGTCAACAAAATATTTAAGCAAGCAACTGAGGAATGGTTTTTAGCTGTTTTGGATTATTTTTTTTAGCAGAAATATGGAATTGCTATTGCCATCAGGAGTAACAGCAAAATTCAGGTACTAGCAGTGACAGCTATGTTATACTTGCCGTCTGGCTACAGTGGTTTAAAAAGTGTCCATTGTAAGATGCAATAATTACTAGAGATGATAAGAGGTCGAAATGGATTTTTCTTTTCATCAATAGAATATGATGTGAAGTTGTCATTATGGAACCATTTTTTATGTGCTACCCTGTTATAAGTACTTTGCAGGTGAGACCTCATTTAATACCCAAACTGCCTTACAAGTTAAAAATTATAAATTGGATGACTCAATACAATTTAAATGATATAACAGTAATAGCCCAGTTTCTTACAACTGTGCTATTTATAATGGCAATTACAAAAATAAAAAGCTTTATACTGTTAAAAGCAGAGTCTAGGAGAAATTTCTTATTTATTTATTTATTTATTTATTTGATAATTTTTTTTTATTTATTTATTTGATAATTTAATGTAGTTGAACTTATGCAGCCTTTGGGTTTTATTTTAGGAACAAAAAAACTTGGTTGCTGGGACACCCAGGTGGCTCAATCGGTTGGGTGGCTGACTCCTATTTCAGCTTAGGTCATGATCTCAGGGTCCATGATCTTGAAGCCCCCCCGCCCCCCATCAGCCTCATCGTTCAGCAGGGAGTCGGCTCGAGGATTCTCTTTCCCTCTCCCTTTGCTTTTTTTTTAAGTTCTTCCTGTTGTCTCCTGGACTTTCTTCCTGCTCACTCTCTAATAAATAAGTAAATAAAATCTAAAAAAGAAAAAAAGAAAGAAATAAAATAGCTGTTTGTTAAATAAGAAAAGGTAATTCAATAGCTAGTGATCTTAAGGTGGAAGATGACCCCAAATTTGAGATATGGGTAAAAGTCATAAACAAAACCACACCCTGAGGTGATCTTCATCTATCGCTTCACTTATGGTTAAAAACATCCCACTAATCCAGCAAAAAAAAAAAAAAAAAAAAAAAAAAATTCAGTAGGCAGTGTCTGTGAGAATTTAACTGCAATTCAGAATCATTTATACAGCGTTGAACATGGGATCAACATCAGAATAACCTGCATTAAGCAGCATTTCATTAAAGTCTCCTGCTTCATGATGGTGAAAACATCTGTCACAGATCATAGCTTGTCCTCCATCACACAGCTCAGTGACCCTGGCAGCCTCTGAAAAGAAGTTTAGGATTTGAATAGGAATGGATTCTAAAACGTACTAATTGGATCGGGGAGAAGTAAATGAGCACTCTTATAATCCACTCCCTGAGGGTCTAGATTTATCCAATCTTATCTCTAACACAAACATCTAATTATAGACATTAGATATATACATTTTATGGAACTATTTTAACCATACCTTTACATTTAATAGTAAAATTACTGATCTTTTACAAAAAAAAAGTATTTATTTACCTCATTTTCACTGTGAGTGTAGGTATGCTGTTTAAACTGTGATCCTAAAACTCTTAAATTGTTTTTGACATTGAAATTGACTGTCTGGCTTCGGAACACACGATAGGAAAAAAACTTCTACAGCATCAGCATAACATGTCAAGGAACTGCAAGATGGCTGTTAAGTTTACAGACATAAAGGCTATTTATTTTCTTGCCCCAATCCACATTAAAGCCACATCAGCAGTTTGGGTCTAATGTCAGGATACTCGTGCAGATAAGCCCCAATGTGTTCTTAATTATAACAACGATATGGCAATTTCGAAAGCATGGCTTAGGTTAATCAGTCATTGCAGTATCATCCTGCTGTTTTGGGAATATTTTTATGGTAGAAAAATTGATAGATATAATATTGAATTTATTTATTATTTATGGGAAGATATAATTCCAGACGTGGGAATATTTCCATAGTGCTGGGGAAAGTGTAAAATGTCACCCATGACAAAATTAGTGATAAATGGTATTTAAAAAAATCCTTTTATAAATAAAAATATATGCTTCATACTAATATGACCATATAGGCTTTCTATCATTCCATCAAGTAGAAAGATTTTATAGTACTTTTATGATTTTTTAGTACTTCCTACTATATAAATAAATGTCCATGCTTACATAAAAATATTAACTATTACGTGTGAAACTTTTATAAAAATGAAAAAGTGACTTTTCTTCCTCACATCAGGTCTATAAAAGCTGTGTTAACATACATTTGAACAGAGTTATGGTGTTTCTGGTTCTGGCATTGAAGTCCTTACAATTTAAATGGCAGATTGAAAAAAAAAAACCTTGTCAAAACATTAATTTGATACATATGTATTGAGTTGTATAGTATGCAATGTTTATGTCTATTTTTAAAGTATATTTGTTTATTTTTTATTGGAATTCAATTTGCCAACATATAGCATAACACCCAGTGCTCATCCCATCAAGTGCCCCCCTCAGTGCCCGTCACCCAGTCACCCTCACCTCCTTTTCTACCACCCCTTGTTCGTTTCCCAGAGTTAGGAGTCTCTCATATTTTGTATCCCTTTATGTCTAATACTTCAAGAGATAGATACCTACAGGGATTAGAAATAGTTTTTCTGCTTTCAAGGATTTTATAATGCAGTAAGGAAAAGTAGTAGGGGTAGTAGGGGTGGGCAAGCATACAAATGGGTATAATTTTAGGTGCAATGCAGTAATCATGTTAAAAGTGGTACCAAAACTGAGATTCAAAAGTGTAAGATTCCATCAGTTTGGGGGCAATTGAAAAATGACTCAGTAGGAGGCAGGGAGGTGAGTTTCGAAGGAGTGGGATTTTGTCAAGCAGAGTTCTGGGAAGGGAGAGAAAGAAGGCAAAATTTTACTTAAGCAGAAGCAAAAATAAAAGCCAATAAAAGCAAAAATAAAAGACAGGTATGACAAGAGGAATTAGCAATACTGATGCAGTCCATTGGAGTGCAAAGCTCACACAGAGAAGTAACTGGCAATAAGGAAAAGGAAGTAAACTGGGCTCATGCTAAGAAGGGGCTATTAGTATACTATGAATTACAGTTTTTAAACACTTGTAATTTTGCCTGCTTATTGCAGCCCAGAACCCTTTGACTGCAGATCATGTCTGGGTAAAAAGCACACTGGCAATGGCATGATTGTGGGGACCTGAAAAGAAGAATGTCAACCCCAGAGACCCTCAGAAGATTTTGCTGTAGCATGCCATTCCTACTCCTCCCCTTTCTTTGCCCTTGCAGAAAGAGGTAAGAAGACATCCCACTATGGAGTCTGCATAAACCTTATGTGGCGTTGTGGTTACGCAGGGGCAGACTACAACAGAACTCCTTTTTCAAAGTCAAGAATGGGAGGATGAGGAAGTGACAGTACTTTTACTTAGAAGGCAAAATTATATGTGTATATACACAGATAATGGATTCTGAATTCTTCAAATCCACCCCGGAGTAAAAGTGTTCCTTGGCTCTTAGGAGTAAAACACTTTAGCTGTGAAAACCCAAAGTTAAAATATAAATAATCCTCTCCTCAATGTTTTGTACTTTGAAATATAATTTTTGAAGACTGTTAATTATTTGAAAAATTTTTTGGCATAATTCTATTTCAATTTGCATCTATTTCCTGTATTTATAAAGCAGGTGTAAAGACACTAAAATTTGGCTGATGAAATTATAATGTTAGGTCATTTTTGAACTTTGTAAAAAAGAGAGTCTCATTTCTTGCTCTGTAAGGATAATTAACTATGTAATGAGAATTAACAGAAGTTGTTATTATACTCAGTGGAAAACATTTTGAAAATCATTTTTTCTTTTTAAACTGAGTTTATTAAGGATCTGCAAGACAGGTTCAAAAAATTCAGAAGGCTATAAATCTAACATCAATTTTTAATTTCTTATTCAAATTCAACATACTACTATTGATATTAAAAATATGCCAGGCTGAAGTATTAGAAGATTGCTTCCTTTCAGATCTTCCCAACACATTTTTTTTTTTTTTTCAGATCCAGTAACATGTGCCTCTTTATCTCCACACTGGGAGGCTAGGCCTGAGGTACTAATGAATCACTCTATAAAACCCAGAGGAAACAAGGAGCAAATATAAGTCCAGGGAATAGGGTCAAGGTCATGCAGAAAGGTCAATTATTAAAATGTTACTCCTCATACAGTTCAGCCACCACTTTGCGGCTAACAAACCAGTGCCCATTGAAGGCCTGGATGGCCTTGGGAGTCTCAGAGGCTAAAGAAAACACCACAAAAATCTTGACATGATCTTTGCATCCTCCTTCTCAAATATTTTTAAAGTAGCTTTTGGGACCCATCCTACAGTTTACCCAGGACAAGGAAGATGTTCACCTCAAGGTATACAATGTCAAAACTGAAATACCAATTTTATTTAAACACACACACATGGGATACCTGGGTGGCTCAGTGGTTGAGCATCTGCCTTTGGCTCAGGGTGTGATCCTGGGGTCCTGAGACAGAGTCCTGCATCAGGCTCCCCGCAGGAAGCCAGCTTCTCCCTCTGCCTAAGTCTCTGCCTCTTTCTCTGTGTCTCTCATGAATAAATAAAATCTTAAAAAAAAATATATACACACACACACATAGTTTTGTTTTTTTAAGTTGAAAAATATTTTTTACCTTCTTCAGTATATTAATTTTCTCTAGTTGCTAGTATTTGTATTTGCTTTCCAAATGACATTTGGATAAGAATCATTTTGTGATAATTTCTGTGTATTGCTGATAACAAGTTACAGAAGTGTTCAAGACTGCATGAAGAGCAATTATATTCAAATTGTTTTTATTCTATTAATTTTTATGTTTTAATTTTGAATCAAGGTCAAAATTACAAGAAAATCGAAAGTATATTATTGAGTAAGGAACAGGCAAGGCTAGGTAGGGAGAGATAGGTAGTGGGCCATGGAATCAGGCTCACAAAAATCCCAAAAATTTGGAGGTGAAAGAAAATCAGAGATAAGGAAGCAAACCAGACCATCATGTCCTAGTTGTCAGAGGTGGGGTCTTGTTGTAATAGTACTTGTGACCAACAAAGAATTGTCAGACCCTAAAAAGGAAATAAGCCATTGAAGGTATTATCACTAGTCCTTACTCAATGGTGATATCAGTAGAGATGTTAAAAGGATTCAGGGTCCCTGGTTGGCTTTCAATAAAAGACCAATTGTACAAGTCCCCAGTGGTAACACTGTCAGGATCCCTCTCACTCCTGAGAGCTTTCTCCTGTATCCTTGCTTAATAAACTTCTATCTCTTTACTCTTCTTTGTCTGCCAGATCCATCTTCCATTCCATGAGACAAGAACCTAGCTCTACTGTTTCATTATCAATAATTTTCCTTCATGGATCATTTGGACAAAGTTGTTGAAATGACGCCCTACTACCCTAAATACGTAAATGTTTATTTCCTATAGTCAACGGCATTTTATATTCACATTTAATATTAAACACATTTAATATTCAAGATCAACTAACATTGATACATTTATTACCATCTAATCCTCATACCTATTCAAAATTTCTAACTATCTCCAAATGTCTTTTTTATAGTTAAAGAATCTAGTTCATAATCAAGTGTTGCATTTAAATATCAGGTCTTGGTAATTTCCTTCAATCTGGAATAGTTTCTCATTTTCATGATTTAGACACTTTAGACACCAATTATTGTTTTTCAATGTTTTTCAATTTGGATGTTTCCTCATCATTACATTCTACAATACGCATCTTTGAGAGGGATATCATAGAGTTGATGTCAATTTATCATTGTAGCACATCAGGAACATGTGATTTTTATTGGTTCCATTACCAACAATTTAAATTTTAATCCTTGGATTCAGGTGGTGTCTGTCATACTTCTCCATTAGGGAGGTACTTGAGACAAAATAAAATGCTCTTGGTCAGATGTTCAATTAATACATTTATTAATATCAAGTATGGATCAATGGTTTCCTATTTTATGTAATGGGTTATAATCTGTTTTTAATATTATTTTGGCATTTATATCACTTCCACATGTGGTCAGTGGGAGACTCTTCAAGCTACCTTCTATGACCTTTGACATGTTCTCCTCTTCCATCCTTTCTGGCACAAAATCTTCCAAGTCTGTCTTGAATCTCTTCCTATTCTAGTCCTGGAATCAGCCATTTCTCCAAGGAGCCCTAGTTCCTTTTTTTCCCCCCACAATGCTAGCAGAAACCAAGATCTGAGGGCTATATGCAGTTGTTGCTATTGGAGTCTTGCTCCTCTAGAGGGAAGAGAGCTAATATATGTATATAGTATAAATATACTTAGCATACTCAACATTTATATTGATTTCTATATCTATCTCTAGAAATTTAACACAATGAATTCACAGTGATAACTTTAAATTCCAATACAGTAACACAAGGTTTATTCTACTTTTGTTAATACATATCTCCCTTCTCTAGCAATGAAAAAAACCTGAATCTTATTACTTTTTAAATTTTAAAGATTTTATTTATTTATTGGCGAGACATAGAGAGAGAGGCAGAGACATAGACAGAGGGAGAAGCAGGCTCCCTGCAGGGAGCCAGATGTGGGACTCCATCCCAGGACCCCAGGATCATGCCCTGACCTGAAGGCAGTTCCTCAACCATTGAGCCACCCAGGTGCCCCTGAATCTTATTACTTTTTTAAGACATGTACTTATTTGTTCGAACCCCGCCCTCTCCTTCCAGCCCCAATCCCCCACTGCCATCTCCATTGTTGTACTGAAAGAAAGTCTTTATCACTCTACTCATGTTAAGACAGCCTGTATCAGGCCACCCTATAGCATAAAAACCTTTTCCAACCTGCCTGGTTCTGACATTCCACACTGTCTGGCTGCCTCTTCACTCTGCTTGTGCTTTGACCCATGTTGTGTTGCTGCTTTTATCCTCTTATACAATCCTTGTATCCTTCACCCCCACCCACTAAGCCTATTCAATGCCTCTGACATCAAATGCCAGGCGACCCTCTTCCCATTGGAGAGGCTCTTCACATCCAGGTTGCACTCTGATAACCCATTCTGGACAACTGCAGACCCCCACCTGCTGCCACAGATGCTCAAATGCTTGACTCCACTTAACAACTTTTTAGATAAAACTGTTCAGGAACAGAGAGAAAGGGACTAGAAAGAAAGAGAAGGGGAAAAAAGGGAAAGGAAAAGGAAAAGAAAGAAGTATAGTATGGGGAAGAGGAAGTGTTATTCTGTATCTTGTCATTCATTTAGTAGGAACAAAGAAATAATTGAAAAAAAGTTATAACATTTCAACAATGGAGAAGAGAATAATCCTTTATCATATTTCTATGAATGCAGGTATAGAGATGATTTAGACACACACACACACACACACACACACACACACACACACACAAGAATAAGTAAATCAGGGCTAAGACCAGGAGCTAGCACTCTTCTTTTTCTAGAACATACCAAGATTATATGGAACCTACCCCGAGCTATGACTGAAGTTAGGTCCAACTTCAAGCCACGATTGTATGATTTGCTTTGCCAATGAAGTGTCAGTAGAAAGGACATAAGTCACTACTGTATGGAAGAACTTAATGCTGATGTTTTGAAATCAGCAGACAGACTCTCCAACTATGTTCTTCCACTGGCATGGGAAGTAGGTCTTCATATGGAGGTACAATGCTGAGACATTTAATGGAGGGCACTTCCTTGGAAAGTTAACCAACACCATGGCAAAATTCCCACAAGGAATAATTTTTCTTTTAAGTTTTTGAGCTTCTGAGCTATTTGTTACTGCAAAATAACTTGATCTGCTCTTAATAATATAAGAGGTTATATAATCTTCAGTATAATGTTCAATAGTGAAGTTATGACTGAGATAAATAAAAGTTTATCTTTTATTTGGGAAGCAGCATTGATTTTTTAAATCCGGATTAATACTTTGCACATGGATCCGTAAATTATTTCACCAGAAACTATATGTCTAAACACTTAACATATAACTTTAATACTGTGATCTCTTCCCTTGAGGTTATCACAGTAATTTTCTGATTTAGAAAATTTAGAACATGTTTGACACATACAAAACATTAATTCTGGGGCACCTGGTGGCTCAGTGGTTGAGCATCTGCCTTGGGCTCAGGTCGTGATCCCAGGATCTCAGAATTGAGTCCCACATCGGGCTCCTCACAGGGAGCCTGCTTTTCCCTCTGCCTGTGTCTCTGCCTCTCTCTGTGTGTCTCTCATGAATAAATAAATAAAATCTTTAAAAAAACATTAATTCTTGGGGAATAATAGACCTACTTTTGTGTAGTATTATAAAGGGTTATCTAATTAGCAGGGAAGCATCTTTTAAAATTTCCTGCAAACAAAGTTCTTAAATAACTTTAAAAGTGTCTCAAAATTCAAAAAAATAAAAAAATAAAAAAATTATAGACTTATCAAAATTATAGACTGATTTTGTGAAAGAGAAAATGTTTCAGTGTCTGGTGAATAATAAGTATTAAATAGTTTTGAAGGCCAGATTCCTATTTAAACATGTCATACAATTATACCAGTTTTTCTAACTGTTATTAACAGATATAAGCAGCAGCAGATTCTCCGCTGACAGCTTCCTCTATGGTTTCCATGTAAAATTATGTTTTGAATTCATGCCTTTATGATTTACTATGTAAACATCTATAATTTTCCAGCACGGCTTGCTTATGATGCAGCTACTAGACTTAATTAAAAATTATCGAAGTCTCACCCTTTCAAACTAAGTGGATGATAAATATCAAAGAGCAGTCATAAATTTCTGCCTTTAAAGCATTTCATGACCTTTCAGTGTGAAGCATCATGTCTATAGAAATAATGATCTGGTGAGTTCTGCAAGCATGGCAAAAATCTCTGCCATGTGACTCACGGGGCAAAAAGTCACTCATTACTAGTCACACGGCAAGTGTCTGCAGAGTATAATAGATTTATAGGAAGCAGGGTAACCACAGATCTAATTTTAATGAAGTTCAAGACATAATCTGAGCTGATAGAGTTTGAAGTCTGAATATAATCTATACAAGGTTGGAGTTAGTATTTGACAAGATGTGGAATATAACTTTCTAAAATGTTCTATTTTTCTATTTGGTTCCAGGATACACTTTTCTGCAGGGAGAAAATAGTTAAATTTACATTAAGGCGACCAGAAAAAAAGGTTTTCATACACTTCAAAGAAAATTCTAAATTTTCCTATAGGTTAACTGTGTCAAATATGCTATTTTTTTTCCCTCACATCGTAAGATCAAGGTAGTTACATTTTTGCAAGCTATTCTATTCACAGCTAGCAAGTTTGACTAAATAAAAACACTATCAGGTTTCTATCACTAAAATGCCTTATAAATAGAAAAATAAAACTGGCAATTTATTATTTGGGGATATACACAGAGAAAGACATGTATATTACAAATAGTAATCATCATTTACTAATGCTAAATGAGAATGAGAAGAGTCATTCAGCTTGATAATGTTTAAATAACATACACCTATATTCTTGAGACAGAACATGCGTTAATGTGAGAGAACTTGATTACTTCTGTTTTTTCTTCCTCCTGTGTTATTCTCAAGAATGACAAGATTAAGTATGACATTATATCACACAGTCACACAGAGGCCAAATTAGCATTTGGATGTAAGCTTGAGAGATAATTACTGAGAGCCTTATATTTCTCGACAATAAAGCTTACACAAGTGAGGTATGAATATATGACAAACATGCTTTATTCCCCCAATAGAGTGAGGTGATTAAGGAGTAGCATATTTTAAAAATGAACACAATCTACATATGAGATTTCTGGATCTCAGAACCTATGTTTAAAAACCCAAATGGCAGAAAATCCATGTGGTTTTCAATCAAGTACTAGTCATGTTGGTATTTCTTTAGAAACAAAACAAAATACTTTTATTATTGAACATATATGCCTATTTAAGAGCAAGTAGAATGTGATTTCAAAGGGAAAAAATGACTACTGTAATACATAAAAAATAATCAAACCTGACATCTGGAATTTTGGGAGCCATTTTCATAGTTTTCCACAGGTTTAACATTCAAACTGGGAAGCAATTATCAGGAGAGAGGAAAGGCAAAATAAGTTTACTTTTAAAGGTCTTTCTTTTATTAAAGATCTATTTTCGAGATTAATTTTGGGGAATAGAAGTTGCTCAATCTGTCAACAGATACTAAATTTCCTTGGATTGCTGCAATTTTGGTAGATTTTTGTACAGCATCCCCTTAGCCACAGAAGACACACATACATATATAAATACCAAAAAGAAACCCAAAACAAACAAAAAAACATGCCAACTTCTGAAAGGAATCTAAATCCCCTTCTGAAGCTGGTGACCAACCTTACCTTCGTCACCGGCATAGGCCAGAATGGACCGTGCTCGTATCTGTTTCCCTTCTGTGGTTTTCCCCGAGCAGGTGTGTGAGCAGGAGGACCATGCAGACCACGTGCTGAGCACACAGTCCTTTGGGCATGGGGCATAACAGGCAACGGGGATGGGGAAGATGGCATCTCTGCACAGCTGTCTGTCAACTTCTTCTCCTGGGGAAGACATCATCACGAATAATCTATCATTTTTAAACAAATGTAAAGTGAGCAGTTGTAACCAGATGGGCACCAAGATAAATTAGGTTATTTTATTCTTAGTTAAAAGCAAAGCTAAAACAAAGCCCACTACAGCCAGATGTTAAAAAAACACTAGGAATAAATATATATCCTTAAGTGAAGGTTCTCTTATTATCAGAAGCTTAGGTGTATAGATCAAGCACAGTGCTGGAAGTATTTTTATACTACAGATTCTTGCCCAATTAGTGATTTTTTGTATTTATAATAGTACCCTGGCAATAAGGAGCATCAGTGAATTATGTTCCTCTTTTTATTGCATCGTTGGAGATGCATCATTTCATCAGCATTTACAAATAACATCTCTATCCATGGCATGTACCATATGTTTTCATGAATTAACTCAGGTATCTCTGTTTGCAAACTCTCTGTGTCTCCCAGATAATTTATTTTTTGTATAACTGGCAACCTTTTACTTTCATAAAAAATTTCTTTGTTAGTTGGAAATAGCCAAGAAATGTAAATGATAGGATAACAATATACAACTACTGTTTCAGAGGTTCCATTGGGAGAGGTGGTAAAAAATGACAAGGTAAGCAAATGGCAGGAGATGGTGCCACTTCAGCGCTTAAAGCTCTTCAGTAGTTTCCTGTTGCTCTTAAGATAGAGGTAAGAGTTCTTACAAGTTTACAAGACCTCAAGCGACCTGGCTCTGGTTTCTCTTCCCAACTTCATTTCACTCCATTCCCTCCCTCACCCTGGAGCTCTAGAGATTGGCACACCTTTAGTATTTGTTGAATGAATACAATGAGATATACAAAAGGCCAATGAGGAAGAAAATATTTTTGTGGTTAATAAATGCCAAAGATAACCAAAAGGATTACAAATAAATAACCAAAATAGAATATGAAATGAATTCTGTGGCTTAGCTGATTAAAGTAGGGTGCTAATGACGTCAATGGAACAGAGTGAAACAATACACAAACAAGCAAAAGTTAATCTATTTTGCCACAAAATATGACCATAATTCTGGTGAATCTATCAGAAATGTATGCCTTGGGCCCTTACACTTTCAGGTGAGAAAGAATGACTAATCATGTCATTCTTCATTGCTATTAGAAAAACAACTCAGAGGTTGTTTTTCACTGAGGAAGGCTAGTAGCTGCATGTAATGTACAGTCCTTTATTCATATATTTGAATAACAAGACAGAAAATTAGAGTCAATTGGAAGTGTTCTAACAGGTTAATAGTTACTAGTTTGCTGGGGCCTTAAATCATTAGACACAATCAGAAGTCAAGTGGAACCTTAATAGCCATCAGTTTGCAAGGCTTTAAATTATTAGATTTGCTCACTAGTAAGTAAGACTCACTGAAATGACAATTGATTCATCATTGTATCATTCATTCTTTAGTTACTATGATCTGTGGGATCTCTTTTAATTCTGCTTTTATTGGCTTTAGGGTTTGGCTTATATCCCAGTAAAACAATATGAAGATAGATTGTAGATTTATGGGTACCAAAGGTAGAGTACAAAAATCATTATAGTACAAGGGATGTTAATATTTTACAATTTACATAATAATGATGTCTCTTTTTCCTACTAGACTTTTTTTCTGAGTGCAAGAGGAGACTTGCATATGTCTTATTTTCTTCATTGCTACTTTTAATGTTCCATCTACTCTCTTTCACTTTCATTTCTAATATTGTGTGAAAAGTACGGAAAGTTTGGTGTGGTAGCCTATAATCAACCAGGAATTATAGTTTTATTTCTTCTCATAGTTACTTAATCATTTTTACTCAGAAAAATTCAATTTATTCTGTAGCAATTGGAAGTGTGCTACATGTATGCTATTATAAATTAATTTGCATAGCATAAGTGGTATATTTCTCTTTCTCGTAGTGTAAACTTAAGGGATGTACAATTTCAACCTTTCTTGCTTTATGAGTTATTCTTTATTTTCAATCTGTGTCCCATACCTTATGTTAGCTCTTTTCATTTGTCTTGTTCTGCTTAGCCAGGTGTATTTTCCTGTAGGCACATTCCTTCTAGAGTACATCTTAATCCTCTATGGAGCTATTAAGACCCACATTGGATCCAATCTCTCAATTTCCTTAGATTTCAGCCCTTACCATGCTCTTCCAGGTAAGAACTGGTAACTTTGCCAGGTAAGCCCCTGCCCCTGATTGCTCCTGATGCTTATCATTGTCTTGCATCCCAATAATGGCATTATGTTCTAGCCACAATGGCTTTTCCCCCTTTTCTCCTACAGACCAATCTCATCACTGCCTCAGGGCCTTGGCATTCTCTCTTCATTTTGTATGAAAATTTCAGATCTCACAGCAGACTACTTTTCAATATTCAGTTTTCAGTTTGTCTCCTTCCTAGAGGAGGCTTAACTGACCATACACAATCTCATAGTAACTGCATTACTGGAAACTATTTTAATTAACTGTTTACAAGCTTATCTTCTACCCTATCACTAGATTAAAAACCTAATAAGGGCATGATCTTTATGTCTCCTGTTATTTTATATTTAGAACCAAAAACAGTGCCTGGGACATAATAGATACTAAATAATCTTCTGCTAAATGAACAAATGAACTGATTAATTTAAACCTGTTGTATCAGGAAACAGAATGCTAGATTAGACAAATATGGATTTAAGTATAGTATTTCTTAAATTGCCATGCAGTCAAGTGCTCTAAGACTTTGTTAATGTGTATTCAATAGTCAGGAAGCATATGCACCACCTGGAGTCTGCTAGAAATGCAGTCTCTCAGATCCCATTCACTGAATCATTATTTGCATTTTATAAAGTTCCCTAGGTGATCTGCATGCACATAAAATATGAGGAGTGTTGCTCTAGAATTTTTCTGCCTTTCTTCTCTTGTGTTTTGAATAGGATCAGACTGCTTCTTGAATGGGTCACTACAGATTCATCTGGATCTCATACGTAACATCAATCGTTTCTCTGTGGGACTTCCCTTTAGACTTCTCTTTATACAGGGTATACTTAGATGAAAACATTCAGAGTAGATACTGACTGCCTATCTTTTGTCAAGCACTGTGCTGTATTGGGTACACCATCTCAGCTAATTGTCACCACACATTTTTTGAGATATAATTGATATGTAACATTATATTCATTTTAGGTGTACAACATAATGCTTTGATATTTATATATATTGTGAAATAAGCATAATAAGTCTAATTAACATCTGTCCCCACATACAGTTATAATTTGTTTTCAAGTAATAAAGACTTTTAAAATCTGCTCTCTTAGCAACTCTCAAATATGCATTACGGAATTATCAACTATAGTTACCATGCTGTACATTACATCCTCATGACTCATTTATATTACAACTGGAAGTTTGTACCTTTCACAACAACCTTCTGACATGAGTACTACCACCCAATTTTTACATAAAGGAAACTGAAGCTCAGCAAATTTAAGTTTACTGTTTCAAAGAGCAGAAGTTTAACTAAAGAAACAGAGATTTGAACTGAGTTTTAACCAATCCCCAATCTACTTTTTCCTGGAATGGTGGTAGGAACTAGGGATGCCAAGAGTTAATGATGGATGAGATTTTGTCTACAAAAAAGTCAAGAAATTGGCACTCTAAATTGTTTCTCAGGGCAGAGTGAAGCAGAGTGGTAGCTATATATTGTCTCAAATACAAAGAATATGCATGTTGACATGTCCAAGGCTACATATTTTTGCTTGGAGCCATTGACTACTGTTAGGACATTTTCAACTACCATATGTCCTAATTATAGAATCTTTTGAGACTTTGATTATCTGAATGTGCATCCAAATAAATCTGGGCATACAAATCTAGTGATCATTATAGTGAATGATGTGGTTTCTACTGCTCTTAGGTGCAGACCCATGCAACCTGTTCTGTCTTTATTCTTTTTGACGATGATTCCTTAGCTAGATCCTGGACATGATGTCATAAATGTTTAGAATCCTCACACTTGCCATTGTGTATTAAATACACTATATATTTTTGGCATACATGTACCAACATAAAAGCTTCAAAGGACTGCTTTATATTTATGAGACTTGTAGCTTTCCCCCATAAAAATCTAGGCATCTTAACCAGACCTACAAAAATGTATATTTTACATGAAATATATTAACACAGAAAGAAATGAATGAACTATTGTCTACGTATTACAACTTCTGTCTTACTGTGAAGCCTTAACTAAACCATATTTGACTTAAACTTGTTTGTGATGTCCTATATAAAAAGTTGAGAAATAAAATGATAATACTTGGGTTTATTTATTTTTGTGAACTCAAAACAAGAGTTGAATGTTTAAGTTAGTGTCTCTGTCTTCACAAATCTAATTTTAAGAATATATTTTGAATAATAATTTAATCAATTTAAACAAGTAGTTTGATATCTTTAATGTAACCCCCAATTTCCCCTTGTTCAGTCTATTTCATGAACTTCATCAAACTCTTTCATGAACTCTTCCAAAATATCTCCTTTCATTCTACTGTGTTTCCGATTATCAGGATAAAGAGAACCGAACATCTGCTTGAAGTAATTACACTAAAAATTCACGACAATTTCCATAAAAATAAAACAAAATGAAAAGTGCGATCAGAGGATAGACTTCTTTTTCTTGGTAAAAGTATATGTGAAAGTTTATTTTATTCATTGTACTGGAGCTTAAATGTAATATAAAAGATAAATCCTGGTTTATGAAGGTCTTTAGAGTTTTGAGGTTTTTATAGCTTAAGAGATGAGCAAAGAACACAATATTAATACAGTAAAAATATAATTAACTGTATTTTAATGTCAGGAATATACATGTTTAGCACTATTTCCTAAATGTTCCTTGCATCATTCTAATTTCTTTTTTATCATAGAAATGTGCAATCTGCTGTGGATGATTTTTAAGTCACAGTAGTACTATGTACAAGGTATCTCTGGAAGGCATTGAAGAATTGAAACACATCAATGGAATGGAATTGAGAGGAGGGGTAAACAGAAAGGAGAAATTAAAGAAGAGAGATGTCAGATACAGAGCCACGATTTTTAAAAAGCACACTATTTAGAAAGCCTCTAGTATTATATTTAGGGGATAGATTTCCCTTGCCAGACCTAAACAATCCTATAGCAATCCTGAGAATTATTACCGGATTGTTGATATCTTTTTTATTCTTCAGAAATTGTCTTAAAATTTCATATTGACTTTGACAGTGGAAGTCATTATTTATATATTTACTTACTTATTGACAACCGATATAAATTTAAAAAAAAAGAATTGAGATGGGAAAAGAATGAAATCTTATATTTGCCTGGATCTTTCCAGAGAGCATTTTCATATAACCATCTTATCTGAACTTTATAACAACTGTATGATATATAAGTCTGGAATCACTGTCAGCTTACTAAAGTAAAAGACCCATGAATTGAGTCTTCTAACGCTTTTGAGAAGCTTCATATCTTTTTATCTTAAATAGGAAGTGTCCCAATAATTTTTATTCCCTGCACTCCCTCAGCTTTGACATCCAGATAGTGATTCTGATTTATTCATTGTACTATCCCCCAGCCCCATGTTTTCTTCTAGACCCTTGTGTACTTTCCTCCCATCTCCTGCTATTTCCTATTTCTCCCACAGCCTTCATCCACCCTGCTCTCCAAAGTGGGTCTCTAAAGTGCAAATATAAACATTACAATGTTTTTAACACCTACTAGCTGAGGGCTGAATTCCTTTCTAGAATTTAGGAAATCCTCATCTTTTGTCATTGCCCATGTTTTCCCTACATCCACAGAAAGCCATTTGCTTTTCTGTGAACTGAAACACTGCTTTCTTATTCCTCTGCCATTTGGTGTATACTGTTCTCCAGGTCTGCTTGCATCATCCTCTTGCTAAGTGCTTTTTAGGACTGCATCTTTTTCCTCGGTGAACCTTCTCTGACTTTCAAATTGCCCTGCTGGAGTAGTGCTCTACACTATCTGTTCCCACAACATCGCAGACATATCACTTTAAAGTTGTAACATTGGCCTATGAGAACCTTCTGGCCAGAGAATTTGTCTTATTCATTATCTTTATAGCTGGAGTCCTTGATTCAGTTGCTGTCAGAACTTAAAAGTTTTGCAGTAAATGTTTGTTGGATGAGGAAAAAAAATGGATTAGAAATTGCAGGACATGCTTTGCTTTTCTGAAAAAGCCACTTGTGTTTATATATTTCCAACTTTTAGTTTACAGAACTTCATTAAGATGGCCTTAACATTACCGTTAGCTTGACTGAACTTGACAGGTTTCCTCCTGTTTTTAGACCCTTGACCTCCCTTTTCCTAAGTATTTATTTAAAAAAAAAAACAAACCTTAGAACCATATATTCTTTTTCTGTCTTTGAAACTTATGTAAATTTCTCCAAGTCTCTTCTCAGTCTTACAACCCAGGAAATATCTTTCTCAAGGAGTTAGAAACCATTTCCTTGACATGGAAACAAGAGAGGAGATAGTACTCTGATGCCTCAGTCTCTGTATCATGGAACATATCCAACTTCTTCAGCCAGTGGCAGTTAGCAAACACACATGGTCTAATCACTGAGAAAAATATTTGCAAACTCAGGAGAAACTACATATTCAACACATCCCACTGATCAATTTCCCGCCTAAAGTCCTCTATTGATTTCTCAGTAATTCACCTAATACTTAAAAATATTCCTGCCTTTTGATTCTCTGGAGTTAATTTCAGTTTCTATTGTAATAGTGTAGAATAAAGTCTTCCTTATTTGCATAACTCTGTTTGATGCAATTCTTGACCAATTCATATCCAATTTATGGCCTTTAGCTTAACCTTCTCTTAAAAAAAATCTATATACTTACCTATTGACTTTTAAATATCTTTTAGCAATCTAGGATCTTTTTACTATATTCATTTTCAGGATTTGCCTGCCTTTTCATTATCTTCTAAAACTTTCCATTCCCAGTAAGTGTATCCTTATGTTCCTACTATATTTTCTTCCCCATCACCTTTGTTGTGTTACCTCAAGTCTGTGTTTCTGTTCCTTCACGGTCTGCAAAATAAGTCCGGTGACTCTGAAGTAAAAACACATACCTTCCCATCATCCCCCAGCAGCACCTACCTTCCAACTCCTTGCCCTGATGTGGCCATTAAAATAACCTTTAACTTCATTTTTAAGATGAAGCCCATTCTAACAAAGTATGGTAAATAACATGATTTGTTATAAATAAATGATGCATTTACTTAACTTTATTTAACTGAAGATAATACTTCACTTTTATGCCCCTTCCTATTATCTGTTTGCCTGAAAGTCCCAGTCTACCTGGCTTTGTTTATTTTCAGTGACGAAAAAGTGAACTGACTCATGTTTTTAAAAACATTATGGAAAATCCAGAAAATTCAAATAATAACTTTATCTCTGGCATTATTTGAGATTAAACAAAGTTTTGTTTTTATTTCCCCCAGATTTTACATTTTCATTCTTGAGTAATTCCTTCTTTATTTCTAATTATTCTTGAGTTTGAAATTATCTACAATGTTAATTTCATCTCCTTCAAATTTATTTTTTTTAAATACCTAGAAATCAAACTGCCCTGGTTCAAATTCTGGCTCTACCACTTATTAACTATGTACCCTGGAGCAAATTATTTAACTTGAGCTAAGATTCAGTTTCCTAATCTACAAAATGGAAACTAATAATAGTACCTTTTTTATTCATATTAAAAGAGATTCTTAAAAATTAAGTGCCTAGCTCAGTGTCTGGTGCATAGTTGAAAAATGCCATCTATTATAATAATATCATGCCGACTTTCACCACCTCCTGTCAGGGGAGGAGCTGACCATCCCTCCCACACCAATATAGGATTGGAGGTCTTCCACTTTATTTCAGTCAACTTAAATTACCGTGCTTAATTATTTTTTCCTAATTCTGCTTATAAGAAGGCTTGTAGGAAGGTATTAGTAAAAAAATGACTCCACTGCTCTGGTAGTATAAGCTTGATCATTCAGTAATTTTACATTTTTCCTTTTGTTAAAGTGGTAAGATTGTGAGGAAATAATGAAAACTCAGGAAAAGCCAATCTATTAAATGTTATAGTTCATATTTTGAAAACTAGATTTGTGTTGTAAATAATTTGGGGCCTCAATAAAATTTTTAATTAAAAGTTATACTACAGAATACAGTATATTGAGCTGACAGTGAGTGATAAGCAGAAGTACAAAGACATGTGGCATCCTATAATCCTCCTTCAGTTCCCTCTCAATGGATTAAATCATTTACATTGACTCTTAAAAATTGTGAGTTAAACAACTGCATACAATTACTTTCATTCCACATCTTCTAGACAAGAAGAAAAAAAGCTGCTTCTGGAAGTGCTATGATGCAGTTACACCAAACTCCGTTACAGTACTAAATGAGAGTAATTATGCTTCTAAATGAAAGATATAGTAGGGTCATTTTGAAGAGTTATCAATACAATCAACAAAAAAGTCACATGTATTATAGTCTATTGGTTTAATCAATTTAACTTTATTTTCTTTAAGATTTCTTTCTTTTAGAGAGAAAATGTGTGTGAGTGGGGCAGAAGGAGACAGAGAGAAATCCTCAAGCAGCCTCCCCACTGAGTGTGCCCAATGCAGGGCTGGATTCCAGGATCCCAAGATCATGACCTGAGCCAAAAATCAAGAGTTGGCTGCTCAACTGACTGAGCCACCCAGGTGCCCCAATTAATTTAATTTTAAAAGCTTATGTAAATAGATAGTTCCACATCAAGTATTTCAATAGAATTCCATTTGTTCTATGATGAAATACTACTCCTGTTTTGATCTCTTTAGGTTCATTCTCCATCACACTAAGTAAGGCATCTTATGGGCTCTATCCCAGTCAGTTCCTCCCAGAACCTTGCAGGGCTCTCTCTGGATGAGGGCACTTGGAAAGGCTTTCCCCTTAGTTTTATTGTCCCCTCACCCCCCAACCCCCCACCCCAGGTCTTGGTTTCAGATCTTTCTCTGAGAGAGTCTTACATTTTCCAATCTGTCCTGCAAATTATCAGCCAAATAGTCTGCTAGGCCCACTGCTGTGACTACATTATACCCTCAAATGACTCCCTGTAGTTCTCCAGATCAAGCATGCTTTTGTGTCTGTTGTGTTTTAAGATATTTCACCAACTGCCCTCATTTGACATACCTTGTCTAACAAGTGCATTTTCCATGCTCTGGGGATAGTTGCAAGAAGACTGGGCTCAGAAGACCTTACTGCCTTTTGAAAAGGATGACTGCACACTTATCATCTTTTTGGGCCTAGGTTATAAACCAATTTCAATTTGTAAATTGTCTCATTTAAAGCAATTTTTTGCCACCTCTCTTTCTGCACTCCTACATTTTGGGATCTCTTATATGCTCACATAAATAAAAAGAAAGTATAGTTATTCTATACATAGTTATTCAAAGATCACGATATGCAAACAAGTCTACAGAGTAATGGCAAAACTACGAATAAGGGAGAAATGTAAATAGACATATATTTGGACTTTGGAATCTTGCCAGGATTAAGAAAACCATATGACTTTGAGATACTATGTTTATCTTATGAAAACATGTAGCAATTACCATACCATAAAATTTTGGTTAGCAATAGAGACTGTGGATTGATGGGATGATCAGACATGGCATAGTTTATAAAGGGATACATTCTGAAGGCAGTGAAATTTGAACAGAGTTTTGAAGGAATGAAGGCTGAATTGGAAATGAGGAAGAAAAGCAGAAAAAAAATGTAGGAGTTTGGTCTATGTGGGAAGGCTTTGAAGCAGCAACTAATTCAAAGAATTAATCATCACCATTAAACTTTTCCAAGATCATCCACTCTGTCCTCTGATGACCCCACGTAGAAACACTGTAGTCTGGATCATAAACAAACATGAGGCTGAGAGCTACAGGAGATCAAGTCACAATTTGTCCTTTTAATCTTCACAATTATAGTAGAATGTATCCTAGCAAATCACAGGAAAATAATCTGAGGGAAAATGAAGTTTCAATGATGGGGAAAGTGTTATTCTATTAAGTGGCCTGGAAGCTGTATGCATCCACACTGAAAGCCACAAACATGTTAGAAACTCCCAGCTCATTTTATCCTCGGGGCCATCTTGAAGTTAATAATGATCATAAGAGTTTGTAATAAAAATGAATGCACCTGATGGAGAAAGAGCATCATCAGGTCAACAGTTGAGAAAGTCTCTATTAAAATCAAACAAGAGCAAACCATGATAAATGAGCATCTGTAAAAAGAAAACCTGAGAGTGCTATAAAGGATTCACATTGTACTGATAAAAAAGGAGTTGGTTAGTCTGAGATGGTCAAAATGGTACTCAGGAATCAGTCAACATATGTCAAAATTAAAGGACAGTGAGAACAGTCACTGGAAAAAGACAGAAAAACTATTATAGTTCAGTTTTCCCTGTTGTGGTAGAGTTTTTCTAAATGTTCCTGTCTTGAGGTGTCACCAGAAAACTAGTCATCTGGATCTATAAAGCAAGGTCATAGAAATTATATTATTTTTAAAGGATTGATTGATTGATTGATAGAAAGTGAGTATAAGCAAGCATGAACATAAGCAAGGAGACTGGGAGAGGGAGAAGCAGACTCCCCACTGAGCAGGAAGCCCAATGAGGGGTTGGATCCAAGGACCCTGGGAAGGCAGACAACTGACTGAGTCACCCAGGTGTCCCAAGGACTTAGAAATTTTCATTTAAAAAAGACCCTTAAGCAGGGCAGACCAAAACGGCCACGTAAGAAGATCCTGAACTTCTTCCCCCAGATACACTGAATCTACAGCTACATGTAGAAAAAGATCCCTCGAAAATGACTAGTTGAACAGATGCTTCACATCAAGCAAGGAGAGGGCTCCATCAAGGCAGGTAGAACCTCATACAAAATTCTACCCCAGCAAGCAATCCACAAGCAGGAGGTATCTCACAAATCTGAAACTTTCCCCTGAGGAGCAAAGGGTTTGCACTCCACCTCCTATACCTCAACTCTTAAATCTTGCACCTCTATATCGGATACTTCAACCCCTAAGACAGGCCCCAAAATGTGTTTTTGAAAACCAATAAGGCTTGTGTCCAAGAGACCTGGGCTGCAAAGAACTGCAAGACTGCTCTTGAAGGGCTTCCTGCAGACCCATTTGCCCCAGGGCCCAGTGCAGAATCAGCAGTTTAGAAAGCACCCAGCCTATTAAGTGAAGGAGATTCACTTACTAATCTTAAGGCATCTACTGGAGGTTCAGGGCCTCGTGGGATTCTTTCCAGAGATGGGCATTCTGGAAGCACCATTTTTGTGTTCTCCCTCTGCCTCACTAAAGCTGGTACGAAGTGTCCTATATTCTCCCTCTGCCTTGTTAAAGCTGGCCAGCTATATGCTATTGTGGGAGACCCAATCTGATGTAAGGACATGCACATACTAAAAGTGAAGGTATGGAAAAAGATGTTCCATGCAAATAGAAGTCAAAGGATAACTGCAGTAGCTATACTTATGTCAGACAAAATAGGCTTTAAAACAAAAGACTGTATAAAAAACAAAGATGGGTATTGCAAAATGATAAACTTGTCAATCCAAGAAGATTCAAAATTTATAAATATTTATGCACTGCACACAGGAGAACCTAATATATAAAACAAATATTCACAGACCTAAGGGAGGAGATAGACAGCAATATAATAATTATAGGGGACCTTAATACTTCACTTACATCAATGAATAAGTCATCCATGCAAAAAAAAAAAATCAGTAAGGAAACACTGGCCTTAAATGACACATTAGACCAGATAGACTTAATATATACAAAATATTCTATATCCCAAACAGCAGAATACACATTCTTGTCACACGCACATAGAACATGCTCAAGGATAGATGACATGTAAGGTCACAAAACAAGTTTTAATAATCTTTTTTTTTTTTAAGGAGATGGAAGTTTATTGAATACACTGCAAGGACAGCAAAGGAGAGACTGTCTGCCACAAGGTGGTGGTGAGAGGCCACGGTTATAGTGTGGAGTGAGGAGGTAAAGGAACGTATGGAATTTTGCTTGAGTCAGTAAATTTAAGACTGATATATCAGGCATCTTTTCTGACTACAATGGCTTCTAGTATGAAACTAGAAACCAATGACAAGAAAAAGCCTGGAAAAAATCAGAAATAGGTGGAGACTAAACAACATGCTACTGAACAACCAATGGGTCAATGAAGAAATCAAATGATAAATAAAAAAATATGAGACAATGAAAATGAAGAACAATATACCAAAATTTATGGGATGCAGCAAAAGCAGTTCTAAGAGAAAAGTTCAGAACAACAAAGTCTACCTCAAAAAAGAAGAAAAATCTCAAGCAATCTAACTTTACACCTCATGTAATTACAAAAAGAATAAAAGTAGAAGGAAGGAAACAACAAAGATCAGAGAGGAGATAAATGAAATAGAGACTAAAAAAAACAATAGAAAACAATTAATGGAACTAAGAGTTGGTTCTTTGAAAAGAACAAATCTTTAACTAGACCAACCAAGAAAATAAGAAAAATCAAATAAAATAAGAAATGAAAGAGGTGTTATAACTGACATTGCAGAAATACAAAGGATCCTAAGAGATTATTATGAATAATTATATGCCAACAAATTGGACAACCTAGAAGACATGGATAAGTCCTTAGACCACATACAACCTTCCAAGACTGCATTGTTTAAAAATAGAAAACATGATATACCACGATCAAGAGGAATTTATTTCAGGGATGAAAGGATAGTTTAATATTCATAAATGAATCTACATGATATACCACATTAATAAATGAAGGATAAAAATCACATGATTATCTCAATAGATACAGGAAAAATATTTGGCAAAATTCAAAATCCATTTATGATAAAACTCTCAACAAAGTGGGTATAAAGGAAACAAATATCAACATAATAAAGGCCATACTGACAAGCTAACAGCTAATATCACACTTAATGGTGAAAAGCTAAAAGTCTTTTCTCTAGGTTCAGGAACCAGACAAAATGCCACACTTGCCACTTATATTCAACACAGTATTGAAGCCCTAAGCAGATCAATAAGGCAATAAAAATAAATACAAGGCATCAAAATGGGAAAGGAAGAACTAGAATGATTAGTATTCATGGATGACATGACTTTATAATATGTAGAAAATCCTAAAGGGTCCACCAAAAAAACTGTTAGAGCTAATAAACAAATTCAGTAAAGTTGCAGGATACAAAATCAACATAGAAAATTTTGCTACACAACAATAGCAAAAAAAGTCAGAAAGAGAAATTAAGAAACTAATCCCACTTATATCACATCAAAAAGAATAAAATATCTAGGAATAAATTTAACCAAGAAGATGAAAGACCTGCACTCTGAAAACTCTAAGACAGTGATGGAAGAAATTGAGGAATACAATTTAAATAAAAAGATGTTCCATGATTTTAAATTAGAAGAATGAATATTTTTTAAATGTGCATATAAGCCGAAACAATCTACAGATTTATTTGTATCCTTATCCTTATCAAAATTTATTTGTATCAATCCTTATCAAAATTCCGAAGGCATTTTTTTTCACAGAACTAGAACTAGCAATTCTAAAATCTGTATGGAACCACATAAGACCGAGAATAGCTAAACCAATCTTGAAAACCAAGTTGAAGGTATGTAGCTCCCTGATTGCAAAGCTATAATAATCAAAATAGTATGGTATTGGCATAAAAAGAGAGATATATATATCAATGGAATAGAACAGAGAACCCAGAAATAAACACACATATGTGGTCAATTTACAACATAATGGAGAAGGACAGTTTTTTAATAAATCTTGTTAGGAAAACTGGACAACCACATACAAAAGATGAAATTAGACTACTGTCTTGTATCCTATATAAAATTTAACACAAAATGGGTTAAAAACTTCAATTTAAGATATGAAGCCATAAAACTCCTAGAAGAAACTTTAAGTGGTAAGCTTTTTGATATTATTCTTGATAATAACTTTTTGAATAGGACTTCATTTTCCAAAGAAGACATACAGATGGCCAACAGACACATGAAAAGATGCTCAACATTACTCATCATCAGGGAGATGCAAATCAAAACCCCAAAGATATTATCACTTTGCACCAGTCATAATGGCCAGGATCTAAAACACAAGAAATAGCAAGTTTTGACAAGGATGTGGAGAAAAAGGAACCCTCATTCACTGTTGTGGTGAAAGTAAATTGGTGTAGCCACTGTGGAAAACAGTATGGAGATTCCTCAAAAAATTATAAAGAGAACCTCTATCTGATGCAGTAATTCCACTACTGGGTATTTAACCAAAACAAAACTACTAATTCGAAAAGACATATGCACTTTCATGTTCACTGCAGCATTAAATATAATAAGCAAGATATGGAAACAGCCTGCGTCCATTGATGGACGAATGGATAAAGAAGACATGGTAATATAAAACAACAAAATATTAATTGACTGCAACATAGAGTGAGATCTTGTTATATGTAACAACATAGGTGGGCCTTGAAGACATTATACTAAGTGAAATAAGTTAGAGAAAGATAAATACCATATGATTTTTGGGACACATGGGTGGCTCAGCACTTGAGCATCTGCCTATGGCTCAGGTCATGATCCTTGGGTCCTGGGATGGAGTCCTGCATCAAGCTCCCTCTGGGGAACCTGCTTCTCTGTCTGCCTATGTCTTTGCCTCTGTGTGCCTCTCATGAATAAATAAATAAAATCTTAAAAAATACCATATGATTTCACTTATATGTGTAATCTGAAAACAAAACAAATAAATCAAAGGAAAACAAAACCAACTCAACAACACAGAGAACAGATTGGTGGCTGCCAGTGGGGAGGAGTGCGGCATGGATGAAATGGGTGAAAGGGGTTAAAAGGTATACATTTATTTCTAGTCAGAAAGTAAGTAAGTCATGGAAATGTAATTATACCATGATTTCAGCTAGTAATACTATATTGTATATTTGAAAGCTGCTAAGAGAAAAAATCTTAAAAGTTCTCATGACAAGAAAAGGAAATTTTATAACTTTTATATAATGGATGGTATCTAGACTTATTGTGGTGACTGTTACACAGCGTATACAAATTTCCTATCATTATATTGTATAACTGAAACTAATATAATGCTATATGTCAATTAATTCCTTAGTTACAAAAAAATTTCTAAACATCTCCATCATATATCCTAACACTGCCATCCTATCACATAATTCTCATCTCTCTATTTTTTAGTGAAAACATTGAAGATCTAACTCTCTTAGCAATTCACATATATAGCACAGTATTGTTGTTTATAATCATCATGCTGTGCATTACGTCCCCAGAACTTAATCACTTTCTAATTGGAAGTTTGTACTTTTGCTTAATAGCTCCTTATTTCCTCCACCCAGCTTCTAGTAACCACTATTTCTAGTCTCTGTTTCTATAACTTTGGCTTCTTTAGGTTCCACATATAAGTGAGTTCATACAGTATTTGTCTTTCTCTCTGACTTACTTCACTTAACGCAGTGCTAACAGTATGGTGGCAATTGCATGGTAATATGTAAGTGCATCAAATCAATACCTTATACACCTTAAAGTTTCAGAATGCCATATGCCAATTACATATGGACATAGTTGGAGGGAAAAAAGATCCCTACATGATTCTGACACTTGAGTGCATAGGAGCTATTCTGTCCACTTATTCCTGATTAAATCTCAATAGGTTGGAAAAAAGGGTTTATAGAACCAAATTCTCAGTCTTCTTTGTGACTAGAATTTACATACACATGTTTAATTAAAAATAAATAATGTGAGACGATTGGGTGGCTCGGTGGTAGGTGTGTGCCTTTGGCTTAGGGCGTGATCCCGGGATCCAGGGATAGTGTCCCACATCGGGCTCCCAGTGCAGAGCCTGCTTCTCCCTCTGCCTATGTCTCTGCCCCCCACCCCCCGTGTGTCTCTAATGAATAGATAAATAAAATCTTTAAAAATAAATAAATAAATAAATAAATAAATAAATAAATAAATAAATATAATGTTGGTCCATTGTACCATCTTAATTTATCTCAAATAACTTTTTGTTGTTCATCTCAAGCCCTGAGTTGAAGCAATGATTTAGGTATTTTAAGGAGACATAAATAAATCAGAGTGGGATCATTTTCACTTCATAGTCTTCTATGAACAAAGTAATGAAGTTTTATAGTAGTGGTTTCCTAATAGGGACATTTGGGGATAATATCTTCTAGTTTATAATGTTCTTTGATGAGTGTTAGGAGGATTATTGAATCATGAATCAATAAAATAGAATTGTTGCTCTGAAAAATACACACACTTAAATCAACACACACATATATATAATTTGATCCAAAACTAGAAGCAAGAATAGGTGTACATTAGTGGGAATTTTGCTCTTACAGGAGAAACATTTTCTAAAATTGAAAAGTAACTATATTAGGCTAAAGGTACACAATTTTGTTGTGTAACTATGGTGCTCCTATTCAGCTGGTATGTGCTGGCTTGTACAGATAAAGACACACTTATTTTTAAAGACAAACCAATTGGTCAAGGCATCTGTGCAGATGGGTAGGTCAGTGCTTGTGCCTTGTGCTGGTGAACATTTTGTTAAACATCATGAATAAAACCCCTAGGTATAATCAACTGACTTAAAAGTCCTGCCCTCTTAATTCTCAGTGATCTTATTATAACTTAAAAGAAGACAAAGTAAAACATAGCAAAACCCCACATACAGTTGAACTCAAGACTCTTAAACTTCTTCCCAGTCTAAATCTATCTACAAGTGTAACTCAAGGTAAGATGACCTAACAATATTCCTTTGATGTTCCTTTTTGTTTAAAAATCTCCAATAGTTCCGCACTGATTGGTGTATTCTGGATAAAAAGAAACACTTTGAGTACTTACTATGTGCTAAGCAAATGATCATCATAGCAAGTCAAGAGGTGGATATTTTTTAAAATTACATTTTGCAGCCTTTGAAATAGAGACTCAAACAGCTTCCCCCCTCCCTGCTCCTTGCTCTAAGTCATTTGCTCCTTCACGGCAGAAGCAGGATTTCAAGCCTGTATTCCTAGACTACAAAGCTCATGTTCTCTCCATCATAACATGATGTATTTCAGGCACAAGCATCTGGCAGGTACTTGATTGAAAACTGGTAAAATAAGTGAGCTTATATTTTACCTACATCTATGTACTATAACATTTTCCAAAACACACTTTTTTTTCTTCCTTTAGGACACAAACTACTCTTAAAATGTACCAATTGTATGTAGCATATTACAATCTAGAAATCATCAAGAGTATAAATTTGGGGAAGGGAATCATAGTACAGACAAAACTTTTCATAAATGGATATTTAATTTCTTTGGGGGCTTAATCTTCTGTGCAGTATAATTTTTCTGACATTTCAGCAATGCATTTATAAGCAACTTGACCTTTGATACGTTTTTCTTTTCAAGCTTGTAGCTTGATAAATTGCCAGAAACATTACATTCAGAAGGAGAGTTAAAAAACCAAACAACCAAAATAACTATGGCTTACAAAACAATGCTTTTTCAGATGAAATTTTATTCAATTTTTTTACTTTGAATTTATTTTGATTTATTTTTAACACTTTCCTTTTTTTTACTTGAATTTATTTTCATTTATTTTTTAACACCCTTTAACAATGCTGTTTTACACACTATACCTTCATAACCTGTAGATCAGCACATATGCAATAACTAGGTAAGTACACTTCAGGGAGCATTGGCCCTATATGCTCTTGAAGATAAATGTGAAAAATAATAACTGAATAATCAAGTAAGTAAAGAGGAGAAATAAATAGCATTTACACATGTGAACTCTTTTGCTAAAAATCAGCTTGGATACTAGGGAAATCACGATTACAGTCACTTATAAACTGGCAGCTCTTTTACTCCCCCTTCTATAGTAGCTGCTAAACAGGATCAATGACGACAACATAAAATCAATTTGAATACTATCCATTGTAGAACTCTTCTAGCATTGTATGTCGAGATAATGCTCTCTAGAAGCCATTAAAAAAATATCAAAACCACAGCTGAATTACAGAAATCTTAAAAAGTGCTTGGCTTATGTGTATATCCGAAAGATGGAATGGAGGCTGCCTATTTGATCAGACAAGGAGCGGAGACGCAGGCAGAATGAATTCCATAGCGAATGTGCTAAGACTTTTGAAGTCTTTACCCTGAGGGTAGGAATAATAAGCTACTCTGCTTGCGTTTGGATGGACTTACAAAGCCAGGGGGGAAATGGATGAGATGAAATAGACAGAATCAAAATAATAGGGGATTTGGGGAGTTAAGATTTTCAGACAAGTTAAGTTACTGGGAAATCAGTGCAAAGAATAACAAAAGAGACCCAAACAGGAGAACCTTGTCAGCTATTCTTCTAAGATCATAAATTTTTCAAGTGATAAAATTCTACAATGAGTCAGAAGTATAAAGAAATACTAGGTTCTCATGTGAATCTTATGCTTCTGATTTCCAGCCTAAAAGACATGAACATAAAATCACAATCTGGAACTGATAATTGCTGACATTTATGAGCATTGCTATGTGTTAGGCACTGCTTTACAGGTTTTAACTGATGCCATTCTCCAACAATCCTGAGATAGACATGATTTTTATACCCACATTCCAGAGAAGGAAACTAAGGCAGGGAAGTTGAGTAACGTGGCTAAAGTTACACTGTGCTGCCCTTCCTGCTAGTGGGAGTGACCTGGTTGATTTAACTACTCTTTTGTGTGATTCTCCAATAGAACACTGTTCTGTGTGTATCATCAGAGCAATGTGGAAAGCACAGCTGTGGGGGAGGTGTGATCTAGAGATTAGGAAGTGAGGCCCACAGGAGAGACAAGACTCGCCCAAGGTCATGCTACAAGTTAATGACAGAATTGGGTTTCTAGGATTCATCCAGGGACCAAATGGAGCTGCAGTGTAGGGATGCAATATCTGGTATTTCTTCATGCATAAGGCCATTACAGAGATTACAGATATTACCTCACAGCATTGTGCTCAATTATCTGCCGCACCAAGAAAACACAAATTACCTTCTCCCAAGGGCCAGATACCTGTGCTATGTAAACTGCTTACAATAGTCTTAAGAAGCACAAAATATTATCTCATTTTTATAAGCAAGGAAACTCTATGGATCAAATATAAAAGCAGGAAATTTTACTCAAATATGTATCACATTAAAAACATACAGTGGAGTTTCTCTTGAAAGCAAAACAAAACCAAGAAATTCAGACAATCAAGGGTAAAACCAAAGTCAACAGCTTGGGAGTGGAAAAGATATGATTTACAGGCCTTAAAACAATCACTGTATCTATGCAAAACAAAGGTACTGAAGCTAAACAACTGTGAGACTTCTTGACGAAGACGATAGAGGTGCCAAGAATCCAGAAATTAAAGTATCCAAAATAAATAAAGTAATTTTAATGGATACATATCTGCTGAGATAGGCAAAATATTTCAGTACATCTCCCAATTCTAAAATAAATGGTATTAAGTCACCCATTCCATTTCACCAGGAGACATTAGAAATAAGCTGGTTCTCAAGAAAGCAGTTCAAACAAAGTCAGTGCCCAATCCAGCATTGTTTCAAGATTGTCACCATCCTTTTAGTTAATACACCTTTGTAGTGTAATGTGCTTTCAATAATTTTTAATACTTACTAGCACCTTCCACTCAGAAAATGTTTATCTTTGTTCTATATAGGAGGCAGCTAGTCAGACTGTCACGGATGCAGGTACGTTTAAGAACTCCTGACGTCAAATTCAATTGTGGCCACCACATGCTCATTCAGTTCAATGGGCAGGTAAGTGGATTTGATAGGCATATCATTGCTTAGGAAAAATCTTGAATTCATGAGATTTTAGAGGATAAAAAAATTCAATTATTCTTTGAAAGGAAGTAGAATTGAGTATCCTCAATACCAGAGGATTAAAATACTCTGGTAAAAGGAAATAATGATTAAAATTCTGAGGCTCATTTTATAAGTTATCCTAATTCTTCTCCTTAAATTGTCTTACAAGTAAATGGTCACTAATTCTAAACATCCATTTCTAATATTTGATATGGGAGTCTAATTTCCTTTTGCCTTTTCAATTTAAAGTAGGAATGATTTAAGTATTCAAAAGAACTCAGCTAAATTTGCATTTTTGAAAACTAATATTGTAAAGGGACTTTTTCTTTTCTTCAATTTAAAAGGTTTGAGTAGAAGACTTACAGGTTATAAGGCAAAGTAATCTTTGCATTTGAATTGGTAATAAAAAGCTCTGCCAGGGACGGAAGTCTCAAAACTAAAAGTGGGCAATCTCAACATACATTTAAGACAAAAAATTAAATACACTAGAGAATTTATGAAGTAAAAAGGTTTAACATTTGACTCTTGGTTTTGGCTCAGGTCATGATCTCTGGGTCCTGAGATTGGGCTCTGTGCTCAGGAAATGTGGAGTCTCTTTGTCCCTCTCTCTGCTCCTTCCCTCACCCACTTGCTCAATCTCTCTCTTTCATAAATAGATAAAATCAAATAAATAAATAAATAAACAAACACAAACGCTTAAGATTCAGAGAGAATCATCTTTTTCCATCAGAGTAAAAAAAAAAACAAACCAGGAATTTATATAACACTGGCATAGGTAGTGAATATGTTTATGGAAAATTTTACATGGTTAAAAGTAAGGATTCAGAATCATTAGAAAAATCAAGCATGCTAACTGCGCATTAGTTGGACATGCATTACAGATTTAGATTATCTCTCTGTGGGACTTATCTATCTAGTTTCTTCTCCTTTGGTAGGGATTTGGCTTGATGAAATTCTACAATTACAGGACAAAGAATCTAAAAGTACTTTACAAACAGCACCTTTTTTTTTTTTTTTAAAGTACATCTGAAGCAAATTATATAAAATTTTATGAGAACAAAAGAGACATAAGAAGGTCCTGGAGCAAAGGCATAGTTCCTAAAGCAGGATTATAGCAGAGATATCAGTACCTACAAAAAAATTAACTTTGCCAAGAGGCACTACAAAATACAAGTGTTTTGATTTTTTAAGAAAAGTTTTTCTATTAACTAGATACTTTCTTAGCAGAGAGAATCCATTTTACTACTAATTGTATGGGCTCTACTTGATTTATATGGCTGTTAATTGTATTTAGTTCATTTGTATCCTGATTATTTCATTACTGATTTGGCTCCTTTCTAGATTCAAGCTTTTACTCTTGCTCTTTTCCACTCAGCAGCTAAAACTATCCTTTTAAAACATAATTTGGATTACATCATTCCTGTGCTGAAATCTTTCAGTGGCTTCCCATTAACATGAAATTCTTCCCTTAGTCCCCAGAGGCCCTCCACGATCCAGTATCTTGGCTACCTCTACACTTTTTCTGCTGCCTCACTCTTTCAGCCACATTGATCCTTGCCATCCATAATCTCGGAACACCTTCTCTTGACTGGGCTCTTCCGCTGGATGTAACACTTTTCCCTCTGATACATACTTTACTTAATCCTTCATGACAAGTCTCTGACCTTTCCCTGGGAAAGGCCTTCCCTGACCATTCTGACTAAAATATGCTTCTCCCCACTTATAGTTCTCCATTGCTACACCTCTCTGTTTTGTTTTCAGATACTTTTTACAAATCATTAATATACATTGATGCATTGTATCTTTCTGTGTATTTACATTCTCCTTTCTTTCTTTCTTTCTTTCTCTTTCTTTCTTTCTTTCTTTCTTTCTTTCTTTTTTTCTCTTTCTTTCTTTCTTTCTTTCTTTCTTTCTTCCTTTCTTCTTTTTTCTTTCTTTCTTAAGATTTTATTTATTCATTCATGAGGGACACAGAGAGAGTGAGAGGCAGAGACACACATAGAGGGAGAAGCAGGCTCCATGCAGGGAACCCAATGTGGGACTTGATCCTGGGTCTCCAGGATCACACCCTGGGCTGAAGGTGGTGTTAAACCGCTGAGCCACCTGGGGATCCCTCCTTTCTTTTTTTCTTAAAAAAAAAAGATTTTATTTATTATTTATTGATGAGACACACAGAGAGAGAGACAGAGACTCATGCAGAGGGAGAAGCAGGCTCCCTGGGGGGAGTGTGATGTGTGACTTGATCCCAAGACCCCAGGATCATGCCTCAACCACTGAGCCACCGAGACGCCCTGTCTCTTTCTCTTAGAATGCAAATACCACCAAGTTTGAGATATTAGCTGTTCATCTCTCACTGCTGTGTTCTTAAGGATCAAGAAAGGATTGGGCACAAAGTACAGGCGTATTAAACATTTGCTGAGTACATAAATGAATAGGATATCTAAAGACAAGGCAGTTATGATAAAGAACAATAGAGAGACAACTTAATTAAAAAAACAAAGGACGAACAGACATTTTTCAAAAAAAATAGAGAGTCAAGAAGCACATAAAAAAGAATGCTCAGCAGCACTGATCATTAGGGAAATGCAAATAAGCCCACAATAAAATACCATTTTATAATCACCAAGATGGTCATGATAAAAAAAAAAATTGAACAATAAGAAAAGAACAGTCATTGTTGAGGACATGGGTCCACTGAAACTCTCATACACTGCTGGCAGGAATGCAAAATGGTGCAGCCTATTGGAGACTCCACCAAACTGTGCAAAACAGTTTTGCTGTTCCTCAAAGGGTTAAACTAGAACTACCATATGGCCCAGCAATTCCACTACTTGGTATATTCTCAAGAGAAGCAAGAATATATGCCCACACAAAAACTTGCACACAAATGTTCCCAACAGCACTCTTCACAACAGTCAGGTGGAAACATCCCAAATGTCCATCAGTAGATAAGTGGGGGATGTGGACTATTACTCACACATACAAAAGGAATGAAGTACTAATACATGCTGCAATGTAGGTGAATCTTGAACGCATTATGCTAAGTGAAAGAAGCCATACACGGAAGGTCACATATCCTATGATTCCATTCCCAGAAATATCCAACATAGGTAAAGTCATAGAGATAGGAGGCAGATCAATGATTGCCATGGGCTGGGCAAGGGAGGCACAACAAAATAGGGAGCGCCTGCTTAACGGCTACAGGGTATTCTTTTGAGAGTGATGAAATGTTTTAGAACTAGACAGAAATAGTTGCAAACACTGTGGATGTCCTAAATTCCACTAATTTGTATACTTCAAAATAGTTACTCTCATATCATGTGCATCTCACCTCAATTTTTAAAAAGGATATGTTTATAATATTCTACAAAGCCCTTAGGATCTGGTCCTTGCTAGACTTCTACTACCTACCCTCCTGCCCTAGTCTACCTTCCCTACACACAGACACACAGACGCACACTCAGCCCCAGACACTCTCCCACCTTGTTATTCCTCAAACCTGCCAAGTGTCGGAGTCTTCACACTTACTCTTCCCCTCACTTGATAATTCCCACAACTGCTGCCAGGCTTATTCTCTCTTTTTTTTCTGGCTCTGCTTAAATATCCCACCTTAAATATAATCACTCAAAATAAAATAACACATACCCGCATCTCTCACCTTGCATTATTTTTCTCCATAGCACTTGTTATCATCTGACTTATTATATTTTACCTACTTATTTGTTGCCTGTCTATCCCCCATCCTCAGAATTAAGACACGGATATTATTTTAATCTTGTTATGATTCTTATATTGAAAATGGTGCCTGACACAGAGTACGCCATCAGTTAATATTTACTGAAAGTTAATATCATTTGTGTAAAATTCCTGCCTGAATAAACATAAATTGCCTAAGAACAAATTCATCTGTGGTAAAATCGAATGATATGGCAAAATCGCAACAATAAACAAGTTCATTTAAAAATTCACTCTGGAGAGGAGTTAGTAGGAGCCAAGGGGATGAGGTCATGAGGGGCCCAGGGAACTTTAATTCTATTATTAATGTTCTATTTATTTAATTGGATAATGTTTTAATGAGTTGTTTATGCTTTATGACATAATACTACTTGCGATCTTTTATGTACATCAAATAGTTTACAAAAATTTTAAAGAGGTCAGCAGTATAAATTATCTGGTAACGTTTACAAAATACTAAATGTACTTGAATAAGTGACCTGCTTTCTCCTTTCAAGAATCTTATTTTACCCTTTAGAAGAACATAGGCACACTTGGCTAAGACTGTATGGAGGCTCAAAAACTAATAATCACCAACATTTGTAGGGGAACTAAGCCTTCAGTACTGTTACTCCACCCTAACTTACCAGGAAGGAGGCTTTCATCCAATCCTGAACACTGCTTCATATTTATACTGCTTCATATTTATACTCATTTAAAACTGTTTTCTTTTGCTTTAAATGGAAAAATAAGTGATAAATGAATTTGTAGAAACACCAGCTATAGAGAAAAGCTTTTATGTATAATCAGAAACGACATCAGCAAGCCCATCAGAAAATAATAAAACACATAGCTTCAACTGAAAACGGAAAAATGTTGCCATGATTTTAGTATCTATTCTAATAATGAAATTTGCTTGTTGGACTCTGGATCAGCCCCTATTGGCTTCAGAACATTGCAATTCATGGCTGGGCATGCAATATTTTAACTTAATATTCACAACTCCAATGAGATTGGTATTGAATAATGACCGGAGGTGATGATGGCAAGTTGATCTTATTTTTCAACCTCTTATTTATTTGCTGTTTCTCCAGTTGACCTCTGACAATTTCTACTCGACTTCACATTGTGCACTTCTGCCTTTTAGCTGAAAGGAGAGAATTCTTTTTTGACGCTGTAAATGTTCAAAGCAGACAATAATCCAGAGTGTCATAAATTAGCATAAATATCAACAATCAAATATGATGTACCTACTTAAGATGAAAATTTCATTATGTACTGATCATGAAAGTAACATATTGCTGTTGCATTTAGGGGGATTCATTACCACATACTGAGTTACTGTTATAGACAATTAAAGCCTTAAGGACCTCAGCCATGATTTTTTTCTTTTTCTTTTTTCTTTTTTTTTTAGAGATGAATAAACTGAGCTTGGGATGAGAGAAAGGACTTGTCACGTGTTTTACAGTAAGTACCATAAGTAAGAATGTACAGTAAGAATGAGGATTGGAATTCAAATCTCTTCAACTACATTTAATTAGTCTTGCCAGTACACGTCTGGCAATGATTTGCATGCATAATATCTTGGTTGTACAATCCAGGGATAGACTATGACAGGTATCTGAGAAAAAAGAAGGAATATTGCTTTGGCTGAACTGGAACTTCAGAACTGTGACTGACCAGACCCCATTAGAAGGCTATCAAAATATTTCAAGTAGCAGTATCAATCATGATTTAGAGTATACTGTTAGTGAACAAATAAAGGATTAAAATTCTTTAAACTATAGAAATATGAGAAATTTTGGTTGTGGTCATCTTTTTAAAAGTTATTTGTCAATTCCTTATCCTAAATTAAAGATTTTGAAGAGCTACTATTTCTATGCATTTTTATTTTAAGCTCTATTCTAGCTACAATAAAGTCTAATATCTAATTAGTAATTTAGTAAACTCACTGAAAATAAATTCAAACCCAAGAGTTAAGGTGACTGCACTCATAAATACATACCTAACATAAAATACACTCATAAAGTCAGAAATTTTAAACTACTGCATTGGCCTGTTTCTTGAAATAGGAAAGACAGAACCCAAGATAAGTAGGGTGGTTGATTAAGCCTGGATAATGTTCCTGTACCCTAGAAATGACTCTGAGAATTGATTCATGACTCCAGATGACCTACTACTGATTTGTTGGCTCTGCCAGAAGAGAAATTACTAAAGGGTACTTTGCTGATGTAATATAGCTGCCCATCCCCACCTTCCTATAAAATGAAGCTTCCACAAGCCAGTTGACCTTGCTGGTATGCAGAGATGACTTTGTCTCGGCACTAAGGCCAATGTCTGGTTTATTTATTTATAATGCTATAAATAATACTTTGGTTTTAAATTCTTAATTATCTGCAAACTTTTTTTTTCTCTTTTTCTTAAGAAAAGGTAGGCTGTTCACCAACAATATAAATTTCCGTATAACAACGATTTATTCTTTACAGGAGAGAGAGCAAGCAGAATTTAAATAGCATCTTTGAAAGACTGTATATTAATCTTTAATTCAGAATCAGCACATATTTAAGTAATTCCTTAGGAGACACCATGTATGTTTAACAATGAAACTGAATTTAGGAATATGGTACCAGTTGTTCTGTAGTCTCATCAGCATTTTGGTAAGAGGAGGACGTATGCATCTTTACCTATATTGCTAATATCTATCAGAATTATAGTTATGGTCACATAGATAAAATCTTTATGTGATGCAAAGGGATAAAAGAGAGAAAGCGAAATAGTATTTTTCCCTAACCAAATAGTTATTTTAAAATTTAAAATGTATTGCTATCTGTCACGTTTGTAGAGTCAACAGTTTGGGGAAGATAAGGTAGAAATATTTCCATATAATTAAAAAAATCAGAAAACCACATTTCAAAACCTACTTATACTGAGATAGTAAAAAAAGTGTTTTCCCTCTTGAAACTATGTCATTAAAAATAGATGCATGAAATATAGCAAGTACAGGCTGTAAAGTAAAAAATAAGCACAAGGGAATCAGATAAGAGAAAAAGAAGAAAATCCTAACATATTAAAATATTTTGGTGTGAGCTTTTGATTGTCATTTTACCTCAAGTCCTTTTTAAGGGCCTCCTATTGATCTGAGGTGTCAACAATTACACTATTTTAAACACAATTTTATAAATGTCTTGTATAGAAGCACATTTTAAAGATGCATATAATGAAATACATAGAAAAAATCTTGTACTTGGTGGGTTTTTTTTTTTTGATGCTTTATGAAAACTGACAGACATACCATTTTTATATGCTAATCTACATACTTCCCATATAGAATCAGGTGTTCCTCGGGGAAATTCAACATTTATAACTGAAGACCCAACAGACCATTCCGATTTACAGCTCCTTCTGGACCATCCCATGGAGGACACTGGGAAAGGAGCTGTAAAAGCCACAGATAGATAAGACAGACAGAGTGCTACGGAGGCAGCAGAGAGAGGTGAAAAGACAGCTGACTTCAAACCACAGGGATCTGTGTTTAAATAAAAGCTTGACTGCTTGCTGGATGTGTCACCTTGGCCATGACATCCAGCTTCTCAGAGCCAAAGTGGCACTCTGCTCAGAGTGGAGAACTTAGCTACTTAAAACATACTGGTGACTGTTTACCTTTTGTTTTCCTTACACAGCCTACCTACTCAGGGCTTAAGTTGGAGAGGCAGACATATACACAACTAAGTGTCATCTAAGGGATACAAAGAAAACACTACTGGAATGCCAGGGCAAAGCATCTGGTTCTAACTAGCCAGAGTAAAGAAAACTGTGGAGATTGTTCAATTTAGCTTGTGAGAAATTAGTAGGATTTCAAATAGAAAGAGATTGGTAGGTGAGTGCATTCTAAGTTGATGGAGAAGCAAAAGAGTATTTATGACTGAATGGCTTGGTAAGTACCAAGCTTCGCTCATGAGTGTGCTGGCACCATTTTAGGTACAGTGGGCAGGCCAGTGAAGAGGATAAGACAGACATTCTTTTCCTGACAAAGTGAATCAACTGATTATCCTAGTAGAAGTAAGGAAGAGGAAGTAGAAAAAAAAAAACAAAAACAAGTATGTATTCGATTTTTCCCCCTAAAATTGTATTACACCGGAAATATTTGCTGTACCTGTGCTATGTACTCAGAATTATGTGCTGTAGAAAATTAAAAGCCAGTTAAATATGACTCGTGGTTTCCAGAAATATACAATCAAGTCCAGTGAACAAAATGAACTCATGTGAAATGTAAGTCATACTTTGTAGCACTGACTATAAATGAAATCACAGTTAAGAATGGCAGAGGACATAGGAACATATTTCATTCACGGGTATTTTTTGATGTTTCCATTTTTAATGTTCACTAATAAAGAATTCCTGACAAATTTGTTTACCAAATCTGAATATGCACCAGAGTTTTACTAGTATCTGTTCTCCTGAATGAGGATAAATCATTCATGGACTTTGAAGTTAGGTGGATGTGAATTTAAATCCTTTACTTCATTTTCCAGTAAGAAGACTTTTTTAAAATTTGGTTTTACTCATAATATTTTTATTGAAATATACATATACATTCTCAAAAAAATGTACTCAAGGCAAACATCTGGGTAATCATCCATCAGATCATAAAACAGAACTTTGCCATCATGGCCTTTCCATCTATTTCTCCATCCTTTCTCCTTAAAAGGATCTACTACTGTTATTTTTAAATCAGTCTTCTGGTTTTGCCTAGTTTTGAAAGGCAATGAATAAGTTACTAACATTCTTTACATATTTTTGTGTATTTATGCATACATTTCTTTTTGTTACATACTTAGGAGTGGGATTTCTATGTCAATGGTGTTGAGTGTATTATTTTTGGCAAACTGTCACTCTTCTCCAGCTGTATTTGAGAATTCTCTTGCTCTGTATCTTCACTAACACTTAGTAGTGTCTAACTTTTTAATTTTAGCCATTCTTGTAACTGGTAGTATATTATTTTGGTTATAATTGGCATTTCCCAGTTACTAATAAGAGTATGTTTTAATATATTTATTGGCTTAGGAAGTCTCTTTTGAAAAAATTATCCATTCAAGTATCCCGACTTTTATCTCTACTGGCATGACAGTGCTTTTCTTATTTGTTTTTCTTGTTGAATTGTAGTGGTTCTTTGTATATTCTGAATACAAAAGCTTTGTCAGCAAATGTGTTCTCTCATTCTTTCCTATGCCTTTCCATGATCAAAATGTTTTGTGATTAACAGAATTTACTGGCTTTAGCTTAAGAATTTTTTTCCTTCATATGTTGTTAAAGATAGTTTTCACTATACCATTTTATAAAGTTAATTTTCTATATTGTCTTCTAGATTAGAAACTTTATTGTTTAATCTTTTATATTTTGATTTATAATCCACTTGCAATTGATTTATGTATATTGCTCGAGAGATGGATCGAGTTTCTTTTTTTTCTTATTGCTTATCCCATTGATCTGGCTGGTATCATTTGTTGAAAAAAAGTTTTCTCCATGCTTTGCCAACTTCATCATACATTGAGTCCACAAACATGTGGTTCTCTTTCTGGACTATGTATTCTGTTCAACTGGCCTAATTGCATATCTTGTCCCAGTACCACTATGTCTTACTTAGGTTAATGAAAAGTCTCTGATACAGCATATATTTCCATCTTTCTGTTTCTAGAGTACATTATTTATTCCTGGCCCTTTGATATTCCATATGAATTTTAGAGTAGCTCTTTTTTAGATTTCCTGCTGAAAAGTGACTAAATAAGTTAACAGGTTATGTTTAGTACACAAACTGACTTGATTTGATAATTATGAGGAGGGGTGATAATGAACATTCTTCTCTTTATTTATAGGATGGAAAGCTTTAATATTTCAACATTAAGTATGATGTATGTTTTGTATTTTTATCATATGCTTATGAAGTTAAGGAAGTTTCCTTTTGTGCCTAGATGGTTATAGGTCTTTTTTTTAAAACATAAGTGAAAGTTAAATTTTATCAAATATCTTTTCTAAGTCTGTTGAGATAATTGTACTTTTTAAAAAAAAATCTACCTTGTTAATTAATTGAATCAACTGTTTAGTTTTTGTTTTTTTTTTTTAATTTTTTTTTTAATTTTTTTTATTTATTTATGATAGTCACAGAGAGAGAGAGAGAAAGGCAGAGACACAGGCAGAGGGAGAAGCAGGCTCCATGCACCGGGAGCCCGACGTGGGATTCGATCCCGGGTCTCCAGGATCGCGCCCTGGGCCAAAGGCAGGCGCCAAACCGCTGCGCCACCCAGGGATCCCAACTGTTTAGTTTTTGAATGACAAACTGACTTCACATTCCTGGATAAGGTCATCTGGTTACTATGTATTACCCTTTTTATGTATAATTGGATATTATTTGCTAATTTTTATTTAGGGTTTTTGTGTCTAATTTTGATACCTAATCTTGGCTTTAACTTTGGTATTAATATGATGTTTGGTGCCACTAAACAACTCAAGAAATGTTCATCATTTTTGATTCTCTTAAAAATTTTTATAAGATTAGCATTGTTTTTTTCTTAATATTTTGGCAGTATTTACTAGTAAAGCCATCTGGATCTGTGGTTTTCCTTATGAAAAGATATTTATTTTGGATTCAGTTTTAGTGAGTTGTATTTTTCTGGGAATCTGTTCATCTAAAATTTAAAATGTATGGGCATGAAACTGTTTATCATATCCTTTTACTATTTTTTGGTGTCTAGGAACTATAATGATGTCCCCCTTTTTACCCTGAAACTGGTAATACATGGTATCATTTCTTTTTCTTCATTTGTCTCTATATGAATTTAAAAATGCTATTAGTCCTTTCAGAAAACCAAATTTGTGTTCATTTACCCTATCCAGTGTGTGTTTTATTTTCTTAATAAATTTTTTGTTCTTTAAATTTTTTTCTTCCTATTATTTTGAGTTTATATTTCTATTTTATTTATTATTTGATAGAGAGAGAGCAAGTGGGTGCACAGGCTGGGGGAGGGGCATAAAGAGAGGGAGACAAAGAATCTCAAGCAGCATCCATGTGTGGAGCCTGATGTGAGGCTAATTGTTTTTTAGAAATACCATTGGTCCTATTTATCACTTTTCTGTTACCAGAAGTGGAAGTGTTGCTAGGTTTGACTTTAGTAAGTGCTTAACCTGAATCTCAGTTCACTTTTCTATAAAACAGAAATATATTATTACCTTTAAAATTTTCTAGGGCAGGGGGATCCCTGGGTGGCTCAGCGGTTTAGCACCTGCCTTTGGCCCAGGGCATGGTCCTGGGATCCTGGGATCGAGTCCCATATCTGGTTCCCTGTATGGAGTCTGCTTGTCCCTCTGCCTGTGTCTCTGCCTCTCTCTCTCTCTCATGAATAAATAAATAAAATCTTAAAAAAAATTTTTTTTCTAGGCATACTTTGCAAAGAGTAGTAATTCAGACAAGAATTTTATTTGGCTTCAACCATACTTTCTTTACTGAAAGATCTGATCTAGTCTGGTAGCTTTATATATCTTTGACAAGCCATATTTTGTTTCCTGACATCTCTTTTGATGTTCTATCCTGTATTCATCATTTGCTGTTTGCTATTAATTTGCTTATGTTGCCAATATCTCATATATAAAACAAGTTCACCCAAATAACCCCTTTTCTCAAAGGCATTTGTTCCCATAAATTTAGATAAATCTCTTCAGGGTAACATGGTTGAGTTACTCAGCCCTCAAATCTTGAAGATGTATTTGGATAAACATTTTGCTTGAATGTTTTAGTCACAAAAATCTGATTAGTTCTTAAAAGTGTCTCTCACATGGGGTTCCTGGGTAGCTCAGTCCGTTAAATGTCCTACTCTTGGTTTTGGCTCAGGTCATGATCTCAGGATCCTAAGATTGAGCCCTATAATCAAGCGCTTCATTGGGCTCCTCACTCAGCAGGGAGTCTGCTGCCTCTCTCTCCCTTTGCCCCCCGCCACCACTCTCCCTCTACTCCTCCCCTTTCTCTTTCCCTCTGTCCCTTCCCTGTCTGTCTTCCTCTGCCTCTGCCCCTGCTCATGCACTTTTTCTCTCTCCCTCTCTAATAAATAAATAAATCTTAAAAAAAAATTATCTCTCACCTATATTTTTAGTTCTAGTGCATGAATGTTGTGAAACTTAGCCCCGTATCTTTGGACTAGTTTACATGTTTCCTAATTCTTCTTTTTACTTTCAGATGTTCATGCATTCCTTCTATACTGCAGTCCTGTCAATTAATACAGTAGCCCTAATATAGCATTTGATAGTTTAATATTTTTCCCCAAAACCCTGCAAGTAAGCCTGGTATGTTAAAGAATAAATTCCAAGCCATTAGGTGGCATGCAAGCCCTTCTATAATCTCATGTTATTGACTCTCCCTTCAAATTTATTTCCAAACTACTTTCATATGAAATTTTTGTTCTGTACATATCAGTGTATTTAATTCTTCAGGATGCATGTGCTTCTCCTCTTTTTGTCTTTACTCACCCACTTAAAATGCTTTTTTTCTTCTCTCAACTGTTTTGAATCCTTGGTATCATGAAATGCTAAATTTATGTCACCTCTGTCAAATCTTCCAGACCACATTGCTGAAGGCAATCCCTAAATTCTTCTGAAAATCTGTAACATCTGTGGGGATGCAATGTGGTGCTCCGGGAAACTGCAGATATTAGAGTCAAATGCAACTGAATTTTAAACTCTTTTCCAGTTGCGTAATCTTGAGTAACTTATGAAGACTTACTTGTCTGCAAAATAGACTAAGGGTTAATACTAACTCTTTTGGACAGCTATTATATAAATTATATAGGAATGATATAATAGCTGAAAACAGTATAAAGAGCCTCATATGTAATAGTTGTTAAAATAAACAAGAAATATTACTTCTGTCATTACTGATAGTGTGACTCATATAAAATTAATTATGTGCTATTTTTATTGTCAATTACCTTTTACTCAGATATTCCCCAAGTGCTACTTGTATGTAAAGTTCTTTAGGATAAGAATCATGCATATCCCTTTGCATATCTTACAAATAATATACACTTGAGAATGTTTGTTGATTGACATTTACATATGGATATGTAATATTTTTAGGAAGAGACTTGAGTATTATTTTAGATTGATTAAAGATGTCACAGTTGTAAAAAAAAATCTTCAAGTTTTTTTATAATATGACTAGAACCTGAGTCAGTCTACGTTTCATTTACAAAGGTAGTCTCTGAAAAGTCTATAAAATCAGTGAACATATTGATTGTGCTCAACATATTGATTGTGCTCAACAACGTAAGCTGCCTTCTGTTGAATAATCCAATCAAATGTCATTTGGCACAAGAAAAAAGTAAGTTTGATGACAAACAAAGGTCTCAAATGTTGAGGGGAAAAATCAATTTTAGTCATGGAAGCAGAGGGATCAATATTCAGTCTACAAATACATTTAAGTTTGTACAGGATATCAGAATGATGGCTGCGATATATATATATTTTAAAGCTCCCAAATACTGCTTTCCAAAATGTAATCATTTAGAATTTCTATACTTTTACTAGTAGATAATTTTCAGAACATTGTCAATCATGATTGGTGATCATGTAAGGAACATAGCAATAATGCACATATTATACACTCAGACATTTCATCTATCAAAACACATCTATACACACATACACACAAAGACAAATATAGAAAAAGTACTCAACCTGAACTGTTCCATTAACAATACTTTCCATTTAGCAAATGTCATCTAAGTCACCTGCTAGTCTCATAGAAATTTAAAGAATTAAACAGGTCGACTGCATATGCATTGCCTGATATTTTCAAAACACTGCGCCAATGTATTCATTATTTTGAAAAATTCATTTGCTAATTGGCAATGGGATCTCCTAGATAGAGCTCTCTAGAGACATTGAAGTTACAAGTTTAGGACAGTGAGATAGAGCTACATGCTTAAAAGTTTTCATAGCATAATGTTTTTATTATAGGGATTTGCCTTCAAATGACTGATTGGGATGAGGGAGGAAAAGAAGATTGTCACATAGTGGGTATAGGCAGTCATGACCTGAGTGGCTTAAAAATTGTAAGGCAAATGTCTAGAAATGGGAATTGTTACATTTTTTTAAAAAAAGATTTATTTATTTTATATATAGAGAGTACATAAGCATGTGCATAATGGGGAGGGGAAGAGGGAAAAGGGGGAAGAGTGTCTTAAGTAGGATCCAAACTCTGTGGAGCACGATGTGGGAGCTCAATCTCATGACCCTGTGATCATAACCTAAGTAAGAATCAAGAGTTGGACACATTATTGACTGAGCCACCCAGGCACCCCTACATTAATTTTATGTTATCCCGTCCTCTCAATAGTTTTAATGTGGTTTGTAACACCTAAGAGTTAGCTAACAGTAATTTTAAAAAATGAGAAATTTATTTAGCAAGTAGAGAGAAACATTAGAGGTTAATAGATACGTTTGTGTATATGAATCCCATACTTTGCTTACAGGTTCTTCATAATTAGCAGTCTACGAAAGGAGGATTAATTACAGAATTCATCCAGAATTTTCAGGAGATGTAAAATTTTCTTGATTTCAAAACAAGTAAATTTATTCCTACAATTTTTATAAAGGAGATATTACCTAATTCGATGCATAAATGCTACAATAATGTCAACATGGGTTTTCCGATAGTGTCTTCAATATAGGCACTATTAAGTAAAAGAAAGTTGAATGAAAGGGCAATTGTATTGAGTTATATTTTTGGCATTAGTCTGGAAAACTTAGAGTTTCTAAGCTTCTTTGGCTCCTAAATCCAGGCAAGGTATGACTGAAATTAGGGAAAGGAAAATTAGGGCCTCATAAAGATTTTGATGATAAGGTCTTCCACAATACTGTCTGGGAAAAAACTCAGCTGGGGAGAATGGTAAGGAAATGGCACTATTTGCCAGAGTGAGGGCATTCATAATTCTGTTATTCCTAGGACAAAATTATTACTATTTAGAAGCCGAAGACTCAGAACCTGCTTCCCCATTTCCTTTAAAAAGCACATGTTTCCCAAAGGCCCCTAGGCAAATTCCCAGTTGAAGTAGGTCACTTTGCCTAAATAGGAACTATTAGAAATCAATATTATTTAAAATGTTCTTTGGATAAATACTTCGTCACATTGATTTATACCAGTTTTCTTTCACATACTCTCATGTTTATAGATGACACTTAACACACACTGTATTTCAGTATTTTTCTCATTTATCCATGGGATTTTTTCCTTTTTTTATTGTGTATTTAACCTTTGGTTAATACTGTTTTATCAGACAATCTGAGATAAAACCTCTTGTCAACAGTTAAAAAATAATTTTATTCCTATAAGGACATATTGCATCATTAAAATAAATTATGAAGAAGATAAAATAATAATCAGATCGATGATAAAATACTGAATATAAGAACCACATCAAGGCTGTGAAAACAAAACTATAACTGTTCTTTAAAAGTTTCTAAGAGCTCATTGCTTTCACTTTTCTTATGGGAAGATATTTATTGTGGCAATGCTCATTTGGTTTCCACCATAATGTGAAAGTACTTGGAAAATAAAAATATCGATGTATAGCACAAATTTGATCAAACCTATCAACATGTACAGACAAGTCAGTTGACTCTTGAACAACACAGTCTTCAGGGGTACTAACCCCCCACATTAGAAAATCCATATATAACATTTGACACCCCCAAAACTTAATTATTAATATTCTACTGTTGATCAGAAAGGAGCCTTACTGATAACATAAAACACTGATTAACACATATTTTGCATATGTATTATAGTCTGTGTTCTTACAATAATAGCTAACTTGTTCTTAACATTTTTGGTATTTCTAGGCTATGTGATTTGTCTGCAAGTTTCTTCAAATTGTTGCAACCCCCAACAAATTTTCCAATATATTTATTAAAAAAAATCCTCATATAAGTGAACTTGCCTAGTTTGAACCCATATTGTGGAATACTGTTCAAGGGACAACCATCTATGTTATTCAACAGTCAACTGTATTTTTCTTTTATTAAACACTCCTTGTTCCTTTTAGGATAATCTGCACTAGGTCTATTAAGATATTTTATATATTTCTGTAGAATTTGAATGTCAAGGAAATAAAAAGATAATTAGGTTTGACAAACTCAGATCAATTCTCTCAATGCCCGAACTATAAAGGAAATTTATAGAAAAATGGTGCTTTACTAGTAGTAACACAAATTTTAACACAAAGTTACCTTCTAAAATTAAAACTATGTAACACACCATTTTCAGCTCTGTGTTGATTTTGTACTTTGGTGACTGGAAAGGTCACAAAGTTCAAAGCGTTATATTAAAAACTACTCAATGGCAGAGTCATAACAACAAAAAAAGGTAGCTTTCTGTTCCTTGGTTTCTAAAAAATATGGCTTTAAGTCTTTACTATATGGACTTCTGCTTTTAAAACATGAGAGGCAGGGACAGCCTGGGTTGCTCAGTGGTTTAGCGCTGCCTTCAGACCAGAGCCTGATCTTGGAGACCTGGGATCGAGTCCCACGTCAGGCTCCCTGCATGGAGCCTGCTTCTCCTGCTGCCTATCTCTCTCTCTCTCTCTCTCTCTCTCTCTCTCTCTCTCTCTCATTAATGAATAAATAAAATCTTAAAAAAGAAAACTTGAAAAAAATTAAAAAATAGAACATGAGAGGCATAGGTACTATGAAATGAAATGTACAACCTCATCTCTTCCTTTGAGATTATTTTTTTTCTATGTAATAAAACTCAAATCTCTATGAAGCAAAATAAAGGAAAACTTGACAAATAATGGAGGAATATACCAAGCTCCTGGATGGAGAGGATATACATGACAAGAGATCAGTTTTTCCTTAATCCATTCATGATTTCCAGAATCCCAGTTTAAAAATTACAAAAGAAGTGAATTTCTATTTTGGAAAAATGACTAATCAGTGAGTTTTTAAAAGTTTAGAAAAGAGAAGGAAGAATAGCTTTCCTAACTATTTAAATGATCAGACTATGAGAAAGCAGTCTAGTCCTAGTGAAAGAAAGAGACAAAAATAATAGATGGATCAATAGACCAGAATATACCATGTAGTCCTACAATATAGGAATTAGTAAAAACTAGTACATTTTATCTACAAAAATATATTTGTATTGTTCTCTGCTCTTTCTTGTAGTCATTTTAGTCTTTATTGGCTACTTTTTTTTACTTCCTTAGTAAATGTTGTAGATAATTTTTTCTTTAAGAATCTGCATTTGGGGTATTAGTCCTTACCCTAGATTACTAGGAGTGGTAGAGACAAGCATATTTGAGGTTTATAATGTACATTGTTAAACAACATTCTAAAGATATAATAATTTACAGTTTCTCCTCTTTTAAGAGTTTTATTTCATGGGATCGAGTGTTCTTTTTATTGACTTTATTATGCGATATAGGGGAAATTAGATACTATCTCACCAATTTGCATCTTTTTGTTGCAGTGATTATATAAACTGGTTCCTATTTTTGTGGTGGAGCTCACAATCTGGCAATGAAAACTGAGAGCCTATGTCATGGAGGACTCCAGAGGGGCACCTAGAACCTTACTTTCTAAATAAATGACAGTGTGCCTGCACAACTTCCCAGAATGGAATGGGGCTCCTGGGTTTGTGCCATGTTGTCCATTCCTCGTACAATAGGGCTCATGATCTTCCGACTGCTCAGCTGTAGCAGATTTAAGACATGTACTGTTTTACAAAAAGCATGAACTCCACTCATTTAGAGTAACATTTTTGAGTGTTTTAGTGAAACTTGAGCTGAAACTAACTGAGTTCAGTTGAATAATCTTTGATCAGACGTAGGAACTTTACAAGATAAATGGCTATTTAAGGTAAATAGAAAGGTAATTTGGTTGCCAAAATGCTTTCAATCTTTATGTGTTACCTGTGCCTACACAGCCAGAGTCACATTTCCATACAGTCTGAGCTCTCCAGGGTGCTCTGAATGACCCCTAAACTCTATTTTCCTCCTTTTACATACTACAATAACAGGGACCACTCTACTTCAAAAGAATTACTGCCATTCTCTTCAATGAGAAAGGGTGAAGGTTGAAAGAAATCAAGATATACTTGATTCAGAATGTATGGTTAATGCATACTCTAAATCAACATGAAATAAAACTTTGTAAAAGAAGAGTTCCTCTCTCTCTGTCTCTCATGAATAAATAAATAAAATCTTAAAAAAAAGAGAAGAGTTCATAAAAAGAAATGTTCTTTTTCCTGAATCTGACTAAATGATTATGGAATTATTAAAAAAAACAGCAGAGAATCAGCTTTGCCTTTCTTAATTTTAGTGGGAGATAAGCACTTCCATTCTCTGGGGATACAAGACACATTCCTCATATACATTATCATGTTTTTCACATTTAACCTTTCTATTGACAGAAGCTGCACTTGAAACCATCAGTAAATCCATTTGGAAATGCTTTTACCAAATTAGAACAAGAGAATATTACTCTAGGAACAAGGGTAAAGGATTCTTCTATGACTTAGATGCATCTTTATTTTTCCCTAACTGCAGATCATGCCAGAGTACAGTCCATCCAAACGGCACTAAAATCACTGAGTTTAAATCCACCTGCTATGAAATGGCATTACATGCATGGATTAAAAAACCATAAAATAAATGTAATATTCTTCATATCAAATTGAAGATATACAAAAATAAGCTTTTTAAATAAAAGAGATAAGAACAATAACATTTTAACCATTGTTAATAATGTCATAGATCAATTTTAGGAAAAGGAAACTTAAAAAACCTATTATGTGTAAGTAACAGAATTAATACAATTATACTATTATTTTTTTAGGCATTCCTAACACAAAAAATATATTTTAAAATTACAGCTTTCACCAATATTACTGTATCAACCTTTCATAGTCTAATGTAGGTGTCAGAGGTATGAACACATAAAGCTCAAATACAGATTTCTCCAATAATTATGAAAGACATTCTTATAGTTACATCATCAGGGGTCTTTAAAATAAATAAATAATCAAGTGCTCAACATAACTTCTTTCTTCATTTACTTGCTAGATTATACTCATTTGGAACATTTCTTTTCATTAGCATTATGACAACCCATAAAAAGTCTTTCACGTAAAACATAAATTTTAAAACATATGGATACATCTCCCCACTTCCTAAATTTAATGTGTGACAGAGGAACAAGAGAACATCAACATCACAGATTAAAAACAAATTTCACTGCAATAAAATTTGCAGGGTTATGGTTAGATCATATTTTGTTTTATAGCCAAACAGATTTCTTGGTTTAGTTTAAAAAAGAACAAGAGTGTCTGTCTCCCCCTTCCTTCCTCCCTTATGTGGTTAGAATTCTATTTCTAAATTATCTGATTATACCACTTCCCTAGCAGGAACACTTTTAATTCCAATGGATGTAACAGAGTCTCCTTAACTAGGCTTCTTTCATGTCTGGTACCATCCACAAAGACTCTAACCTCCCAAACACAAATTCTGCAGTGACAATCCCAAATGTTTACAGATCCCAGATATCACAAGTTTTTTCACATTTCTGTGTTCTTGTAAGGCTGTGCTTTTAATATAAAATACACTGACCTTCTTAAGAATTTGTACTTATCCATTGAATTAACACATGATATTTTTTCTAAAGCCTTCAGTACCTCTCCAAGGCACAGAGCAAACTCTACCTGCTCCAGCCCTTAGCATGCTGAATATGTTGTCATTTTAGTGTATGTGCTGTTGATGTGAGCACCTGAATATACTTCTAGTTTAAAAATTATTAAAATTATTGCATGTTTAAACAATTTGATTATATATTTTCCCATATCTAACTGTCATTATTAACATGAATATCATAGCATATCACTAGCACATACTAGAATTCCCGAAAAAGAGCACATACAATGAATGTTATGAAAGCAATGAATGAATCAGTCTAGGTAGCAGACTTGAAAATCTAACCTATGGTCAAGCCAAGTCAAACTGCTGTTTATGAGATCAGAACTTCTCTAGAGGATTCTAGCTCTCTCTTCAAATATAGCCATCTCATGGGTTACAGCTCTTTCAAAAGCCCAGACTATGAAGCCCAGACTTCATAAAGCTCCTTTCATAAATTTCTTGCTTAAAAATCATAATATAGCTCTAAATCAAAGCTGGCATTTTAAAACCTTATTTTAAAAAAATTTAAAAAACAACAAACAAAAATCAAGAAGACATTTTGTGACTTTTATCATGATCTCAGCAACAACTTCCTACAATGAGATTCTAATACTGAAGAGAAAACAATCCCATTTATAATTGCACATAAAAAAATACCAAGGAATAAACTTAACAAAGGAAGTGAACATTCTGAGAACTAAACAACATTGATAAAAGAAATTGAAGATGACACAAATGAAAAGACATACCATACTCATGGAATCAAATAATTAATACTATTTAAATGTCCATACTGTCGAAAGCAATCTACAGATTCAATGAATTCCTATCAAACCAATGCTAATAGCATTTTTCACAGAACTAGAACAAATAACACTAAAATTTGTATGGAACCACAAAAGGCCCTGGGTAGCCAAAACAATCTTTTCTTTTTTTTTTTCCCAAAACAATCTTGAAAAAAGAGAACAAAACTGCAAGTATCACAATCCCAAATTCCAAGATTACAAAGCTATAGTAATCAAAACAGTGTGGTAATAGCCAAATCAATGGAACAGAAAAGAAAGTCCAGAAATAAACCCATATGTATATGGTAAATTAATATTCAACAAAGGAGTCAAGAATATGCAATGAGAAGAATACAGTCTCTTTAACAAATGGTATTGGGAAAACTGGATAGCTACATGCAAAAGAATGAAACTGGACCACTTTCTTACACCATATACAAAAAAAAATCAAAATGGATTAAACACTTCAATGTGAGATTTAAAATCATAAAACTCCTTAAAGAGAACATAGGCAGTAATCTCCTGGAAGTTGATCTTAACAGCATTTTTCTAGATAGTCTCCTTGGGCAAGAGAAACAAAGGCAAAAATAAACTATTGAAATGACACCAAAATAAAAAAACTTATGCACATAAAGGAAACCATCAACAAAACAACAAGGCAACCTACCGAACAGGAGAAGATTTCTGCAAATAATATAATTGATAAAAGGTTAATATCCAAAATATATGAAGAACTTATACAACTTATACAACATCAAAAACAAATAATCTAACTAAAAATAGACAGAGGACCTAAATAGACAAGTTTCCAAAGAAGACATAGAGATGGCCAAGAGACACGTGAAAAAATGCTATCATTAATTATAAAATAAATTCAAATAAAAATCATGATGACATATCACCTTACGCCTGCCAGAATGGTTAGTATCAAAAAGACAAGAACTAAAAAATACTGGTGAGAATGTGGACACAGGGGAATCCTTGTGTACTATTGGTAGGAATGCAAACTGGTACAGCCACTGCGGAAAACAGTATGCAGGTTCCCCAGAAAATTAAAAATAGGACTGCCATATGATGCAGTAACTCTATTATTCGATATTTAACTCCCATAACTAAAAACACTAATTTGAAAATACATATGCAGCCCTATGTGTATTGCAGCATTATTCACAAAAGCCAAGATATGGAAGCAACCTAACCGTCCATCAATAGATCAATGGATAAAAAGGATGTGATTGATACACACACACACACACACACACACAAGGACACACATACATGCACACACACATAGAAATATTACTCAGCCATTAAAAAATAAGGGCAAATAGGTGAAAGGGAGTGGGAGACACAGGCTTCCAGTTATGAGATGAATTAAGTCATGGGGATGAATGGTATAGTATAGGGAATACAGTCAATGCTATGATAATAGTGTTGTTTGTTGACAGATGGTAGCTACGCTTGTGGTAAGCATTGCATAACATATAGAGTTGCAGAATCACTCGGCTGTATACCTGAAACTAATGTAACATTGTGTCAACTATACTTCAATTTAAAAAAAAAAGTATTACTATCAATTAAAAAAAAAGGGTAGAAGAGACAAGGAATGAAAAAAGATTTTTAGATGATAATGACAAAAAAAAAAAAGAAAGAAAAACGATGACTTGAGGCACTTTAGATACTCCACCATTTCTGTTGGCTTACAAGTTCTGCTTTGGTCAGGACAACTGTTGTTTTCTTAATCTAACATCAAATGCTCTATGCAGACAGAACAATTTTCTCTTCTTCCAACCAGACTGTCACCCTGCATTCTTTCTACTGAGAAACCTGAAGAAACTCATTCGGAAGAGCTTCATTAGACTCTTCTTTAGTATAATCTAGGGATTTTGCAAATGTTTTATATATTTGCAAATTATATTCTTAAGGAAAATGGAGAGTGAATACTTGTTTACTGGTGCATTTCGGGTACATCTGGGAGTACAAGCCAGGGAGTCACTCAGTCAAAGAAATGACTGTCTTTCCTGTTTCAGTTAGATCTCCTTGGAGCTAAAAATAATGAAGAGACTTTACCGGCTTAAAAAATGGTTTGGGTAAAGATTAAAAGTGGCTTCAGGTGAAGATAAATAAAACAGCTCAAAATATGCCAATAAACACCTCCATCTCTCTTGTCTGCCTTTTATATTATCAATGTTATGTAGTGAGGTTGGACTGTTCCAATGTTCCTTTTAGTTATTTCTGCACAGGTTCTTGGGTATTTTTTCTATTGCTAGTCCAAATTGGGTCATATGTTCATCCTTAAATCACCATAGCCAGGTAGATGGGATATAGCTTTGGCTGGGAGATGTGATCAATCCTAGCAAGCCTTGTGAATAGTTGTAGGGGATGGATGAATTCCTCAGGAAAAAAATCAGAAGCACAGTTGATGAGAGAAGAGAATGAATGAACGTTGAGGAGGCAAGGAAAACATGATTAATATATATTTTTTAAAATTTTCTGTCAATTCAGCAATCTCTTTGATCAAAAATTTTAAGATAGAAGATCAAAGATTTAAATTTTTTACTAATTTACTTAAAATTTACATTCTTTTAGCCAATTGGTAAAGTTGAAAGTCAAGAAAAAAAAACTGTAGTGTTATGGCTTTTCATACTTCATTCCCTATTTCAACAATAGGTGTCCCTGAAATAATAAATCTCAAATTGAGGATCACAGCTGAACAGCATCTCCTCTTTCATTTCCCAATATGGATTTTTGCTAAGTTTTTTTGGAAGATATATTTTTTCCAGCTCCTACATAATGTAGTGCTAAATACCAGTGGTTTTGAAGTTCAAAATTACTACAGATTTCGTTTCTCATTATATTTAATTGCCATTCCATGAAAATCTTGTCTAATTTTATATAAGAGAAGTCCAATTTCTGGCTATAGTCAGTAACTTGTTATCTTACTAAGGAAAGAAAGACTACAATTTTTTGTGTGTCATATATTTGGGTGCAATTTTTATGTCATACACATAAAAAATGCACAGTCATAATCTACCTTAAATTAATAGCAAATTGTTACAATAATTAATTTTCAAAATTTAGTCAAACTGAAATAATATTGGTTCTCTTCAGAAGACATTACTAGCTCAATACTAGTTTGAATCAATAATATGTGTCAAGTGGAAAAAAAAGAAATCTCAATTCAGAGATCTATTTCCTTCATCTAGGAAACGGGTAAAAAGATTTTATATTATGGAATTTAACAAGTGAAATACATGATATGATTTTCTATTATGGAATTTACTATTATATACTTATTATTTTCTGATATCTAATAGAATAAGAACTAGGCACTTATTTCTTTAAGGAAATATATACATACATACATATGCTTTGAAAATAGGTACACTTATTTAGCGAAGGTGTTATGAAATAAATGAGATAGATTATAAATCATTTGATCAATATAGGTAATTAATAAAATTCTTGTCCTTAGCCAAACAAAGAAAAAAGAACAGTTTTGGTGCTTAGTTAACTTTTTCACTATTGAACTCATCTCAGATGAATGATAGTGAACAGCAAACACTTAAAATAGTTTTTATTATGTTCAGGTGCATTTCTTAGCACTTAGTATATATTAACTCATGCATACTCTACAACACTATTATGAATATTTATATTTCACAGATGAGGAAACTTAGTCACAGGGGACTTAAAGTAGGGTACAAAAAGAGTGGCAAAATTAGCGTTTAAACCTATACTCAGTGCCTCAATGACTGGGGTCCAGAAAATTGAGTCTCCACAAAAAAGAGTCTAATAATAAAATACTGTGAGAGGAATCCTCCAGATTATAGACTTTATGAACATTCTGTTTATTTTTCTCTTTATGCAAATGAAGTAGCTGTTTTCTCTGGTGTTCTGGGACTTTCGTGTAATAGAATTTGAAGGCATATTAGGATGGTAATAGAGTATGCAATTTGGTGTCATGTTTTGTCTGGCATCTGGTAGGCAAAGTTCGAATTTTTGAGTGAGAGTAATAATAAAAATTTACTTAAGGAGAAACTAAGAGTCATTTCCTGAAAAGATGTGATGTTTAGGGATTAAAAAAAAAGAAATTAGCCATGAATCAGAGATTTATTGACAATCTGCTATGTGAAACAGTGCTAGGAAATAGGTATAAAAAGTAAATAAGGTATGATCTCTATCCTACAGTAACTAAGAGTATAAAAGGGATAGTAGGCAACAGTAAAGTGTAAATAACCAAATTCTATAAGATGTACAATGGTGTAACAAATAGAAGGGCATAAAAGGCGATTGGTAAGAGGGCAGGATGAGATTGGAGGGACATTCTGTGATTCCCAAATGGCTTTGAACTTGATATAAAAAAAAAGGAACAAACAGGAAGCCAACAAGAGATTTTAAGCAGTTAACTGGCATAATCAAGAGAGGATTTATGGTTATATACTTGTAGTTCCAGAATAAGGAAAATCTGATGCAAAAGCATCATGAATTATTCTTTAAAAGCACAAATCACTTCTGTCACTTGTTAGTTTACACCCTTCAAGAGATTCTCATCTTAGAGTAAACGACAAGGATCCTGGATGGCCTCACTCCTTCATAGCCTCTCTGACCTCATTCCTGATTATTCTTCCCTAATTTACCCTATTCCAAACACACTGGCTGCCCTGTTCTCAGATTCAAAGTAGCTCCTACCTCAAAGTCTTGCATTTGGTGTTCTTTCTGCCTAGAATATTATCTCCCCAGATTCTTATAGGACTTTATTACTTCTTTCATGTCTCTTCATAGATGTCACTCTCTCAGGAATAAGCAAATCATGATGCTATGAACTAGGTTAGAAATACTGGAGGGGAAATGAACTTTGGAGGAAAGATGATGAGTCTCACATTGGTACATAGTGATTTTGAGATGTCAGTGGGTTTCAGTTGGGCCTTCCAGATAGAGCCTTATAGTAGAAGGTTGAAAGGGAATGTTAACATTTAAGGAAGCAGAGGGGAAAAAATATACAGCATATAGGAAGCAGAACAAGTAGCCTGTATAGATTAAATACATCTACAAATTCTGATGAGTACCTCCTATCAGAAGTAGGATTGATTCTATTGTCCCTTGAATCTGGCTGGCCTTGCAATGTGCTTTGACCCAAAGAATATGATAGAAGTGATCTTATGAGTGTTCCAGATGCAGACATGAAGAGATCATTCATCTGTTTTGCCCTTTTGGAACAATGTCTTGAGATCAACCTTGAAAAGAAGCCCATATGCTTGCTCTACAGGAGTATGAGGGGACACATGGAAGAAAACTAAGGTAACTTCATTGATATTAATGTGGCCAACTTACACATCCCAGTCACGCCAGCCCTCTGGCTGAACACAGCTGCATCAGTGACCCCAGAACTGCCTTGCCAATCAATAGAATTGAGAAAAAAAAATTTAAATCATTAAGTGTAGGGTGGTATGTTATGCAGCATACATATCTGATACAGAACTTAGTACCTAGAAATGTGGTACTGCTTTAACAAAAACCAAAACTAAAACTATAATATGTAGCAATGAATTTGAGACTTGGAGGAGGAGAGGTAAAAGCTAAAATTTGGTGTGAAGATATTTAATGGAGAATGGAGACAGAGTCTCATGTCACATATTGGTGAAAAGTTGGCAAAATAGTTACTTATGGAAACTTGCAAAATGGAAAATGTACCTAATGGACCTGTGGATACAGATAAGGGTATTTTCAGGAAAAGTGTTAAAAATGTCTATTTAATTTTTCCTCTGGAGGATGATATGCTATAAGGAGAGAATAAACTAAAGAGGGAATAATTCTGTGTGCATTTGGAATGATGTGCTGACATGGAAAATAGAATGGTTTCTCACCTCTAGTCATCTAGCAAAGGATTTTCAGGGTAATAAATGGCCTAAGGTAAAAACCAATTTAAGGATATACCTAAAAATTCTTTGATAATACCTCAAAAATAGTTAAGTGATTCCTAGAAAACTCTCTCATATAAAATAGACATCTCCACATAGAAGAACTTCTAAGAATCCTAATGCTATTTTCCTTAGTAGCCTCATACATGGTCCAAAGTAAAGAGAGGCTTTTCTCAAAAATAAATTATATAAATTATGGATATGGCTTTTGGGACATGGAGTAATCTACAATGAGATTCTTAATAAGCCCAAAACATTAAGTGTTGTATTGTTAAAACACAGCTAACTTGGTCTTAGAGAAAAAATGAAAGAAAGGCCCCTGGGCTCTGTGATTTACATGGACAGGAGGCAGATTAAGAAAGCTCATCAGCCACAAATACAAGTCATTCCTTATAAAAAGGGAAAGGCATCTATGGAAAATCCAAGAGCCCAGAGTAAAGAACAAAGAACCAAGTGGAATGAATAATAGACTAGGGAATCACTTTCAGAGAACAAAAATAGGCTGACATCAAGGAATTTCCCCTGTCCCTAGTAAAGAGGGAGCAGGCTGGATTTAAGAATTGATAAAGACCAGACACTTCTGAATGCTTCCTATTTTTCTTGGTTTTGAATGGGAGAATCTATTTTCTGGTCCCTGTTACATCATTATATGTTGTATGTGTGGAGAGAATTAGGGGGAGATATTTTATCTTTCTAGTTAATAGGCCATACCCTAGAAACAACAGAGTTCGGGTTTCAATCTGAAATCAGGTTCTTTGTAATCAGTAAATTACTTGAATGATTCGCTTTTTTAGTGTCCAGAAATTAAAGTACTTTTTAATATGAAGGTCATATTTTCCATGTTTGTCAAAGCCTTAAAAATTCTGATGTTCAGTTAAACTGAAAGATTCTGTAGGATTGGATTATCTTTAAGAGGAAAAAAAAAAGTCCCCCAAGCCCCACAATAATCAAAAGATCTTTGTAAGCTCATAGGGAAGGTTTCTCATATAGGATTTAATTAGTAAGAAGAAAATTTAAGCACTACAATAAAATACTTTTTTAGAAAACAGAAAGGACTGGAAATATACAAGTTAGGAACAAAAGCACTTAAACATTGGCCAAAAGCATTTTAAAAATAAATAATCTTATGATCTAAAATAATAATGTTTTTTGGTGTGTGTGTGTGTGGTACTATGTGGAAAATACAAACTACAATTCTATTTAAGATGACAAGTTCTATAATTCTAAGTTAATCAAATAAGATGGTACATAATAAGAATGTTATATGTATTTTTTATACTGTATATTTTCTCTTTTTCCTCTAAAAGAATCTATGACCAAAGGATAATACTAAAGTATTTTGACGTGCACAAAAGAGACAAGTTTCCTTGTGGGGGACAAAACCCCACAGCTCCTCTGAAAATAAGAGCTCAAAGTTAATATGTATCATCAGTCCATCAATAAATAAAAATAAAAGAATAGTCACACCCAACTGATGTATTTGACAAACCTCATCTATATTCTAATCAAACACAGGTCATGAGTAGTGAATGATAAAACTGCATGAGAATTTTGGTGCTCTTGGGTTAGGAGGGGGTGTACTTTGCATGTGGAAGGAATGAAAACAACTGTGACCAGAGGCTACTTTTTTTTTGCTGTAATTCTTTGTAATGTCTCTTATCAGAAGATAGAGTCTATTTCTCTACCCATTAAATCTGAGTTGTCACTGTGACTTGCTTTGACCAAGAGAATGTGGCAGAAGAGACAATGGGTAGTTCAAGAGTTTGTCAGCTTGTTTTTAGTCCTCTAAGAGCAGTGCCTGAAAACCACCATGTAAGAAAGCCAGTGTAGCTTGTTAGAGGATGAGAGCCCATGTAGAGAAGCACCTGTGTACCTCAGCACAGAGCACCAACTGTAAAATATATGAGGGGGCCCATCTTGGATCTTCCAGTCATAGCCAATCTCCATAAATGAGCCCGGGAACCTCCCAGAATCATGGGAAATCCTAACTGGGTTTGTTTTCAACCAGTGAGTTTTAAGGTGACATGTTAGCAAGTAATAGGTAAATGATACATAGCCTGAGAGGTATGAAGGGAATCAGAGGAAAGTAAAACCAATGAGGTCATGGAAGTACAATCTCTGACAGGAGATAAGAGAGAGGCAGAGCTGAAGAAGCAAACAAGGGATAATATAAGGAAAGAGATGCATCTGTTAGTTTTAATAATTCAATTCCTGTTTAATTTGACTGAAAGTTGTCCTTTTCATCCATACTGGCTTTCACTGACCCAGCTATGAACAAACTGACTGCCTTGAGTTTTGTTCAAGCACTTGACTACCTATGATAGAGTGAAAGGCTCTTCATCTTTTTTTTTCCCCTTATATTTCCTATTTGAAGTGATAGCTAACACTTAGTGGGAAATTTATATTGTATCTCATGAAGTGGTAAGTAAGCTATTGCATACTGAACTTTCTTTTTCTTTTTTTTAAAGATTTTTTAATTTATTTATTCATGAGAGACACACACACACACACACACACACACACAGAGAGAGAGAGAGAGAGAGAGAGAGAGAGAGAGAGGCAGAGACACAGGCAGAGGGAGAAGCAGGCTCCATGCAGGGAGCCCGACTTGGGACTCGATCCCGGGTCTCCAGGATCATGCCCTGGGCCAAAGGCAGCACTAAACCACTGAGCCACCCAGGCTGCCCCATACTGAACTTTCATCTCAGTCTTCTGCTAATTCTCCCTTACTTTAAATAGAAAATTCTTTATAAAACCCTACTCTGTGCTAAGACATTTATGTGTAAAAGAACACATGGCTCAATCCAGATGGTTTTCTTACAAACAAAAAATAATTTTTATTAATAATATATCAAAATATAATACACACATACACACACAATACAGGAGACAGATCAGGTTATTTTGTGCTAGATTTTTTTAAGCCAGAATAAAATTGTGATCACTACAAACCACCATTAAAGAATAACCTACTGACTTAAATTTTCTAAAAAGCTATAATGATTTTCATCCTTACAACAAATTAGAGAATCTCAACCCAATTACAGAAAAAACTCCTACCAACAGTGTTAGATGATCCTAATTGTAAAGTAAGAGACCTTAGATTTAAGCATAACATCCAACCTAATTATATTCCGAACACATTAAATAGCATAGCATTCTCCAGGAAGGGAACTTAGTTGATTTGTTGCTTAAATTATGGAAAAACAATTCAGTTATAGGACATATTCTTGCATTTAAAAGATCAGCTTTTCCATGTAATGGCTGTGTAATTTGTGTTAAGAAGTAGATTCCAGTTCCAGAGAATGATCATGCTCTTGAAATTGTGTTCTCATCAGCTCTACAGACATTTGAATTGATCTGAACTTGGAGTTCTCGCCAAAATCTTATTTAGGCTAGTTTCCCTTAATAGAATTACATAAATTTTAACTTAAGTTTTCATAACTTCCTCTTGTGTATAATGATGTTCTTGTCCATCCCTGATAAAATAATTATGAGAAAATATGGCACAAAAGTTATTCTCCCTGGGGAAAGGAACAATATATTTATGAATATTCTTTGAAGTTCTTAAAAATATTCTTGAGAACTTCAGAAAGGTTCTCAAATATTAAGCAATTTCAATGTCTGATGCTTGTTTTCAGATTTTTCAGCCTTCTGAAGTTCCATTTTCTCTTAACATTCAGATAGAATTACTTGAATTCCAGAGAAGAATTCAGCAACTTCTTAAGTGGCTATGGATCATCCCTCTCTTTCTTTTCTATTAGGATTTTCATGGAGATAATATTTCTCCTAAAACTTTGGTTCCAAATTTTTGTCTCCTCTGTCTCAAAATGTATCAGTCATTTTTAGGGTGATCATATCACTTGCTTTTCAAGGCAGGGCACTTACAGGGACAAAACAGGTGGTATTAGTAATGACCTCAAGAAAATGGTATTGTCCTGAACAAACCTGTAAGGCAGATCACCTATTTCATACCAAAGGGTATTTCTAGTGAATTATGGCCCTCCTCAAACTTTTTCTTCCTTAAGATCCTTACTCTCACTTCTACTAGACCTTTTGTACATCTTTGTTTATGATCCCCAAACTCCATACCTCTTTCTGTATACTGCTAGAGGTACCTTAAAATTCAATTTTATTTATTAATTTTTAAAATATGTTATTTGATAAAGAAAGAGAGAGAGAGAGAGAGCGCGCACAAGTTGGGAGAGAGGGAGAAGCCCTGGTGTAGGGCTTGACTGCAGGTCTCTGGGATCCTGACCTGAGCCAACAGTATATGCGTAACCAACTGAGCCACCCAGGTACCCCCAAAATTCTATTTTATTTTGCAGAACTCAGCTCTTCTCTTGTTATTATTCAAGCAATGAATGTAAAGAGTACTGCATATTTGTCAACTAAAATGACCTATCAAATCATTTTCTGAAACTGGAGAACCCATATACTCATGGGCATTCCTCCTTAGTGTAGAAGACACAATTAGGTTTTAGGTTTGTTTAGTATATACAACATTTATAAATCTTCCCACTATAACTGGATTTCGACCTGGACAATATTGTTGTGCACCTTAGGACTCCTGTGATCCCAAAATCCTGGATTTTGTACCCATCTCTCATATTCTGCTAGTATCTCATTCCTGACCTTCAGTTGAATGACCTTGGACATGAGCGTTGTCTGGCTAATGTAGAGAGCTTGAAGTTTCTGGGACCCACCTTCTTTCTTCCTCCAGCAGCTATGAACCAACAGCTGACTGGTGTGAGTATAAAAGCCCAGCTTTTTTCCTAAAACCACAACCTTTGTGGTTTACTTTGAATTTCAGAGTATCTCCCCTAATCAGATTAAGTCTGCAACTTTGCTGTTTCCCTGTGCAAAACAGTTAACATAGCAGGCCCAAGAGTGTTTTCCCTAAACAGTCTTGTTAACTAGGTTTATCCTTGGCTTACATCTAAGAACTTCAATTTCTGGAGGCCTCCACCATTCTCTAAATGAGAAGTGTTGATCACAATGCTTAAAGTATTTGTACGATGTGATTTAGGCTAAACATGTGCCTCGCTTTTGGAGGAAATTCCTTTTGAGTTCATTGAGTCTGTAGAGAAGACTTAGGAATCTAATTTAATAGCAGACTTAAGGAGATTCTGACACTGGGGGATCTAGAACATTCTTTGCAAAAGTAGATCTAGCATCTCATAGGGTAAACTGGAAAAATATTTGCATATAATGAATATATACATATGCCTCTATATTTTATATTCATTTATATATGACCTGTAAATATCTAATATTATTGATGTAGTACTTTTATTTGTACATGAGGCATTTGTTGGCAGACATACTTAATATTCCAATAGCTTTTAACCATGATGACATGATATAATTGTATGTTACAGTCAAATTTTGGGTGTAGGGAAAACATTTGTTGTTAATAACATTTAAAGTCAGCTGGTTTTAACAAATAAATTAGAGTGATCACAGGTTATCTATATAATAATGGCATTTTCATTTATTTAAATTTTGACACGCTTTATCCAATAGAAGAGGAATAAGTTTGAGCAAGATCCATGGGTCTTCAAGAATAGCCTATTAGGGAAGCCTGGGTGGCTTAGTGGTTGAGTATCTGTCTTTGGTTCAGGGTGTGATCCCAGGATCCCACACTGGGCTCCCTGCATGGAGCCTGCTTCTCCCTCTGCCTGTGTCTCCACCTCTCTCTCTCTCTCTGTCTCTCATGAATAAATAAATAAAATCTTTTATTCTTTTCTTTTTTTCTTTTTTAAAGAATAGCCCTAATAGACTTTGAGGGCCCTGGCTGATCACTGCTTTTTCTACTGTACCTTTAGGAGCTATGTACTAATGAATTGTATTGATTTACTTCCACAGAAATATTGTTTTTTGTTTTCATAAAAATCTGTGTCAAGTATGAGTGTGAGTCATACATGTCAATGTCATTGGTTATATGTTAACTTTTACTGCTGTGCGGAAGAGTAAGAAATGCAGCATAGGAGTTGTAGGCATTTTGAAACTGTTAAAGTTCACTGCTTTACAAAATAATACCAATAACAAAATACAAAACTATGGCTTTGAAATTCTCATATCTGAAATAGAGCACATAGTAATGAGAAACAGATGGCATCATTTCTTTTTTCAACAGTGGGGAGGGAAATGTGGAAACAATATTTGGTTTACAGTCTCCTTAAATAATCAATAGATTTTGGATTTTCCAAAATCCAATCCAAGACAATGGATTTTCTTTTCCACTTTCAACCTGAAAGTTTCCCTTTGTTCTATCTCTCACCAACCAGTATGCTATTGTACAAACCAAGAGTACCAAAAGTACTCTTGCTCCACCAAATATATACCTTTAAATAAAACACACAAATTACACAAAAATGGAGATAGGGTTTTAAGAAAAACCAAAATCCAACAAACTCTAGGATCTCTCCCCGCTCCCGACCCCAAATGTCATCACCAGAACTTTGGAATAGTTCCTGTATTTGTGCTCAGAGATCAGGAAATTCTTCCCTGATAATTTTTAAATTATGAGTGATATTTTTTTCTGCTATACATCAAGTGTTTCTCTCTTTCCGTAGAGTCTAATTGTCTTCTGAGTTCTTTTTCATTTCACATTTCTGTTTATACCCTCTGTCAGAGAATCTATATAACATTCTTCCCTGAATGTTCCCAAAACTCTTCCCCAATCCTGCTTCTTGGAAGACAACTAGAAAAATGAACAATAATCAGCAGCAAATCCTAATGATCTTTGGAAGCCTGGGCAAAGGATACATTGAAGGGAAAAAAGAGAGAAAGAGACTTTAAATGCTTTGAGGTCATTAACAAAGTTGTGAAATTTGTGAGGAATGTGGGAGAAAAAAAAAGCCTTTTTATTATTTGCTAACATTCACAGTCTCTAATTTTTCATTTCCCTAGTTGAGCTTTAACTTAATTATAAAACAAAATCTATAGCTGCAGCCAGGCCTAGGGGTAGAGTCTGTACAACTAATCAACTTTAATTCCCTGGGTTCGATTTAATTACAAAACAACATTTGGTGCAGCTGCTAAACACTTACCAGGTGACCACATGATAATACTGGAGTAGTATTTACAAGTCTCCAGCTTTTGCTCTATTCTATCAGCACAATTAGGTTTCAGCTATATAAAATTCTAGGATTTACAATAACAAAGAATTTTCCTGATTTTATACCCCTCCATTAAAATATGAAATTGCACCACAACAAATTCATGTCAGGAAGTAAAATTTAATGATGAAAGACATATCTTGATCAAGGACAATAATAACAAATTGAATATCAATAACACTTTTTTTTTATAATTCCACATTGTATTTTGACAATATAAATGCCTTTCAGACCTTTTGCTAGGTAATGTACTACATACGTTACACATGCTAATATAAACTTTCTCTTATAAACATGAAATCATCAATATTGTGCATAATGTTTCACAGCCCTTTTTCAAATCAATAGTATATTAATTTATATTAATTAATAGTATATTAATAGCATATGTATTTCATCTTTTTCCATGTCAGGAAGTAAATCACTACAATCATTGTTTTTAATGAGTGAATAACACACTTCTTTTCCTTAATTCATTCTTTCTGGGAGATAGGCAAAGTGAAACCAGCTTATATATACTGTGAGTTACCAATGTGCTTTTTCAGTTATAATATATATTACTTTTTAAGATAACTAGACATACATAACTCATTCTCCTGCCTGCTTTTGAGTGTTTTAAAGTTCCATAAGATAATTTAGGGGGTGATTACTTGTGTTACAAAATATTTTTTACGTGACAAAATAAAAATTAACCATTGATATTTTTAAGATAGCCAGCTTCTCTGATATATTTAAAATATACTGGATTTATACAAACATCCAGGAAGATGATTGCAATAAGTAAGATTTGATTTTTCATTTAACAATATTTAGGGAGAAGTTCCATGCACAATGAACTTTTCATCTTACTGTTTTTTATTCACCTTAGTTCACTCAAATACACCTTATACAATGTGTGGGATCCCAGTTCCTTCCAAGGTCTATAGAAGGATAAATTATTTGAATTTAGGAAAAAAATAATAAAAAGTATCAGCAAGGGAGTTAGCGATGCTGAAATAAATATGAGTCATTATTTTCAGAGCAACTTAGAAAGAAAATAATATAGACTGCCATCTAATCCAAATAAAGATTTGATGTAGATGTATAAATGCAATGGAATGTAATTCTTTTGCTTCTTTTCCCCATTAGATGTCAATCTCCTTCTTTTCTTTCCCTTTAGTGTAGAACTGGGTAAAAGCTAAAGAGAGGCTGTATCATAGGTAATTATATCTATGAAAAGCAGAAAAATCTAGAAAAAAAACCCAGAATACATTAAATTCACCACAAAATATCTGGAACAATAATCCCCCTTTTCACTTTTCAACCTCAAGTGCTGGTTTGGATTTTACCTAATGCTGCCCTGCATGATGATGTTGGTCCCTGTACAAAGACAACACTGTATGTTTCAAAGTCGAAAGGCTAATTTCTCAGTACTAGCAGTGTCTGTCAGTGTCTTATCCCAGAGAGTATCTTTCTCTACTGAACAGTGACTGAGTCACAGGAGAAAACAATTCTGCTTGCTGGAAGAAAATAGGATGGAAGGAATTATGACGGTTACCAGATGTTCCACTGCCCCTGAGGGGGCACCAGAATGTTTCTGCATATGCTGTAAACAGCATAAACTGTCAAATCATGGGACCCTGGGGCTTGGTGCTCATGCTGCTCTGATGTGCAAAGTCATAGCATTTGAGAGTTGAAAAGATCCTTAGAGATGCTCTTAGTCAAAGGTTTTAAACTATGTCTTGAGGAGTTCTATGTTTCCTAAGTGTGACTCAGAGATTACTGAAGAGTAAGGGGATCTCCCCAAAATAGTAACAGCATTCATGGAAAGAAATGTAAACATCTTACATCAGGGTAACAACAAGACAGGATATTTTATCAAACAAAAACGAGTTGTGAAAGTCTGGGGTAATTCTTATGGTTCAGGAAAGGAAACTTGTGGAAAATCACCATCTCAGTAGCTCTATGACATTCCTAGAGGGGAGACCTCAGAAGTCAGAGGTTGATTCAGGAATCTAGGCCATAATAGGTCATGTGGCTTGGGAGTCTAGAACTTAAATTATTCCCTAAGACAAAATATCAGGGCAGGAAATAAAGGCTTCTCAATACAAGTCAACCAATTCTTACAATCCTTCTTAATTTAAATATCTATGGCAAATTAAAATGTTGCTTAGAAAATATTATTTTTCAATGCTATTTTTTTTTTCTTTTAAGTAGGCTCCATGCCCAGCAGGGAGTCTAACACAGGGCTTAAACTCATGACCCTGAGATCAAGACCTAAGCTGAGGGATCCCTGGGTGGCGCAGCGGTTTGGCGCCTGCCTTTGGCCCGGGGCGTGATCCTGGAGACCCGGGATCGAATCCCACATCGGGCTCCCGGTGCATGGAGCCTGCTTCTCCCTCTGCCTGTGCCTCTGCTTCTCTCTCTCTCACTGTGTGCCTATCATAAATAAATAAAATTAAAAAAAAAAAAAAGACCTAAGCTGAGATCAAGAGTTGGATGCTCAACTGACTAACCTCTCTATGCTATTTTTAAATGGCAATTTAATACTGTATTGTCTTTATGATGATTTAATTCTTATTCTATGTTACCTGCTTTCAAATAAAAAAATATCCTGTGAATTCCCAAAGAACCTCCTCATTGCCACCACTGAAAAGGGAGAGAGAGAGTGAGAGAGAGAGAGAGAGAGAGATTGACAAAAAGGGGGTAAAGAAAAAAAGAAAAAGAAAGAAGGAAGGAAAGAAAGAGAAGAAAGGAAAGAGAGAAGGGAAGAAGGGAGGGAGGGAAAGAAAGAAGGAAGAAGGGAAGAAGAAAGAAAGGAAGAAGTAACTATTTCTGTGGCTATAACTAAAGCCCGTTATGAAGGGACATGAGACTTTAACATAAGCAATGGCATTTCTCTAGGGTTAAACAGATATTGATAACAGCAGGGTAGATGCACCTGCCTGACTCACCATCACTGTTGATGCATACAACCTCCTGAACTTGACTGCCTGGGCCACACTCTTTTCCATTGTCTGGTTCACAGTCTCCAAGCCTCACTGCTTTCCATTCATAGCAGGATGGCTCTTCACAGGGAATGGCTTCCAGTAAGTGAGGGCAGTTCCCAGTGCCCCCGGAGCCTCCAGTGGGCTCATTGGTAATGCGCCGCTTCCTCAGTTTGAAACCTGAATTATTGGGGAAGGACATATTTATTGTTATTGACATAGGTTGAACATTTCAGAGGGCTGAATGAAAACTTGAGGGAAAGTTGGATGAGTAGAGGGTAGAAGTCATATCTGCTTTAATCACTAATATATCCCCAAACTCTTGCTTAATGTGAACTCATTAATCATTCATTAAATGAATAAATGATTGAATGAACAGAATGACCAAGGAGGGAAGGCAAGAAAAGTCATATATCTCTTAACTACTTCATAGGACTGGAGAGAGGTAGAGAGGCAGAAGCAGAGAGACAAAGAGAAAGACACACATACACATATACACACACACCAAGAAAATGATTTTGGTTGATTTGGAAAGTCTGTAGTTATAAAATATTCAAAGAAACAATGAAATCTCAAGCTATTTAGAAATATTCATGACCAGACAAAGTGCTATTACCTTGAATTTTTCAACACTATCTCATAATTAAATTTGAAAAGAAACCTCTGAGAAGTTGGATGGTCCCAGATAAATCGTCTCTTTGAGCCTTAGTTGATTTTAGATGCCCTGGAAATAGGAACTAGTGATGATATAAAGCATCTGGACTCTAATGAGGAGTGTTCAGAGCCATGCTCTGTGCTTTAATAGTACCTAAGTGTTGCCCTTCTGGACAGTGTATACCAAAATTAATAAGTCTGCTTACTGCTATGTGAACATATTAGAATTTCCAGCAAAATTAATGTCTGTTTACTGTTATGGGAACATATTAGAATCACTAGAATACTGTCTTTGAAAGAAAATAAAATGTTTTTAATTACTAGATCATGTGAAAATTACCCCATCGTGCTCATAAGAAACCACTGCATTTATTCTACTCCTCTTAGATATATCATTTACATCAAAAGAGCAATAGAAATTTTTTTTTCCCTTTCTTACCTTCACAGTAATAAGGAGTTCTGTTTATTGAGGACTAGCTATGGATCAGGCACCGAATTAAGTGCTTTATGTTTATGATCTCATTGAATCTTTAGAGAAAACTTTGGTAGCAGATATCATATCCTTTTTACAGAAAAGGGGACAAAGATTTAGATAATTAACTTCAGTTTTAATATTCTGGTACCAACATTAGAGTAGGTTTATTCATCTTTTGCAATCGATACTCATTGGCCATTCTGGAAAATATCATAGATGAATAAGCACAAGTAGCACAGAGGAGCATTATAAAATAATTCATGTTTGACTCAACCGATGGGAGTTTTAAGCACATCATATTAATAGCACATACCTTTTTTGCCTTGCTGGTCATTACAGTTTTCATAAGTACAAGGTCCCCAAGCTGACCAAGGTGAAACCTCACATTCAATAGGACAGGGAATGTGGCACAGCTGTGTAGTATTAGGGACAGGGCCAGTGCATGATTTCAAGTCCACTGGTTTTGAGGCTGTTTGGAGAAAAATACAGAGATTCCTTAAGAATTAAATAGTTATGGTTAACAATATGATTGTTCTGTGTGTATAAAGAAGGGAAAGTGCCACCAAGACATTCATCCTAGAAAAAAAAAAAAGAAGGGATAGGGAAAAAAGCAGCATAGTGTAGTTCAAGGAAACTGGACTAGAAGTCTTGGAGATTGTTTGATCACCAGCTTCATCACTTATTAGCCCAGTGGTTAATAATGTCGAGACTAACTTTCTCAATCGGTAAAATAATCTTTAAGGTCAATTTTATCTCTAAAATTCTATATTTAGATTCTAAATAAATGGAATCTGTTTCAGAGGACTGAACACAGTGGGAGAGGGCCTACAGGTATATATGGAAAAAGTCTCCACTGGGTGGCTTCTGGTGGAGCAATCTTCCTTCCCTTTTGGTCCACAAAAGGATAATCAGTGGACATAATGAAGACCCCATTCCACCAATGGGGTTTCTCTCTCTACACCAGCTATGTGACTCACAAGATACCTTCCAGAACTTCTGTAGAATACATTATCTGCATATGTGATCCAAATCTTAGAATTGCTAAGGCAACTAATTCAAAATTGTCCATGTCTTTTCATATGTTGACCAATGAACTGTGAATAAATAGTGCTTGTCCTTGCTTCCCTTCTATTTTGATGCTTGAAGTTTGGCTACTTTGTATGGGACACACTTTGACACTTAATGTCAAGATGTGTCCATAGTGGCTAAAAATGACTTAAGAAAGAAAGATATTTGAAGCTTTACGGAAAGCAGAAGAAAACCAAGTTTAGCGGTATATTATATAATATAAAGCTATAGTTGCTATTGTTGTAAAGATTTTAAGGAGTAAATGTCTTTGACATTCCCTTTAATTAAAGCTAGTTGCTGTTTCTATCTGGTAATTTGGAATGCCCACCCTTGTGGAATAGTGGACTGAAACAACAGAGGTCTTAGATAATTCTCATTCTCTTTATGTAAAAAACTATCAATTGCAATCACGTGGGTTACATTTAGAAGCTCATAGAGAAATTAAGATATTTTAAGCTATATTATCCTAACTTTTAAATAAAAGTACTAAATATATTTATTTATAGTTTAAGCCCTAAGGCAAACTGTAGGTATTGTGCATCCCTCAACTTCCTGCATGTACACACACACACACAATCATAAATGCTACCTGAAGGCTATTAACTCCTCTTTCTAAAATAGTTTTTTAGCTCTGAAAAACATTCTACAGATTTTTTTTTCTCCTAGGAGTGCATATCTTAAACTTTTTCACTCCTCGCCTTTCCCCCACCTCCCACTGCAGTGAAAATAAATGGGTACTCCTACTCCACTTAGTATGGAGCATCATGAGCATTTTCACTTAAGTTTATCAGAATTGTTGCTACTGTGCATCATAACATCAGTCACAGCCAAGAAGGATTAATTTTGTTGCTTTCAATGGTGAAAGCATTTGGCACACTAATGACAGAAAATACAGAAATAAATGCTTCATTTCTTTAAATATAAAAAATAACAATGTCAATGATACATATTTCACATAAAATGAAAAAAATTAATATCTGTACAGGCTTAAGAGTCTTGTGATGGTTAATTTTATGTGTCAACTTGTCTGGGCTGAGGGATGCCCACATAACTGATAAAACCAAATTGTTTTAAGGTGTATCTGTGAGGATGTTCTGGAAGAGATTAGCATTGGAATCAGTAGATTGAGTAAAGAAGACAGCCCTCACGAGTGCAGGTGGGGCATTATCCTAACCATTGAGAACACAGGTAGAAAACAAAAAGTGGACGAAGGGTAAAATCTTTTTCGAGTTGTGGAATCCATCTTCCCCTGTTCTTGGAGATGAGTTCCTGGTTTTGGAAAACCAGAATTACAGCAGTGACCATCTTCCCATAATTCTGTGAGCCAATTCCTATAATACATCTCCTCATATATCTATACATATATCCCATTGATCTGTTTCTTTGGCAAATCTTGACTAATATAAGGCTACAATATTCAGAAAAACTCCTATAACTACAAATTAACATAAGTAATTTCTTCACTTGTGGAGTCTTTCACACTGCAATTTAAATTAGCAACTGTGTATATAATTACCTGAAAAGTTCCAATTTTTCTTTTTTTAAAATACTATTTATTTGAGAGAGAGAGTGAGAGAGAGAGCACAAGCGGGGTGAGGGGTAGAGGGAGAAACAGACTCCCTACCAAGCAGGGAGCCCAATGTGGGGCTGGATCCCTGGACCCCGAGATCCAGACCTGAGCCAAAGGCAGATGCTTAACCAACTGAGCCATCCAGGCACCCTCTATTTTTTTCCTTCAATAGACTAAAAGTGACTTTAAAATTTAGTGTTATTACATTGATTTGGAAATTATGTCACTAGGAAGGGAAGTCTATTTTTTTGCAAAGCCTACTTTGACCATGCAATTGTAAGGTTGAAAACTTGAGAAGGGAAAACAGGTTTTATCAGGCTAACACATTGTTTCTTATACCTGGTCATTTTTTAAAATAAGCTTAATTTTAGCTTTTGGTGTATTTTGAATAAATCAAACAGAATAATTAGTCATTAGAATCTTCTTGAGCTATTAAGAGAAAAACATGATGAATAAAGGCTTGAGAAAGTATTGCCTGAAACAAAATACTCTTCAGATCTTCTGCTAAGCTAATCAAGTCTATACTGAATAATAGTCATTGAAAATTAACCTCAATTTTATAGACGTCTTTATATAAATAAATAAATACATATTTGAATATATATATTTGTTGTATATGATTCTATTCCTTTGGTGATTTTTATTTTAGTCTTTTTTGTAAGTAGAATATATATATTGATTAATGTAAAATCACAGATACAAGCTGAGCTCCTCAATAACTAAGTCAATTCTATATTTGCCCAGGAATTATTTGGAATCAGTGTGATTCAATAAATTAAGCAGAGGATAGTCTCAGGAGAATTTACTAGATTCTAGTTTAATCTATGAGATATAATTCTTGTAGTTCTGTATTATATAACTTAGTGCTTACTGCTGATCCCATATTCTCAAATATTGAGATTTGAATTTTTTAGAATGGTACAGTAATTATTTTGTATATTTTTATCACTTAAGAAATTATTCATCCAGTATAAGTTTCAAAGAACTTCTATTAATTTAAAAAATATTATTGTTGATCTCTTGAAAATAAAGGTGACATATCATTGTTTGCATATGATTTTAAGGGTATACAATCATTTGTATTCTTCATGAGGTCATAAAAGAATGTCCAAACTTTTCTGGACCTAATTAAACAAGCCAAAAACACATGAGGCCCCTAAAAATACAAAAACATTTTTGTTTTACTGTATTTGCCCCCTCTTTTCCTATTTTCTTGATAAAAATAATATATTTTAGATTTTCCACTTTGATTTTTCAATTATTTTCTTTTAGTCTACATTGTCAAATTTATGTGTACAAATGTCGTGGTGTTCCTTTGTTATTCTTTTGCTGGCTGGCTGTAAGGTCTACAGTAATACACCTCCTGTTAAATTGACATTCCCCTGATGATGGTGATTGGTGTCTTTTCTCTTTTTACTCTATCAGCCTTGCTAGAAGCTTCAATTTTAATGCTCTGTTCAAAGAATCAGCTCTTTGTTTCATTGATTTTCTCTATTGTTTTGTTTTCAATTTCATTGATTCCTGTCTTCTTATTTTTTATTATTTCCTTCCTTCTGTGGCTTTCTTCTTCTTTTGCTCTCTTTTTCCTTGGTTCTTGAACTGGGAGCTCAGATTATATTGATTTCTGTCTTATCTTCTTTCCTGATGTATTTAGTGTTAGGAACTTCTATCTCAGCACTGCTTTAGCTATGTCACACAGATTTTTGATACATTTTCATTTTCATTCAAAGTATTTTGATTTTCCTTGAGAATTCCTTTTTCACACATGGATTATATAAAAGTGTGTCCTTTATTCTCTAAGTGTTTGAAGATTCTACTGTTATCTTTTGGTAACAGAATTCTAATTTGATTCCAATTGTGCTCAAAGGACATGCTCTGTATGATTTAAATTCTTTTAAATTTGTTGAGGTTTGTTTTATGAATAAGAATATGGTCTATCTTGGTATATGTTCTATAGACACTTGAAAAGAAGATGGATTCTGTTCTTTTTGGATGGACTGTTCTATAAAGGCCTAGCAGATTCTGTTGAATGAGATGGTGTTGTTCAGTTCTTCTAAATCCTTGCTGATTCTCTGCCTAGTTGTTCTATTAAGTGTTGGGGGTAAAATGTTTTCATCTCTGACTTTAATTGTGAATTTGTGTATTTCTCCTTTTATCAGTTTTTATTCACATATTTTATGACATATTGTTTAGTACATACACATTTAGGATTTGTCTTCTTGGTGGATTGACTCCTTTGATAACATAATGTTCTTCTCAGTTTCTATATTTTTTGCTTTCATGTCTGATTTATCTGATATTAACATACCACTCCTGCTTTTCTTTGGATAATATTTTCATGATGTCTTGTATTCCATTTTTTTTGTTTTCAGTCTGGGTATATTGTTATAGCTGAGATGAGTTTCTTGTAGAACATGTCATATTTTTTAATACACTCTACCAATTTGTGTCTTTTTTCCTTTAGGAGTTTAGTTTTGTTTTTGTTTTTGTTTTTTTTTTTCTAGATACAGAATAGATTTCAATCTTTATATTGCATTAGGAGCAAATTATAACATTGCCTGAGCAGGCACTTGTTAGGGCTTTTAAAAAAATCTGCACCTGCCAGTGTTTCTGGATTCTGGCTTCTTTCACACCAAGTCTGAGATATGAGAGGCAGAAAGATAACCAAGGGAACTTATGGCTTTGTTTCTTGGGCCTTAAGATCTCTAGCTTGCCTTCCTTCTTCTCTCCAACTTTCAGAGTTGTCTTATGGTTTGTTTGTCATGTATTATCAGGATATATATTTTTTTCAATTTAGCAAGAGCATTAGGAAAACTGACATGTCCTCTATCTTCCTGGAAGCAGGAGCCTATGTGTTATTTTAAAAGTAAAACCTTTCAGGCAGCCCTGGTGGCTCAGCAGTTTAGCACTGCCTTCAACTCAGGGCATGATCCTGGAGATCTGGGATCGAGTCCCACATTGGGCTCCCTGCATGGAGCCTACTTCTCTCTCTGTCTATGTCTCTGCCCAGCCACCCTCCCCCGCCCCATGTGTCTCTCACGAATAAATAAATAAGATCTTTTTTAAAAATAAACCTTTCAATTTTACAACTGGGATTACAAGAAAGGAAAATCCTCAAAAGATTCTCTAAATCCACAGCATGAACTTGATATGGTACTAGAGCCCTAAAGCTGCCCTCTCTTGTAGGGGCATTATTGATCCTAGGTTATATAACTTTCAGTTTTAATGGCCTGATGGGAGATGTAGAATTGCATATCTAGAGTTCTTTAATTATCAGGGACAAAGGCAGGCATTTTCAGACAGAAATGAAAATTTATCTATAATAGATCATCAATATGGAAATTTCCAAAGGACTTATTTCTCCTGAAAAGGAACGTGAATACAGAAATAAGGTCTACAATGCCAGATGGGATGGTAGTCAAAGAAAATATTACATGTGAGTAAAAGTAAATGCTGAATGTAAAGCTTGATTATAATGATTAAATAGGGGAGTGTGATAGGTAAAATAATGATTCCTCAAAGATTTTATGCCTTAATCTTTCGAATTTGTGAATATATTATTTTTTTAAGAAAATACTTTGTTTATTTGAGAGAGAGAGAGACAGAGATAGTGAGAGAGCATGAGCAGGGAAGAAAGGGAGAAGCAGGCTTCCTGATGAGCTGGGAGCCTGATGCAGGGCTGGATCCCAGAACCCTGGGATCATGATCTGTGCCAAAGGCAGGCACTACATGAATATATTATCTTAATGGAGAAAAGGATGTAGATGTGATTCAGGTTTTAAACCCTGAGATGTCGAAATCATTCAGATTTATCTAGGCAGGCCCAATCTAACCACATGAGTCCTGAAAAGCAGATACCTTTTCCCAGATGGTCAGAAAGATGAGGCGGAAGAAAAAGAAAGGATTCAAAGCAAGAGAGGTGCCTGATTTGCCACTGATGACTTTGAAGGAAGTTGGAGGAGAAGCAAGGAAAATGGGGGGCCTCTAGCAGCTATGAACAGTTCTCAGATAGACAACCAGGAAGGAAATGGAGATCCTGATACTCCAACTGCAAGGAACTAAATTCTGCCAACAATCTGAGATGAACAAGGAAACAGATCTTCCCCTACAGCCTCCAGAAAGGAATGCAGCTCTCCTAAGCCCTCAACTTTGGCCTGGAGAGACCCATGTCAGGCTTGTGATCTACAGAACTATAAGATAAGGTGTTAAGTTTGTGGTAAGTTGTTATGGTAGCAACAGAAAACTAATAAGGGAGTTATAAATCACAAGATAGAACTAAAATACAAGGGATGTCTGGGTGGCTCAGTGGTTGAGCACCTGCCTTTGGCTCAGGTCATGATCCTGGG